>NC_092872.1:8500000-8828750 GCF_028372415.1 Notamacropus eugenii | reverse complement strand
CCTGTTGCAGGTCTTCGGCTGGCCAAACCGCATAAATGTATGAGAGAAGAGACTTTCCAGAGTCGAACAAGGGTTAGGCTTTATTCAGGGTCTTGGTTACATGTGCAGGGTGAATTCTTCCTTAGGAGAGAGGAATCATCTTCCCAAGGAGGCAAAGATCTTACAGTAAGAGAATGGAAGTGGAAGTGGGAGGGGGAGAGGGGAGAGGGAAGAGGTGAGAGGGAAGAGGGGCCTTCTGTCCTCTAAGGGCCCCTCAGCGCTAAGAGCGCCTTCAGGCTTTCCTGACCCTACTTAAGCTCTCCCGCCGCATAGTTTGCACCTGAATACCATGCCTGTTCTCAGCCCTTAGACAACAATAGGTGTGCTCAGACCATGGATTAATCTCGAGGGCGGGATGCTCTCCCCAGCAAGTTTCCCACAGGGAAAAGGTGGAAATGCATGAGATAGCCCGGGTCTCACACCTCAATTCCCAGCTGTTCCCTGGGGGGCCTCATGAGAACTCTAAGGTTTAGAAGTCCTCACCTTTACCTGCCCGAGACTGTCCACATGGAACTGAGCTTACACCCCCAACACTCATTGAAGAAGAAAGGGCAGTGTTTGAAAGCTCTGTAGACAACAGTTACCAGAATTTTGATTGGGTAGATGTGGATTGTATGAACCTCAAAGGAGGAGACATTACTGAGTGATGATGGTAGGGGGAGAACTTAGAAGCTGCAGTGGGGAGCAAGAGTATTCCAACTTCCCCACCCTGATCCACAGTGAATTGAAAGGAATGAGTGAAAGTCCAGCCATTGCTGGAAAGGGAGGCTATAGAGGCTGTGCCATGAGAAGGGAGACAGGTCAGGGAGAGCCAGAAGATGGAAGCAGTGGAAAAGGAAAAGATTTAAGATAAAAGCAAAGTGTTGCCTATGGAGAAGACATTCCAAGTACACAGTGGAAAGGGTGGTTATCATTTGTTTGGGGGAGAAGGGGTGATGAATGTGTATTGAGAAGAATGGGAATAAGGAATCAGATAGTGGGGGATGGAAAATGGAGTTTGGATGATGATCTATAGGGATTCAGAATCAGTGGGATGTAGAAGGTATGACCAGATGTGAGCTTGTTAATCCTTAAGTGAAAACTTGAGAGAGTCTTTTCAGAGCGTTGGACAGTTCAGGCAAGGGAGCTAGAACTTAGAGCAGAAGGAGTGTTGATACTCTTTCCCCAGGGCAGAAGACCAGTCTGGAAGCTTGATGGAATGATCCTCTTCCCTACACCTCAGCAATAAGGGACTGGGAAGATAGAATAGTGCTTCTTTCCTCAAAGGCTGGAGAACAGGCAGATTTGCAGGGTATGAAGGTAAGCTTGAATCTCCACAGTCTTATGAGAAGCCAGAGATTAGGCAAGAGACTCGTGAAGGCACCCACCTCCTCTTTCTGCTTTTTCTCTTTCTCTTCTGCCTTCCTCTCCTCTTCCCTCAGGGGGGTATTGATCAGGCAGGGGACCAATTAGGAAGGCACTAAGGTCATTTTCCGTGAAATATAAAGTACCTGGTGTAGGAAAAGAGGACAAAGGGGGTAGAAAAATTTCAGACCTCTCTAATACTAAAAAATGGTGACCAAAACCAACTAGTTACTGACCAATATGCTTATTCTCCCACACATGCAAAAATCTTGATTTTTGAGTCATTTGTACATGAATCAAGGGCATCCTTGATGAGAGTATTCGGTAACAAGGAAACTTTTGCAAGCAATGCTTCGGAGTGGGCCATATCTTTACCATTTTACAATTTATTAAAAGGTATAAGATCCTAATATGTATATGATTATTTTCTAAAAAGCATTTGATTTTTACCCTGCCTACCCATGAACATTTAGTGTTTCTTCAATTATTTAAATCTGATTTTATTTGTATAAAGTTTCTTTTATTGCCAGGTATACTCCCAGGTATTTTATGCTGTCTAGTTATTTTAAATGGGGTACCTTTCACTATCTTTTCTTGGAGAGTTTTGTTTGTGATATATAAGAATGCTGATGATTTATATGGATTTACTCTATATCCTGTTACTCTTGGTAGGACATGTTAAAGCCTTTTCCAACAAGGTATAGCCTATACATATATCAAAATCATTCAAGATTCCTTGAAAGATATAAATACCAGATGAACCATGAAACAGAGAGGTGCATGCTTACTGAGGGTATTCACTGCTGTGATGAGAGAGATTCAAGGCAGAACCCAAGTGGAAGAGGGCTTCCCAGATGGGGAGGTCCTCCAGATGCTCCTGTTTGCTGATAAATGTTGTGCTGGTTCCATCAAACCCTGGAATGTTGCATAGTTTCCTAGAAGAGAGCTGTAACCACTGAAAAGATCTTGGTCTGATCATCTATTGGGGAAATACCAAGTGGATAAAAATATTGCCCGGATTATGAGATGCATTTTAATGAACAGCCTACAGAACTTGTACAATATGTGTATCTGGGACAGACAGTACAGATGGGCTACAAGTTGGACCTGTAGCTGAGTAGGAGTTGGAGAGTGGTCTAGATTGCCTTCAGGAAATTGCAAAGGTCCTTTAGCAATCCCCTGTTTTCCACAGAAACAAAGGCTGATCTTTTTAATACCAGTATTCTACTTGTTTTGCCAAAGGGCAGTTGAGTCATAGAATGCAATAATCTCTAAAGAATTAAAAGTAAGTGTCATAGAGGACAATGGAAAGATATATGGTGGGTGTGACCAGGTTGCAACATATAACAAATGAATAACTTCATGGATTAGTAGTGAAATTTGTCATCAAAGAATTGTATGGTAGGAGGAGAAGATGGGCTGGTCAAGTAGCAAGTATGTAATCCACCTTGCCTCTGCAATGCCAGGAGAAAGTAAGGAAAGCCTCTAGGACATTGACTGGAGTCCCCTGTGGCCAACTTATGGGAAGATAAGGCCAAGATTTTCTTGAGAGGAGTTGGCACTGGGGTCTGTTTTATTGGTGGCAATTTCCAAACTGATGGGTTCACAGATCCATTTGAGTAATTAAAAAAATGTCCATTATCCTTCTTGTAGTTTCAACTTTAAACGCCCTTGGCTTAATTGAATCTCACACCAAGTTTTTTGCAAACTGTTCCCTACACTCCTTTTATGAGGTGACACTACCCACAATTTCTTCATCCTTCGCAGGTACGTGCCTAACAAATTTGTGCCAGCCACTGTGTTAAGTGTTTCACAATTGTTATCTCATTTGATTCCCACAACAACCCTGGGAGGTAGGTGCTACCTCCCCATTTTACAGATGAGGAAATTGAGGTATACGCATCGGTGATACTTTGTTGGAAAAGGCTTTAATATGCTCTCCAAAAGTAACAAGATGTAAAGTAAACAGAAGTTAAGTGACTTGCCCAGGGTAGCACAGCTAGTGTCTGAGGTTGGATTTGAATTTAGGTCTTCCAGTCCCAGCCCTCTATCCACCACGCCATGTAACTGCCTCCAGCCTAAGTCTACCCTCCTATAAATGGTAGTTACCAGGGAAGTCTAAGCACACAAAGCCAAAGGATCTCAGGAATGTTGGTCCTCAAGACCCACTACAGGAAATCTTTAAACATTTTGGCAGGTTCGAGTCTCAGAGAGGGTGGAATGAAAGTTGTTTGCTTGTTTTTAATGCCAGGACTCTATTTCTTCAGGCTATTTTTGGTGGCTTCTCCGAAGTTTGAATTTTCTGAATCTTAGTTTTACTGTAATCTTTTGTTTTATCAGCATTTTCTCTCTTTTGGTTTTGTCTATATTCCCCCTGTCATCACCTTTCATCCCTTTTAACAGAGAGGGAAAGAAAAGCAGTTGAATAAAAACACTCAATGCACCCATTCATTCTAACAATAAATTCCACAACCAAAATCGTCCATCTGTCATCCGAGCAAAGAGTGCCCCAGCCTGGGGTACGGGTTCTCACCCCTTCTCTGGGCGTAGGCCTGCTCATTATAATTATGGTGTTCAGGTTTCTTTTTTGCTTACATGGTTTACATTGTTTTCTGGTTCAGCTTACTTTATCCTGCATGGGTTCGGAACTGCCCACGCTAAATTATCTTTGCTCTGTTCAAACATTGACTAGGGAGTTGACTGACTAACCCTTATTCTCAGTGAAGGGCATTTAATCCACAGGACTCATGGATGTGGGTTGGACGCTGATTAAAAACCAACACTTCTGTAAGTAGGCTTAGGTATTATTTGCACGATATACTTAGTATATAAGATAGGTCCTTATGATCTTAGCTCAAATGTACATCCATCTTCCTTATTACAGTTCCGTGTTCCCTATGACTTAGTCCTTAAATGTTATTCTGTGCAAATATTTGATCACTGGAAGTTTTCATTGAACTTTGAAATGCCATTCTGAGTAATTTATTTCAAAACTTCTACTTTCTGTTGGTGATATTTTAAACAAGATATTTACTCTGCTATCTTGGATAATTTTTACTCTTGGCAGGGGAGTCAGATTTAAGATTATAAAATTGGAAGGGATATCATCATCCAGCCATTTTATTTTACAGGGGAGAAAATTAAGACCTAACGTGTTTGGGAGGACTGATCTTCTGAACTGTCAAAGCATAGAGGGGTAGGAAAGGGGGAGATGGAACATTAAGGATGACTATCAAGTACTTAGGGACTGTAACATGGAAAAGATAAGACGCATTCAGTTTGGCCCCTAGATTAGGAGATGAAGGGCAGGGGGAGCTCGGGGCGCACTGTTTAGTGTCACCAGATCACCTGATTCGGAGTCTATGACTCTTTTCACAGAAGTAACTCTGTCTCTCTTTTTACAGGTCTAGTAAGTGACATGGCCTGATTTTCAGCCCAGGTTTTTTGAAACCAAATCCACTGCCTTTTGTATTATATCACACTGTTTCTCCAAGTTAAGATCCCTACAACAGAAGCGGCAACTGCCAACGGATCAACTTAAATGTTTTAGAAACTTGAATAAAAGGAATCACAGAAGTTCAGAGCTGGAAAGGACCTCAAGCGTACATGACAATCTTGAAAATTTGATTCGGCCCCAGTCAGGAACGTTATTCCCACTTACAACGTACCTACAAGTTATCTAGCTTCTGCTTAAAGACCTCCAAGAAGAGAACCAGCCACTTCTCAAGGCAACCTGTTCCCTTTGGGGACAACTCTTTCGGTTAGGAAGTTGTTTTTTTCTGCTAAAACCCAGCCTAACTTTGTCTCTACAGCTTCTCCCCATTGCTCCTAGTGGAGGGGCCAAGCTGAACACGTCTAATCTCTTTCCTGTCACAGTCCTTTAATACTTGAAGATATTCATCATGTTCCACCCCCATCACATCCCCTATCCCTTTAAGCTTTGACAGTTCAGGAAGATCATAATGATGAGGGCTGGAAAGGGGGTGTGAGACCCCCATGAACACCAGGGTACCAGGGGCAGGTTGTCTGGGGAAGAATTCACAGACTCAAGCATGGTTGAGGTCAAGGTAAAGATTTACTACACTTTTCAGCAGGCAAGAGTTCTTAGGGAACCTGCAACCTTAGAGGGGCACAGGGAAAGTTTATATAGGATATTCTATAGTATCACTTGTGCCAAACATGCTAACTAGGTGTCTTGGGGTAGGATTAGGGAGTGGCTAAGGAGCGGTTAGTTCTTAAAAGAACATGCACTTTTGGTATCTATTGCACAAGTATTTACCCAAAATTCATCAGGAAAGAGCCCAAGGAGGGGTTACCTGGAGGTGTAGTTTTAGAACTGAAACATCACTAAGTCATCCAACCATCAGGGCTGACCAGGAAAAACCAGGCTTCTCTCGTCAAGGTCTTGTTAGACAAGATTAATGTAAGGGAGTATAGGTTGTCCAAGTCTAGGATACATGTGACTGGTCAGTGAGCAGGAAATGTCGTTATGACCCAGTGCACAGCCTGATAGGCCAGTCCACAGCTGGTTCAAACTAAGGAGTTCTAGAGGTGCAGCCGGCTACTACAGCAGGGAAGGGAGATAACGTTATTGCTAGGGCAGGCTGTGTCCTTGGGCTGGGGAGAAACTGCCTGAGATAGTGTTTTGAGGCTAGGAAGAAATGTGATTTTTGAACAGAAATGTGATTTTTAAAGAGAAATGTGATTTTAGAATTGGGGCCCAAGTGCATGCACCCAAGCACCCCATCAATAATGGTGCTTGCTATTCCAAAGCACTTGCAATAACCACTCCCATTTTCCCTTTTGCTGAAGGAAATAGATGCCCAAAGTAGCTTTAGCTTTCGAGCTTAATTCCATAGTACTCCCTTAGACACATTTTTATAGTCCAACCACGCTGTCATTCTCTCTATTTTCCCATTCTATTACATCTCCCATCTCTATCCCATTGAAAAAGTTGTACCCCATTCCTGTACCTTCTCCCTCTGCCTCTTAGAAGCCTTCATTTCCTTTCACGCTTAATCAGAATACTACCTTCTACAAGACCCTTCCTCATCTCCCTCACTGCTGGCGTTTCCCCACTGCCCACCAAATCACCTTGTCTTTATTTTGCCTGTAGGTACATGCATTGTCTCTCCCCCTAGAATATAAGCTCCTTCAGAGCAGGGACTATTTTACTCGTGTCTTTGTGTCCCCAGCAGCTACCACAGATGCATAGTAAACACTGGGTATTTACATATGCTAGTTGGTGGAGTTATTGACTTAGAGTCTGGGTAGCAACTTCTATTTGGAAATGTTTTGTAATCATATCCAAGGGGAGGATTGTAAGAATCTCAAACTCAACATAGCCCAAACTAATCTTAGGTTCTCTCATGGATTTCTGTTCCTCCCAAAATTATTCTGAGAAGTATCTGAAGGACTGACATAGAAGGGTAACAAAGAAAAAAGGTTAAGAACTCCCTAGCCGGAGGCTTCCTTCACAGACTCAAATAGGGTAGTAGTCCTCTATAAGTAGACTGAGCATCCCTGAGGACACAGCCTAAAGTCAGAGGAGGTCTGTGGGCAGCTGCAGGTTTAGTAATGACCTGGTCGAACAGCTGTGGTATCTGTGTAATTCGGCCTAGAGTTAGGGGACATTTCTTTAGCGGGGTGCTGAGTGTCTTTTTTGTTCATCCTGTTTCCCCATAAAGTTGTCCTCAAATTCCCTCTTACACAAGGAAAGGAATTTGTCTTTCATCATGGAGGCACCAGAAACTTCTGATGGTTTTTGAGAAAGGGAATGCCATGGTCTGACTGGTTAAGAGAGGACTTTTTAATACCAATGCCAGGTGATGGGAAAGAGTACGATGTCCATTTCCCAGAGGAGGAAACTGTACTTCAGTCTCCCTCCCAGGGTTGAAAAGCTAGATGGGAGCTGGGATATGAACTACATTCCTTGATTTCAGGTCTAGCACTCATTCTCTTATATCACGCTTATTTATTTTCTTTCTTTCTTTAGTCATGTCTGACTTTGTGACAACTTTTGGGGGGTTTTCTTGACAAGGATATTGGAGTGGTTTGTCATTTCCTTCTGCTCATTTTACAGATGAGGGAACTGAAGCAGATAGGGTTAAGTGACTTGCCCAGGGTCACGCGGCTCACAAGTGTCTGAGGTCAGATTTGAACTCAAGAAGATGGGTCTTCCTGCCTGCAAGCCCAGTGCTCTATGCACTGTACCACTTGGCTGCCCTATCTTTTAGACATAATCAAACGCTAAATTGCTTGGTGCAGCTCATGAAATGCTACAAGACTTCAAAGTAATATTGGAGATTTGCATAAACTGGCGTGATCGGTACTACTTAAAGCCTGAATTACAAATCAATCAATTAATAAGCATTTATTAAGAAATTACTGTGGCAGACAGAGTGCTGAAGGAGTCAGGGGATACAAAGAAAAACAAAATCAGTCAATTTCCTCAAGCAACTTGCAGCCTAAAGGCGGAAACAACGGACACAAATCGGGAGGAAAGCTAGCTTGTGAGGGGAAGGCACTAGAATCTGGGCTGGGGGTGGGGGCACTGGAAAAGACCTCCGGAGGATGATTCCACTTGGAGGATGGTGTGGGAGGCAGGGAGGGCAAAGCCCGGGACCATGGAATTCAGAGACTATGGACCACAGGATTTATAGATGTTACAGGCCTTCCAGACCACCTAGTCCAATTTTCTGATTTTACAAATAAAGGAATCAAGGCCCAGAAAAACGGAACAATGAACACAAAGTCACCCAGCTGGTAACAAACCACAGAACTAAGGCTCACAATTTACTTCTTTGACTCCAAACCTAGTGTTCTTTGTTCTGTTCGTATGCAAATTAAATGGAGAGACTTTTTTTTCCCTGGGCTATTGGTGAATACTAGCTAGCTTCCTGGCCTAATGTCCAGCATCAGACTGTTTCTGCATTCAAATAGAAATAAAATTTCCATTCACAGCTGGACATTTTCAAGTTCCTATGCAGATTGGGCATGGTCCTGATTCCTGCTAGTGGGCAACAGTGCCACCTGGTGGTCAGAGCCAGAGTTCATTAAGTACTGGTGAGACTCCCTATTTCTGTGAATACGTTATGAATTTCAAGGGTTTTCCAGTTTTCTTGTTTTGGAACTGCAAAACATTATTGAGGCAGCTGAGACTGTTTGAGAGATCTGAAGGAAGTCAGGCAAAGCTCTCTCAATGCACTCTGTCCCCTTTTCAGCAGCTTCCTCTCAGCCCATTTTGATTAGCTGTAGGATTTACATCAAAGTAACAGACCACATTTCTACGTTGCTTGAAGGTTTAAACAGTGTTTTCCTCACAACAGCTAAACACTAAACACTGGAGATACAAAGAAAGGCAATAGCAATTGTGCTCACAGTCTAATGCACTGTTCATGCATTCCAACCCTGTTCCTAGACAAGGAGATCATGGACTCTTTTAGCTACTGAAACACACTGAAGAAAAAGCTAGAAATGTATACACAGGCAAAGACAGAAGTAAAAAAAAATTTCTAACCTTGAAATTGAGAAGAAATGGTTATAAATGGTTGTCTATAGCATTTGTGCTTAATCAAAAATAGCTTACTGGCTAATTTTGGAAACTGGAGGCTTCTACTTGATATGGTTTTATTGCTGGAGTCAGAGGACCTGAGTTCAAATTCCAGTTCTGTTATTTGGCAGCTAGGTGACTTCTTCTGGGCCTATTTAAAGGGAATGAATGTGTTTGCTTTGGCAGCAAATATACTAAAGGGAGGGGTGCAATGGATACAGGGCTGGACCTGGAGTCAGGAAAAGCAGAGTTCAAATCCCACCTCAGATACCAATTAGCTGGTAACACTGGGCAAGTCTCACCTTTGACTGAATTCATTTGGACTCAGTCAAAAGGCTGCACTCTAGGACCTAGAGGGCCACATGTGCCTTCAGGGACATGGGTTCCGCCACCCCTGCTCTAGAGGCAATGGATGGACATTACAAAGAGGAAAATTGAGGCTTGAGCTAAGGAAAGAATTCCTAATAATTCTAGGCATCCAAAAGTGAAATGTGTTGCCACAGGAGGTACGGGGTTCCCCCTTCCTTTAGAGTTTCCTATAAAGGCTAGAAGACCATTTTATCAGGTCCGTTGTGGGGAGGGGAGGGCAATTCTTCCTCACACATGAGTTGGACTACACAGCCTCTATGATCCCTTGATGCCCCTCACATGTGAAATCAGCAAAAATGCAAACCCAGCTCTTCTGACTCCAGATCTAGGGCTCCTTCTAACCAGCAAAAAATTCCATTTCTACGGCACGCTCAAGTTTTAAAAATGAGATTCATCACTTTCCTAAATTTGAGCATAGACTCAACTGGATTCTCCTCTTGAGTGCACTCAGAAGCTCATTCAAAGTCCTAGCCAAGTCACACCTGGTCCCCTTCAAGTGTGTACTTTTGGTACCAAGCCTGAACCTGTAGTCAGGTCTGTACCTGAGTGGATTCCTTTGGGACATGAAGCTGATGACCACAGGACAGCTGGTACACTGTCCTCTCTCATTTCCCCCCTCCCCACCGCTATTTTACACCCTTCCCCCCCCCCCCCCCCAAGAAGGAAGCAGCAGTTGGTAGATTTTTTACAAGCCAACTTCATCAAAACCCATCTGTTATCACTGGTCATTCATTTCAGTCATGTCTTACTTTTCGTGATGGCATTTGGAGTTTTCTAGGCAAAGATACTGGAGCAGTTTGTCATTTCCTTCTCCAGTTCATTTTACAGATGAAGAAACTGAGGCCAACAGGGTTAAGTGACTTGCCCAGGGTCGCACAGCTGGGAAGTGTCTGAGGCCTAATTTGAACTCACACCTTCCAGTCTCTAGCCTCCGTGCTCTACCTAGTTACCTATAATAATCCACAGATACCTCAGAATGGCAGTTTTCTGTGAGGGTCCAAAGACATGCTGTCTACCAGCCCATTAGTAACAAGACAGACACAGAAGTCATTCACAATCCTCCAAAACACACAACTGTACAAGGCTTCCGTTTCCCTTGGTGTTCACAAGGGAGCTATCTGGATTTGGCTACTGCTATTGCAAATGTTTAAAATATACAATTGCCATTGCCTATGCTAAAACACAAAACTACCTGTCTAAATACCTACCTATCTTTATGTCTATATGGATATATCTCCATCTAAATAAAGATTTATCCATAAATCTATCATTTCCTCCCCCCATGCCCAAAGGTGACCCTTGTGTTAGACTGATGGGCTTCTCCCGAACCTGAAGGGCCAGTATAATTTTATGGGACCTCTCTCTCCCTTAGTTGGTTCGCTGCCTCCACCCATTTAGACCTGGGGACCATATTTCCTTCCAAGGGAAGTGCCAGTTTCTTACTCATGTTCCTTTTTTTTACGGCTGAGAAAGCTTCAAACATTAATGAATACATTAAAAGGTACAGAAAGGGCTCCCATTGAAGAAAAGAACCCCTTCCTCCCACAGCACCTGTAGACCCCCCTAACTCCAGTGCACCCAGTGCCGGGCTCCAGCAAGGGGAACTGTGCCACTGCCATAATGTCCTGTTTTGCTACTCCAGCCCCTTCTCTTTCTTGGTACCTCTGCTCCTGGGTCTCGCCCCTCTGGGGGCCCGTTCTGGGGCCAAAGGGGATGACCTTCGCTCATCCCACAGACAAGGGGCAGTCAGCTCAGTCCCCATTCGCCCAGAAGTGTTGCCTGTATTAGGGGACTCCCCAGTTACTTACCGTTCCTATTTTGCAGCCTTTACAAAGGCCCAGAAAAATAACAGGTGGGGTCACAGACACCCCCTAGGGGTGTGACCCCGGGCAAGTCCCTTAACCTCTTGTCTGCCTCAGTTTCCTCCTCTGTCAGCACCTTCCTCCTACGGTTGTTGTCAGGGTGAGATGAGGCAATCATGACGAAGGGTTTAAGCGCACACAGTGGGTGCTTAATGAATGCTTATTCCTACCTGTCCTCCACATACACGCACTCTACAGACTAGAAAACTGAGGGCCACAAAGGAGGAAAGTGACTTGCTCAAGGTGTCCCGGCAGGCCCAGGTCTACAGCCCCCGCTGTGCGCTGGGGCAAGGTAGGGAGAACACAGCGGAGGGAACCGGGGCTGGGGCGAAGTCAGATCGGCTTTCCGTAGGAGGGGGCAGAGGCTGGACCTTGAAGCTCCCGGGACCGGAGCACAAGAAGGGAGAAGCCCGGGCCACCGCCCCTCCCACTTCGGCTTCCGTAGGGGCGCGATGACGTCACGCGCGGGGGCAGTTGCCGTGGTGACCGTTGCTCTGGGCAGCGCGTCCCCGGCATCCCTGGGTGAGTGACGCCAGAGGCGCCTTGGTGCTCAGCGAGTCCAAGACAGTGAAACCGGTCCAGCCCCAGCCCGGCCCAGGCTGGGCGCCTTCGCTTGGGTGAGTGCCTAACCGGGTCGAGCCCGCAGACCCGCCCTGAGCTCGGTCCGGCAGACAGACAGACGGACGGACGCGTGGACAGACGGGCCAGGCCCCCCTCTGGCAGCGCAGCAGAGACGTTCCCCCGGGAGTGCCCAGCCTGGAGTCAGGAGACAGCGGTTTGAACCCTGCCCCTGAGCTGCGACTCCTTCCACCGCTCCGGGCCTCAGTCTCCTTAGCTGTAACATGCTTTTTGAACCCCTTCTCCCCCTCCCCAAACACAGACAGATACAGACCGACTCCACCTGCTAGGCAAACAGACCTGTGGACACAGTCCCCGCCCCGACAGACTGACCGGAGGGACTACCGGCTTGGCCAGACCCATTCTGGAAACCTGCCTGACCCTCAGGGACTGTGCTCTCTTACTCCTAGGACACCCAGGCAGGCGGCCAGTTCACACAGGTACCATCCCAGGCATACAGGGCCCGGGGCAACAAAAAAGTGAGCCTCTCACAGACACGCGCGAGCTGCCACTGCCACAGGGACAAATCCTCTTCCCCCTCAGTACCCAAACCCCTTTTCTCCCCTCCGCTCTACATCACCTAGTGCTGTTTACAGCCTAGCTTATTATGTGCATCAAGAGACTCCTCCACCCCACCCCACCCCCATCCCACACACTTCCTAAGAGAACTGCCCAGCACAGACTGAGAGCTGGAAGGGACCTCAAAGGACATTAAGTCACCCTGTACCCGAAAAATAGATTTCTTCTCTACACGTCCTGGACAAAGTCAGCTAGCTGATGCTTTTTTGAAGATCTCCACTGATGGAGAACTTACTGCCCCGGAATTTACAGCAGCGTTTTGGGACAGCTCTCATGGTTAGGAAATTGTTTTTTATAGGAAACAGAACTTTGTCTCCTTTTACTATTCCCCTATTACTGCTAGTTCTTTGCTCTCAGGCTACACAGAGGAAGTCGTATCCCCCTTCTCTATAGGAGCCCTTTGGAAACTCGGAGATAACACTCACGTTCCTCTTAAATTTTCTTTTCCAGGTGACACATGTCCATATTCCTTTACCATCCAAGTCCTGCTCACCTTAATTTCCTTATGTTCCTATAAAATGAGGTGGCTGGACTAGAAAAACTCTAGGATCTTCTCTGTGTTCAAATCCTTCTTTCCATCCTCTGATTCTCTGGACACACTGCAATTTGTTTGTGTATAATTTGCCTAAAACATGAAACCCAGAACTGGGAAATGTCTTACAGATATGGTCTTATGAGCACAGAGTACAGGTGAGACCCTCACTTACCTTGCTCCGGACACTAGGTTTTCATTAATGAAGTCCAAGATCATATTAGCAGGTTTGGCTGCTTAATACGTTGTTGATTCATGTGGACATTCCTGGTCCTATCCCTAGCCCAAACCTCCCACGTTATTATTCTCTTGAACTAGTGTCTAGGTATCTTTCTCCTGTCCTCTACTTGTGAGGTTGATTGTTTGAACCCTAGTGCATTTATTATATTTATCACTATTTCATTTCAGTTATATATCACTATATTTATATTTATCACTCTTAGATTTCAGCAAGATTTCATTTTAGCCTTTTTAGATCCTGTTGTCTAACGCATTAGTGATCCCTCCTTACTTGCAACATCTGAAAATTTTCCATCCATTTCTTCCTCCAAGTCACTGACCAAAGTACTGAACCACACTGGTTGTTTCCAGATCCCTTGGGAGTACCTCTTTCAGTATGATAGGAATCATTTATCATTGCACCTGAGTATTTAGTTCTGAAGTCAACAAACTCTACTATTTTTCCATCTCACTTCTTTCATTCTGGTTACTCCTGCCTCCCCTCTGTGGTCTCTAAAAACAGTGTCTGAAATTTGGACCCATGACATATATCTGATAGCTTGCTTCCATGTAGCCTTCAAGTACTTCTTCCTAGACTGCCCCCTCCCATATATACTAAATGTGGGATACCCCCCAACTGTGTTCAACAAACAGGTATCAGTGGATGAATCAATGAACTCCTTAAAAGCACCCAATATGTGTAGGGCTATGTGTTTGGGTTGGTAACTATGATGTATTGGGAAGGGGCTTTGGATCTGAAGTCAAGAGACCTGGGTTCAAACCTTAGGGCTGCTACATACTAGCTTTGTTTTAATTTGGGCAACTCTCTGAGGCTCAGTCTCCCTATCTGTAAAGTGGGGAATGTTACTTGTACCACCTGCTTCATTGGGATATTATTCTAGACATTCTCTGTAAACTTTAAAATTCTATAGAAATGAGATATTATTATTATCTATAAAATGAGCATACCTATTCTGTTTACCTCTTAGGGTTGTCATGAGGATTAGTGGCTAGCACTCTGTGCAGTACTTTGTAATTGTCAGCCATTTGGCATTATTAATTACACATTCATTAAGCACCTACTATATACAGAGCCCTGTGCTAGACTTTGGGGGATATTATTTAGTTAAGGTACAGCCTTGCTCTAAGAGAGCTTATACTATACCTTGTGTTAAGAGGATTTATTCTGTGGAATTTGGATTCAGTCAAAGGGCCACACTTGAGGATGTAGAGGGCCACCTGTGGCCTCAAGTTTGCAGGTTCCCCATCCCTGGCTTATAAACTAGTAGGGCAGCACCAACACAAATAATTATAGTAAGTTAGTTGTTGTCCTTCATTTTCAAAGAGGATCAAAATGACATCACCATGATAACGTGAAGTTTCATTGTGTCACATTGTGGCTGATCAGACCAATAGGAGCTCGGAATACTCTACCACAGGTTGGGCACAGATAGTCCATATGAATTTTGGGGGTGGATACTCCAAAGTTGTGCATCCTACATTTTCTTTGTGCTGTCTCAATTCTGCTTTGCTCAAAGAGCACAGCACCCTTTCTGATGTGGGCACACCATGCTGAGCAGTCCTGTGCCAGTGTCTCCTATGTTGTACAGTCAAATTCAAAGTTCTTGAAAGAGACCTTGAGACTGTCCTTGTATTGCTTCTTCTGACCACCATGTGATCGCCTGCCCCATGGGAATTCTCCATAAAATAGTCTTTTTGCAAGTGTATATTTTGCATTTGAACAATGTGGCCATCCCATTGGAGTTGCACTCTCTGAAGCATAGTTGGAATACTTGGCAGTTCAGCTCGAGCAGGGACTTCAGTGTCTGGTACCTTATCCTGCCAGGTGATCCTCGAAGCTTCCTGAGACAGTTCAGATGGAAGCGATTCAGTTTCCTGGCATGGTGCTGGTAGACTGTCTATGTTTCACAGGCATACAACAACGAGGTCAACACAACACAGCAGCTCTGTAGACCTTCAGTTTGGTAGTCAGTCTAATACCTCTTCTCTCCCAAACCTTTTTTTTGGAACTAGCTCTGGCAATGTGTGCATCAACCTCATTGTCAATGTGTACATCCCTGAAAAGTACATTACCAAGGTAAGTGAACTTATCCACAGCATTCAAAACTTCTCCATTTGTTGTAACCGATGGTTCCACGTATGGATGGTGTGGTGGTGGCTGATGGAGGAGCACCTGTGTTTTTTTGGTGCTAATTATTAGGCCAAAATGAGCACAGGGAGCAGAGAATTCATCCATACTTTGTGGCATCTCAGCTTCAGAGGCTGCATTGAGTGCACAATCATCTGCAAACAGAAAATCATGCACTAACACTCCCTCCACTTTGGTCTTGGCTTGTAGCCTTTTCAAGGTGAGGAACTTACTATGAGGACAGTAGTTGACCTTGATGCCGTATTCATCCTCATTGAAAGCATTTGTCAACATGATGGCAAACATCATGCTCAAAAGCATGGGAGCTGAGAAGCGTTCCAGGTGGAGGAACCAATGGAGCATTTTTCACAGGCCTTGCTTGGGGGGAGGCATTTTCTCAGAGGAGAATGAATGCAGAGCATGTTTAGAGATCAGAGAACAGTCCAGTTTGATTAGACCATGTAGTACATGGAAGGCAATCATATGAGATAAGGCTGCATCAGGTGGTGTGGGGCCTGCAAATGATACGCTAAGAGGCTTCAGCGTTGGGCTCTTTAGGCAATAGGGAATCACTTATTTTTTTTTTAAAATATATTAGTCAATGAATTAATTTTTAATTTTCAACATTCACCTCCGTAAGATTTTGAGTTTCAAATTTTCTTCCCCTCCCTATCTTCTCCCCTCCCCAAGATGGCATGCAGTCTTATACAGGCTCCATATATATATATATATTCATATTAAACATTTTCATATTAGTCATGTTATAAAGAAGAATTAGAACTAATGGGAAGAACTACGAGAAAGAAGAAACCAGAGAGAGAGAGAGAGAGAGAGAGAGAGAGAGAGAGAGAGAGAGAGAGAGAGAGAGAGAGAGAGAGAGCAAACAGTCTGCTTTGGTCTGCATTCAGAGTCCAAAGTTCTTTATTTGGATGTGGATTCACTTATTTTTTTTTTCTGAGGCGAAAAGTGACATCACTAAGTTTACCCATTTTTAATGGTCCAATCTGTGATTTCACTGGTGCAGGGAACACCTCTGAGGAAACTTCCTCTCCCCATGGAGACCAGTGACTCTTTTGCAATGTACAGTTTAGCTGCCTAAGGCCCTCAAGGGGTAAATCTGATTTGAGGACCCTCTGTGGGCTTTCTCTGTGTCACCATTGATGCCCCTCAACTTTGTGCATGACAAAGACTGTTCTTGCAGAGTTCTGAAGGGTAGATTGGAGAGAGAATGGAATTCAGGAAGGTGAAAAAGGGGGCCTGTATGAGGCGGGTGGTAAGAGGGGACAGATGTGAGATATTTTAGGAGGTGAAATTCACAGGATTCTGTCACTGACTGGATATGAGAACTGAAGGAAGGTGGAGAGTCCAAGATACTCAAAGAGTCACAAATACAGGAGAGAGCGTGAGGGTGAACCATGGGGCTGCAGATAGAAATAATGACAGCAGGAGGAGGATTTTGTGGGGAAAGATTTGTGGGAAACGAAAATTGGTTTGGGACATGCTGAGAAGCAGTTGTCAATCTGGCATTCTCATGTGGAGGATGCAGGTCTGAAACTCAGAAGGAAGAGGTCAGGACTATAAATGTAGGTTTGCGAGTTACTTGCTTGGAGTAAATAGTTGAAGCTTTGAGGGTGAATAAAATTCCCAGAGGAAAGAGTGTAGACAGAGAAAGAGACTAGGGCCAAACCTTTGGGAAAACACTCAACTCAAGGGACTGGAAAAAGAATAAGGAACCAGAAAATGAGACAGAGAAGTGGTTAGAGATACAGGAGTTAGAACCAAGAGAATACTGAGTCTCTAAAACCAAAGGAGAAGAGAATATATAGGAGGAGAGAGAGAGATGATGAGACTAAATAAAAGATATTGCATTTGGCCTTGGTGACCTTAGAGAAAATTCAAGAGAGTGGAGAGAATCAAAATCAAATTACTACGGGATAGTGGTAGTATCTACTATCTATGGGATAAGGCTTAAAGTGCCCTAAACAAGTGACTAGTCACATTGTCCATTAAGCCATCCTCTGTCAAATTTCAGATGTCAAGAGTTCTGCTTTTTGAAAATGATGGTTCACCACCAATTCATGATTTCAATAGGGTATATACATCAGAGAGATGAGAGCCAGGTGAGCAGCAAGGTATTAAGTGCTGGAGTAAGGGTTCATTGTGGCTGGATCCATCAGTGTCATGGAGACATGAGGGTTTGAGCTGGGTCCTGAGGCAGATCTATGTAGCGTTTACATAGACAAGGGACAGTGGTAGGATATTCTAAACAGAAACCAGCAAGAAGGCAAAACCAAAAATGTTGAAATCTGCATTCATAAATCATCTTTGCATCTATAAAACAAGAGAGATAGGCCAGGTGATCTATAAGGTTCATTTCAGTTATAACTCCTATCACTCTAAAGTCCTTCTTCATTGCCTCATTGAGGTATGGCGATCACTCTGGGTCCTTGAAGGTTAGACCAGTGGTTTATCTGCAAATGCTACCAAGTTGATGAGGTTTTTAAATGACCAGTTTGTAAACAGACTCTGTGGTTGTCCTTTGCCAGAGGATGAATCATTTTGGACACAGTAAGCCAAGAAAACTAAGGCTGGGAGAGCCAGCAATGGGCATTGCTAGAGGGAATTCACTCATGCTGATGAACAAATGAATCTTTGAATTAGTGAAATATACATAAACCTTACTGTGTTCACTGTGTTCTGTAGTGGCATTGATTTCCACGCATACTGCAAATGCAGATGCTAATTCTGATCTGGGGAAGAAAGAATATTGTTGCTTTTATAATCTGTACTGGATCAACCACCTTCTATTGACCTTTTCATCTGTCCAGCTCTAATTTTGTTTGTGTGCTCCTTTAATTGTCACTAAATTATGCTTGTTTAAGCACGATAAATCAGCTCAGATGACTCCTAATGTTGCTCACTCATCTGAGTAGCACTTAACCTCACTGTTGGCCAGGATATTGACAAAAGATGATATTGGAGCAACAGTTGTTTATCTTTTCAAGTATATCAAGCACTTAGGAAAAATGTAAATATTTGATGAACTCAGGAAGAGCTAAAAATTGTACCGTAACCAAATAATAAAATTGTGCTTACGGCATACCTCTCTGTAACTGTGCAGACTGATTCTGCAGGGAATAGATAGCTCATAATAAAAGTGGCAAGTTCTGAAGTGCTGTAAGGTTGACAAAGTGCTGTAGAGATATTATATCATTTGATCCTCCCAGCAACCCAGGGGGGTAGGTGCTATCATTATCCCCATTTCAGAGATGAGGACACTGAGGCAAACACAGTTAAGGGACTTTTCCAGGGTCACAAAACTAATGTCTGAGGTCAGATTTGATTCAGGGCACCACCTGCCTATCTCTTGTGAAGTTCAGGGTCCTTGCCCTCAAGGAAACTCCAGTTGAATTGGGGATATGACAGGCATTTTAAAAAATTAAATAATAGTCCAAGATAACAAGTAGAGAGGTGATATTTTTGGAATTTTTTTTGCAATTTTGAAAAAAATAAAAGAAATCATTGGCCAATTTTTTTTTTTTTAAAGAAAGAAGTCAAAGAGAATATATTGATTAGGCGTCACATGAGGGGCACAGGCAGGTGACTAAGAGGAACTCAGAGGAAGGAGAGATTGTTTCCAGTGTATGTAGTAAGATATGGCTCTGTGCAGACCTTAAAAGGCAAAGAAAGATTATGGTACCATAGGATTTAGATCCTGAAGGAACCTCAGAAATCAGCATTTTACATTTGGGAGAACCGAGGCTCAGAGGAGGAAGTGACTGCTAAAGTCCATACTGGTAATAAGGAACACATCTGATACCAAGTTCATTCTTTAAAAAAAAATATTGCTGCCTTTTGTTTTTAGATCCCACCCATATCTAGATATAACTTCTAATTCCACCCTGAAATTCCATCATCCTTTGTAACGGGGGAAAAAACAGTTATATAAAAAGCAATTGATTCGGTGGTTAAGTCTTATAATGTGTGCGACATTCTATCCTGGTACCTCTCTACCTCTCAAGAGTATTTTAGGAGCACAAGGTTAGAGATGGAAGGGACCTCAAACATCATGGGATCATAGATTTAGAGATGGAAAGGACTTCAGAGATAATTTTAAAGATGAGGAAACTGAAGCCTTGTCCTCTGATTTCAAATCTAACCCTCGAAATTCTTTCCACTGAGCCATGATATATGTGAATGTGCGTATTATAACATAAAATGTATATTACATATATACATATTGTGTATGTGCACACAATTATATGTGTGTACCACATCATTATCTGCTGTCCAGAATTGGGAGTGATATTACAATTTCTCAGTCCAGCTTCCTTTATATTCTCTGTCATTGTTCTCCTGGTCCTGCTTTTCTCTCTCTGCCTCTGCTCTTAGGAATTTTACATCATAACATATCTTTGTGATATTTATTATTAGCTAAATTGTTATTAGCTAAAATCTAATCTAAAATTAGCTAAAATTCGCCTTTGTGATCGCTATTTATCGTTATTAGCTAAACCTCTCTATTACACATTCAAGTTTGTAAAAGCACTTTCTTTATAATAACTTTGGGAGAATTATCTTCATTTTATAGTAGAGGAAAATTAGGCCCAGCCAGGTGCAGGCTTCCTCCGCTCCCACGAGGTTGGCAGTCAGTGGTAGAGTCGAAGCGCTCTTTCTTCCTCCGCGCCCAGAGCTCTGGGCTGGGGCTCTGGCGGCGGATGTGCCTGGAGCCCTTTCAGACGCTTGCTGATCGGGAGGTGTTGCCCTTGTCGAAGACTCGATTTCCTTTCTCATTAAGTGGGCACAGTAATACTCACGCTGCCCCCACCTTCACAGGGTTGTTGGGAAGAAAAACCTTTGCAAACTCAAAGGTGAGATGTCCTGGAGCTTGTTTTTATTCCCTCCAGGCTGTAAGCAGCCTTCTGGAGGAGACGTTTTGAGGATCGCACCAGTAAATTGGGGCTTGGCCAGGTATACGTTTGGGCTTCTTCAAAAGTTCAGGGGATGGAGAAACACTTGCAAATAAAGTCACTTAATTAAGGAGAAAGTTGCTCCTATACCTCTAACTTAATTGTAACAAGCATTTACAGAACGCTTTAAAGTTTACAAAGTATTTTGCATACATTGTATCATTTTCTTAAAACAACCGTGGGAGGCAGGTACTTAACTCTTTTTTTTTTTTTTTACAGACAAAGAAAGTGAAGTTTAGAAAGGGTAAGTGACTTGTTCTTTGTCACTTAGCTACTAAGTGTCAGTGCCAGGATTTGAACCTAACTTTAGCAGGACATACGTAATGTAACGCTGCTTCTCGTCCCCGGTTAAACCTAATGAAAATTAAATGTTATCATCTCAGAAAGCCATTCTAATTAGCATTGGGGGAAATACATACACTTATTTTTTGCACTGAATGAAAGAAAAAAGATATGCATATTTAATGAAAGTGAAATCCATTTTCCAGTATTTTGAATACCCTTCTGTTGTTCTGGAGATGGTTTAGCAGAGCTGGAAAAGCCTGGGGGCTGAATTTAGAAATGTCTGCCCCTTGGGAGCTGGGTAACCTTACACAAGGCTCAAGTCCTCACTTGGACTTTGTGTCAGCACCGACATTCTATGATTCTGTAGTTAGGGGAGAATAATAATACATGTTCTAGGAAGAGAGACACTGTATTTATTATGCACATGAGAGTGTGGTTTCACCCACCTCCCCTTTTGCCTGCTTTTAATTCATCTTACATAAATCTTCCTTACACACAGATTTATTCTTCTGTTCAAACATCTTCAATTGTTCCCCATTACCTACTTTGTCACTGTTCATTCATTTCAATCCTATCCAGCTTTTCATGACACCATTTGGGGTTTTCTTGGCAAAGATATTGAAATGGGTTGCCATTTCCTTCTGCAACTCATTCACAGGTGAGGAAAGAGGCAAACAGGGTAAAGTGACTTGCTGAGGGTCACACAGACTGTCTGAGGCAGAATTTGAACTCAGGTCTTCCTGACTCCAAACTTGGAGCTCTATCTACTGTACCACATAGCTGCTCACCTCACCTACTTAATAAAATTTAAATTCCTTTAACTGAAGGCCTTCCACAATCTGGCATGACCTTATCTTTCCAGTCTTATCTCCTACTACTGTCCTCCATGTAGTGAAGTTCCATTCCAACTGAACAACATTCTGTCCTCTGAATATGCCTTGCTTGGGGGCTGTGGCTTACCTAAACTACATTTCAGACCTCTTTCCTTTCTTCTAGAATGGAGCACAATAAGTCAATATTTAATGTTTGGTGAATTGAATTGAACATGGAACGTGAGAAATAGAAGATACTTTAAGAGATTAATTGGGGAGAGTGGGAAGGGCTCGCTCAGCCTGTGCCTCTCCTCCAAATATCAGGATAGCAGGGATTGTGCTGAATTTATTTTTTGCATCTCCCCTAACACCTGGTGCAGTGTTTTGTGTGTGGTAGGTGTCTGTTAATGAATGAATGACACAACAAAATTAGGACAAATCAAATTTCTTTAAGGTTTATAAAGTACTTTCTCAAAGTAAGCCAGTGAGACTAGGTAGCATTATTGTCCCCAACTTACAGGTGAAGAGCTAAGGCTTAGTAAGACTAAGTGACATAAGAGACAGGGTAAGAATTGAAGCCAGATCTTCTGATGTTTAACCCAAAGCTCTTTCTGCTTAAACACACTTCTTGCCTAGTTCATATTAGACACTTAATACATATTTGCTGGTTGATTGTAAATGAATCTCTTCTGATGAGGTGCTATATGATGGATTTTGGGGATCGTTTTGTTGAGGTTTTCAAAAAGTTTTTAATTTATCAGAATAAGAGCTATTTTCTAATTGATAAATGGTCAAAGGATATGAAATGACAGTTTTCAAAAGAAGAAATCCAAGCCATCAACAATCATAGGAATAAACATCCCAAATCACTAATAACTAAAGAAATATACATTAAAGAAACTTTTAGATTCTGTTTCCCAGCCATCAGATTGGCAAACTTGACAGAAAATTACAATTGTTGGAGGTTATATGAGAAAGCAAGCACATTTATAACCTCTTGATGGAGCTGTGAATTAGTCAGCTGTACTCCAAAAGTCAATAAATTGTGCATATCTATTGACTCAGCTATAGATACCCATGCTAAGTTTATGCCCTAAAGAAATCAAAGAAAGGGAAGAGGACCCCTCATCTCAACTGGAAACTAAGGGATGGAAGCCCATCCACTGGGGAATAGTTAATAAATTATGACATGCATAAATAGAATATTATTATGTTATAAGAAATGACAAAAGTGCTTAATAATAGGTTTAATAAGATTTAATGATAATAAGTATAGCTGGCACTTATATAGCTTTTACTTAAGAACTTTTCCATTATTATCTCATTTGGATCTCATAACTACTCTGAGAAGTAGGTGCTATTACAGTCTTTGTTTATAGTTGAGGAAATTGAGACAAACAGAGATTAAGTGACCTGCCCAAGGACACATAGCTAGTAAGCATCTGAGGCTGGATTTGAACTCAGGTTTATTTGAACTCAGGTTTATTGAACTCCAGGCCTAGGACTCTACCCACTGCACCACCTAGCCTATTGTTTCAAGGAAACCTGGAAAGATTTGTATGAAGTGATAGAGAGTGAGGTGAAGAGAACCAGGAGAGCAAGTTATGCAACTACAACAATGACAACTTGAATGCTGACAACTTTGAAAAACTTAGGACACAATGACCAACCATAATTCCAGAGTATCCATGATGAAACATGCCATGCCCAGAGAGATGATGGACTTAGGGTGCCATTTGAGATACGTTTTTGAACATGACCAATTCATGGATTTCTTTTGCTTTGCTGTGTATAAAGGATTTTATCTTCCTTTTCTTTTTCTTTTTTTTTTTCAGTGAGGTAGATAAAAGTGGAATGGAGAGAAATTAGATTTTTTTAAACTAAAAAAATATAAAATAAAATCTTTAAAAATCGATTAAAGAAGTTTTCAGAAAGTATCATCCGAATTCTCTGATGCGCTTACTAATCACCTTTCTGCTTGTGGGTTTTTGCACAGAATGGAATCTGAAGAAGGGATGCATGAGAATTTACGGCTTCAGTTTAAGGCTCTCCAGGAACAGCAGCAGAAGAGGTTACAAAGACAACTGGAGAAGAAAAGGGAAAAACACATGAGCCTCCAAGGAGGTGGAAATGACCCAAAGGCGACATTTGGAATCCAGAATGAGCTCAATTTGCTTCTAGAGGGAGGGCAGCCAGCCACGGATACCTTCAGCCAAAGGTAAATGGGGGCATGCCCAGCAAATCTGCACTAGGAGAAGTATGGAGTGAGGGAAGAAAGGGGGAAGAGGAGAAATGATGGAAGATAATGGTGCCGAAGTCATAATGTTTAGATGGTTTTTTAAGTATGAGAGATTGATTTCAATGTAGTCTTTGCTTTCATTGTTTGTACATTTGATCGAAGGCCTGAGCTCTGTTTACATAATTTTATACAAATGTATTTGCGGAGCATTTAAAGTCAGATTGAAATGAATGCTCGTTATGATTTGGTTTATTCACTTGATTTCCTCTTCAGAAAGAAGAGAGTGTTTTGCATTAAGAAATATGTTTAGCATGATGCTAGTGGGTTTCCCAGGAGCTGACTGGTTTTCATATGATGGTATGCTTCTGAGACGTCTTTAAAGCTCATCCTCTATCATTTTCTCTTTTGCCCTTTGCCCTTTCCTTTTGGCCTCAATCTTCCCAGGATATCACCACACACAATCAGGAATGAACTCTGGCTTCTAAACCGAGTTCAATGGAGGCCCTTTTTGTTTTCTTGGTATGCTGAGATTGAGCTTCTTAACAGCAGAAGGGACACCTAGCTTTGCCATTTTTCCTAAATGCCTCTCAAGGTCTCGTTGCATCCATTCAACACTTGAATGATCAGTGATCCCTTTGGTTGGGGCACTCCCTTCATGTCTTCTAGCTCTTTCAGTGTTGTGTCTAAGAGCAGTCATTTATTACCTGCTGGCCAACCCTGGTGGTGAGCTTCTCTGAGTTTAACGAGACTGACAGACACACAGTCCATTTGGAGCCTTTTCAATTTGGGAGGAACTGTGTGTTGTTTTGAGATGATTTGACAACAAAGGGCCCTTTCCACCTCAGGGGGATTCACTGAAGGAGAATGTTAATGGAGGGAACATTGAATGAAATAATGACTGGTTTGACTTGTAGGTTGCTTGAAGAAGAGATTGAACAGCTCCATGAACAACTCAGGGAAATTGTAGATGAAAATGGAAGATTGTATAAACTGGTGAAAGAAAAGGACTTTGAAATAAAGCACCTCAAGAAGAAAATAGAAGAAGACCGATGGGCTTTCACAGGTAGGGCTGCAGAACTCGGGAAAATCACTTCTCTGGGACTCTGTTTTCTCATCTGTGAGATGAAGAAGTTGTACTACATGGTCTCTCTCCAAGGTCCTTTCTAGCACTAATGGACCCTAACCCCATGAGTCTACAGGGATCTTTAGCAGAGATCTTCTCCATCGCTTTTCTAGACCATGAGACTGACGTTCTACTGCATACCTTTGCTGCAAGAGACAATCATTGAGACAGTTTATCTCTGAAGCAATGATAGTTCAAGTTATAATTTCCCCTGCTCTCCTTATTGCAGGGAAGCATCCCTCCTAGTCTCTCTGTCTCTGTCTGTCTGTCTGTCTCTCTTTCTGTCTCTGTCTCTGTCTGTCTGTCTCTCTCTCTTTCTCTGTCTCTCTCTCTCTCTTTCTGTCTCTGTCTCTGTCTGTCTGTCTGTCTCTCTTTCTCTGTCTCTCTTTCTCACTCTCACACACACACACCAACACACATACTATGTAGTCTCTGGTAAAGAACCCTGGGCAGGGTGTCAGGAACTAGGGTCTTAATCCTGGTTCTACCGCCACCACTGAGCTATGTGGCCCATGGCATACATGATCTATGGACCTGCAGTGTTGACTCATGCGGTCCATTAGTGCTAGAAAGGACCTTCCTCAAGGGAAGCCCAGTTTACCCCAGTGTTTCCTTGACATTGCAGAGCCATCAGGGACAAAGGGTCTTAGGGCTGGAAAGGACTTCAGTCATAATTTAGTCCAACTCCTTCATTTTACAGATGAGAGAACTGAGACCCAGAGAGAGACCAAGTACAAAGTTTTTCAAATGCTGCATAGTAAATCCTTTCAGCTAACTCCCTGAAGGGGAATTAGGACATGTAGTATAGGGGAAAGAATGCTGGATTCTGAGTCTGAAGACCTACTTTTTAGTCTTGGTTTTCTTCCTTTTACTTGCTGTATGACCTTGGAGAAATCCCCTCCCCTCCCTGAAGCCTCAGTTTCCTCATCTGTAGAATGAGAAATCTGTATTAGATGATCTCTAAGCCTGAAATTTGGTGTTTTATATTCCAAAGGACCTTCTAACCCTAATATCCTGGGAAATGTGTGCAGGAGTGGCCCAGCCAGAAAGGCTTCATGGTCCACAGTGTCCTCTCCTCTCTCCCTCTTTATAGGCTTCATTTCTTCCTGGACTTTAGAGCTGTTTCTGCCTACTGTACTTTCACAGCTTCCCCAGCTTCTTAGGACACAATGAACTTCCTCTTTGACTAGACCAGATTGTAGAAATCTCTTCCTCTTAGACCAGTGGAAACAAAGTTAGCCCTCACCCTAGACTAGACCTAGGGTAAGGGGAGAAGTAAGAATAGAGGGTTAGAATTGAAGCCAATAGCAGAGTCTCTATGAGGGGGAAGAGAAGAGAACCCCATTGTTGGGGGGAGAAGGACGGAGGGTTTCTGTGGTCACCCAGGTAGGCTGAAGGAATGGACACTTGTGGTTTACACTTGTCAACCAGGGATTGCAGTATATGGTTTAGAAAGTTTTATTCTCAGGATTTCAGAGTACTGATAGAATGAAACCCTTGTAACATTCATGTAAATGACAGAGGGATCATTGCAGACATTTAGGATTTTAAGGTTAATGCTCCAAGATCCCCAAACAAATCTGGAAATGGAAAATGTATCTCAGTACTGGTCACATGCAAATTTTTAGGCGAGTTGAACCCTTCACAAGTAAGGGGATGATGGCCGGTTGTTGTTCTTCCAGCTTAAAGAGGACCCAAATGACCTCACTACGTTGGGGGGAAGGCACAGCGTGTCCATCTGTGTCTGATCAGACCAGCGCAAGCTCAGAAAGCTCTGGCATAGTTCAGGTACACATAGTGCATAGGAACCTTTGGATTGGAGATGTCTCTAAATTTGGGCAGCCCACATTCTTTTGAAAAGTATGACCAGACTGAGCGAAGGTAGCAGTGAGCTGGCATGTGTAAAGGCAGTCATGATGGCTGATGGAAGAGCTCTTCACTTAGGGCATTTCCTCATACTTGGCAAGTAAGGGAGGCGTTGTGGTGTGCTGTGCTGCTCCTGGAGTCAGGCAACCTAAATTCAAATCCTGCTTCTGAACTTACTAGTTGTGTGCTTATGGGGGAGGTGTGTAACTTTTCAGATCCTCGCTGTCTTTGCCTCATACTACCTCCCTCAGGGTTATTGGGAAGAAAACTTGAAACGTTAAAGTGCCCTGTCATTGAGAGCTATTATTGTTAATTCAGTAAAAAAAGAACCTTTGAAAAGTCTCTCCAAATGTATCATTGCTGTTCAGAAAACTTCTGTCCACTCATGTAGTATTTAGCTGGAAGGAGCCTATGGGCCAGGCCATACAGAAGGCAAGATGAGACCGACATCCATCACTTAGCACCACTCTTGGATCAACCCAGACAGATGCTTCACAGTGACTGATGATTGGAACCACAGGCTGGATATGATGCTGGACAGCACTGAGAGTCTGTCAGCAAGACCGAAGTGACTGAAAACATTTCCCATTCCAATACTGCCCTCTGGAATTCCCTCTCCATAGTGAACAAGCTTCCCATAATCCTGGGTGGCTTTCCTTCATACTCTACCACTTTCAACTCTCCCTTTATCCCTGTCACTCAGCAACTTCCTTGAAGTTCACACAATTAACATTTTCCATTCAATGGAGATCACTGCAGCTATTGTATATTGCCTCAACATGATTCTCCCTTCCTCAAGGAGTCTAGCGACTGGCTTGCCGTCTTCCTCTTCTCCCCACTTGCTCTCTTTATACTAGGAGATTGATATGACATTGATGCTCCCTCAGGTTCCCTGACTTCCCAATTCCTCCGTCTACTTCAATTCCATGTCCTATTCTTTTACTTTATCTCAGCCATAGATTGGAATGATTATATTCTGGATCTCATTATCACTCACAGCTGTTACATTTTTAAAACTAAACACCCCCCCTCCCCCAAATGCTCCGGTATTCTTCTTTCTGACCATATGTATCATTCCCTCTCTTTCAAGGCCTCACTCTCATTAAATCTATTCTTTTCCTGATTCCTCTTAAACTTGACATATCCAAAACAGAACTTATTTTTGTCTTTGTCAAAGGGACCACCATTTTTTAGTCTCCCAAGTTTAAAGCCTTTGCTCATTTTCTGCTTTTGACTCACTCTCTGGTCTGCTCCACCACTGACTGTTTGTTACCCCCCACCCCCCACTCCCAGGGACAATTCTACCCTGAAGCCAACTCAGTGAATGGTGAGCTCCTGCTTGGAACTGACTGACATATATCATGAGAAAACCCTGCCCTATCACTCACTTTCCACTTCTAGCTCACCCTCCACTTTGTTCTACCTCCACCACAGCTGCCAGGTCTTCATATGGGGACCCCTCCTTCTCCCTTTCAGAATGTAAGCTCCTTGAGAGTATAGAACACTTTGTTTTCTTGCTTTTGTATCCCCAATCTTAGCAATGTCTGGTACATAATAAATCCTTTCTTCCTCCCTTCCTCCCTCCCTCCCTCCTTCCTTCCTTCCTTCCATCTACCTACCTATCATCTATCTACCTATTTATCTCTGTCTATCTATTCATCTGTCTACATTTTCCTTGACTCACATGTCCAGTTGCCAAGTCTTGCTGTTTTTTTTTTCCTCTACTACATGTGTGGTATTCATCTTCTCTCTACTCACATAGCTACTACCTTTCATCACTTCTCTCTTGGGTTAATTCAACAGCCTTAATTGTTTTTCCTACTTCAAGTCTCTCTCCACTCCAGTCCACCTTCCACACTGCTGCCTCACTGATTTTCTTTAATTGCAGATGTGACCATGTCTCCCCACTCCCCAGTCTAGTACAATAGATCCCTGTTGTCTCTAGGATAGATTTTTCTTTAAAAAACAACCAACAAACTTTAAAGACCTTCACAATGTGACCAAAATTGTATTTTCAGTCTCATTTTGTATTACTTCCCCTCCCACACTCTGGAATCCAGTCACACTAACATCTCTTTGTTCCTTGTATGGTATACTTTGCACAACTGTGTCCTCCATATTATTATACTATTCCAGGAGACAGAAACTTAAAGCCATGAAAACAAAGCATTTGTGAGACTGCTTAACTGGCATTTCACATTTCACCTCAGGTCTGCACTGTCCACCCACAATTACCTCTACTCTGTCTTCTGGCAAGCCTGGCCAGGGACGGAGCTCTTCCCCCTGATATCAGTCCTCTTTGTTCAAGGGACCTTTGACTTCTGGATCTTTCAGATTCACAAGGTGGCCTCCAGGGCTGGAAATGTCCATCTCAGGGCTGCTGCTCAGTCACCTATAATCAGGCAAAGAAACATAAAGCAGAAGAGGACATTGAGGTTCTGAGATCCAGCCTCTGACTTGCTCTGGTAGGACATACTCTTTAACTACTCTGGGCTTCCAGAGAAAGGCAGCCCCTTCCCTTATTCCACAAGTACAGAGGCTTGAGTGAGTAGTCCTGATCTGCATCTGGGCAGAGAAGAGAGGAACAATGGGCAAGCCACTGAGCTGTGTTTTTTTTTGTCCTGGAATTCCTAGAAGTTCCCAGGGGTGTTCTGGTGCACATTCTCTGAAATGGTTCCAGTGTGCCTGTTCCCATACATGTTTCCATAGCCCACTATACTAAGGAAGCCGCCTTTACTGCTGTGACTGGTAGCGGGGAGAGGGAAGGCCCTGTGTAGGAGGAAGCACTGGACCTGAGCTTTGAAGTAAGGTGAAGAGGGAGGATATGGGGAACAGCCTGGGCAAAGGTGCAGAGATGTTAGATGGAATATCAAGTATAAGGAATAACAAGATCAGTTTGACTGGATTGGATAGTGTGTGGAGGGAATTAGTATCTAATAAGCTTGGACAGGGACAGGTTGGAGTAGTTGTGAATGGCTTTAAATACCAAACAGAGGAGTTGGTATTTGATCCTAAAGGTGATGGGGAGCCATTGAAGTTTATTGAACAGGGAAGTGGCACAGCAGCTGTGAAAGACACCTTCTAGAGGTATATAGAAAAGATACCTCCTCTCTAGAGGAGGCTTGAAACAGAGAGATCATTTAGGAGACAATCGTAGCAGAGAAGCAGGGGGTGACGAGTGCCTGAACTAGGGGAGTGACCTTGTGAATGGAGAGAAGTGACAGATGTAGGAGCTGGTGGGGAGGCATAATAGACAACATTTGGTAAGAATTGAGGATGACTCAGATTATCAACTCAGGTGATAAGAGGTATCTGGACAAAAATAAGGAAATGGGAAGTGGTCAAGGACACATATGGGGACCTTAACCTTAGCAAAGAATGAGACATATTAATGCACCTATAATAACAGAGGGAAATGGTGGAAAGAATATTGCATCTGGATTCAGGAGATCAGATTGGAATCATGGTTCTGATGTCACTCTGGAAGAGCCACTTACCACCCACCAGGGCATCAGTTTCCTCATATGTGAAACAGAGCTTGGGCTAGATGAGGGGGTTCCAATCTTTTTTCAGTCCCTATGCTCCTTGGCTTTCAGTAACTTTCTCCCCCCCTCCTTTTTTTTAAAATACAAAAGCAATTAAATTTTAAAGTTTACCATGAACCTGCACATAGGAAATTTTTGAAAAAAGATTTATTTTCATAAAGAAAACTATATTTGGTATATAGAAATATGTTTGGCTATTATAAAGTTATTAAATATTTATCAGAACAGTCAAACAATTAGTGGGACCCTTAATTCTTTTTCTTATCAATCAATAGCTTTCTTCTTGATATCCTTTGTGAAGGCGATCCCTATATACCATGTTTTGTTTCCTATTTGTTTCTTGCCTTGAATTTGACTGAGAACAGGACTGAGAATCCTTATTCACAGAGATAAGTTTTTATAAACAGAATTAAACCTCCGTAAGCATGTTTAGTAAGAATAGTGTATGCTTCTCTAAGAGCATACCTCAAATTGTGTAGGTTCATAGAAACGAATTCACTAGAAACCAGTTAAGGATTTCTTTTTAACTGGGTTATTGTTATTGATTTTTTCTTCTGGATCTACAGGCAAAGGTTTTCATATCCAAACACTCTTTTGCTTTTGTCAATGGGAATTATTCCTTCAACTATCTTCCAAATTTTTTAGATGCTGCATAATCTGCTTTCCTACCTCTATCCACCTCCTTGTTGCTCTTTCTCCAGTCCCTTGTTTTAAACAATATTACTTTTGGGATATTTCAATAGGATAATATTCCTATTTGCCTCATTTTCCCCATACCTCCTCGACATGCTTCTTGTATCCCTGGTGGTAGCTGTTGGACTAGATCATGTATGAGGTTACTTTCAGCTCTAAATCCTATGAAATCTGTGCTGTGGTTGAGTGAAACCCTCTTCCAGCACCAGGTGGCACTCTCAGTCTGTACAGCAATTGTAAAGGCACCCTGAAAAGAATCTTGCCGAGTCTCAGGAGCTAGCTATGATGGAACTGTCAGAACTGGAAAGATCCTGGGAGATCCCCTAGACCAACACCCATATTATGCAGATAAAGAAGCTGAGGATCACCCGTGACGTGGCATTTGTCTGAGGTTTCACAAGTGAGAGAATCAGAGGACTGGAATCCAGAGTTCCAGTTCAGTTTCCCCACTATGCTAAGTGTCTTTCCAAAGCTGAAACTTTGATTTCTAACATCACAGGTGCTGTGGTATAGTAGGAAGAACCTAGGATTTAAGAGTTCCCATCCTGGCCCTGCTATTACTTAGATAGATAGAGCATTTTTTAAGTTCTTGCTACGTGCCAGACACTGTACTAAGCACCGAGGATACAAATACAAACAAGCTAGAAGGTTCTTACCCCCAAGAAGCTTACATTCTAACACGGGAAGCAATATCTATAGCTAGGAGCTTGGGATGGCTTGGGGAAAATGTTGCAGAGGAGGAGGAGATTACTGGAGAGTGCAGGCATCAGTGAGCGGAGGCAGGCATGGCTGAGGGCCTTCCTAAAATAGGGGTCACAGAACTATTACCAGCTCCTAGAGTTGTGACCTGGAATAACTCCGTTAACATCTCAGGACTTCAATTTTCTCATCTCCAGAATGAAAGGGTCAGACTAGATAGTTTCTGAATCTTCTAGCACTGAATTTTCTGACCTATTACCTTTCTGTTTTAAAGTTTGAGTCTGTGGGATCCCAAAGCAGCCACATTTACATTCAAAGGATGCCACACTCAGGTTTCATTGACATGATAGTCAGTGAGTGGGTGGAAAGGGTAGAAGAAGTCTTATAACCAGAAGGACCTTGGAACCTGTACTTGAGTCTGGGCTCCAAGACTTAGCTGCTCAAGTCACTTCATGAAGATTCAATTTCCTCCCCTATAAAGTGAGGATAATAGTCTTTGCCCTCCTTAATATATCGAGTCCTTAGGGGAAGGATGCTTCTCCTAAGAAATGGCAACTCTTGGATTGCCATGAATTGCCTGACGAGCTCTGACCTCTGCCTATTTTGTGGGGAGAAAAGCTCTGGGGTTTGGTGTCTGAGCGGGCTCAGCTTTAATTGGCCTTGTCCTTGTTCTCTTTCTTTATCCAGGGACAGCTGGTATGGCCGGAGATGTAATCGCGACCAAGATTGTGGAACTGTCTAAGAAGAACCGGGAATTGACGGCTGAGACAGAAAGTGAAAAAACCAGAGTGAAACAACTGAACAACCGAGTCCGAGATCTGGAAAGAGAAGTGAGGTGTTTTGATCATTTCAGTGCCTTGAAATCATTCCGGTGCTGCTGGAGGACTTTCTGGGTCTGAGTTCAAGTTTCCTTTGCGGTTCTTGAGCTTGCTGTAAGCCAGCTGGGGCAGCAGCAGAGCCCTTTCTCTCTCCAGAGAGGACCAGAAGGGAGCCATGAAACAAGGCGAACGGCAGGCCAGTCGTTCTAATTGCTAATTTGCTTCAGAAAATGCAAGTGTGATTTCTTGAGTTGCCATTCACTTTACTCTACCTTTTGGTTTTTCATGTTACCTGCTCATCAGAATCTAACGTGAAACTCTCTTATTATGAGCAAAGGCACATCCAGTGAATTGTCTTCCCTTAGTTCATAAGGAAAATGAGCTGAGCCAAGCAGGGCTCTCGAGTCCATTTGGACTTGGGTTTAATTCTGGGATTCTGGTTTTCTTCAACTGCCTATGATACAAATGTATTAAACACTGACTGTGTGCTGAGTTCTGTGCTCAGTGCTAGGTCAGATTAAAAAAAAAAGCAAACACAATTCCTGGCCTCAAGTAGCTTATAATCTAGTAGAGAGACTAAATAGATAACTACATAATATCAAGTGGAAATTTCATTAGAAAGTCACAAAGTGCTATGTGAAGCCTGAGAACAAAGATTATTAGCAAGGGCTAGAGTGAGTAGGAGAGAATCAGGAAAAGCTTCAAGTTCAACAATGAACTTGTATTGAATACCCACAATTTTCCAGCCACCATGCTAAGTGCTAGGGATACCAAGAGGAAAACAAAACAGGAAAAAGAGGTGACTTTGGAATTGTGTTTTAAAGGATGGGTAGGAATTAAATGGGCAGCTAGGTGGTACAGTGGACAGACCTCTGTGCAGTCATGAACACTTGGGTTCAAATCCAGCCATAGACATTTGCCTCAGTTTCTTCATCTGTAAAATGAGCTAGAGAAAGAAATGTCAAATTGCTCTAGTGTCTTTGCCAAGAAAACCCTAAATGGAATGAAGGAAGAATATTTTAGGGCAGCTAGGTGGTGCAGTGGATAGAGCTCTGTGCCTAGGGTCATAAAGACCTGGGTTCAGATCCAGCCTCAGACCCTTACTAGCTGTGTGACCCTGGGCAAGAAACTTAACCCCTGGTTGCCTTGGTTTCTCATCTATCAAATTAGCTGGAGAAGGAAATGGCAAACCACAGAATTTGAATCCAGCCAGCACAGGATTTGATTGCTTTTATCCTGACCTGCTTTTAAGCAGGTGGGCCATCGAACACCTCATGATCCCTATCTATTTGGCATTCTAGCCCCCCAGGTACCACCTCAGACATCATCCAAATGCAGGGTATCAGCTAGGAGAAGTAGCAGGGAGGTAAACTATGGTCCAGAAAGAGAAAAGGGTGTATCCAGGTGGAAGCAGGCATAGAGTTTTAGAAGTAAAATTCTACCTGGCCCGGTAAAAAGAGCCAAATGTCTGGATGGCTGGAGTTGCAACCCTAAAGGGGAGGTTTATGAGTCTGGGATAACTACTACTGGTAGCAGCAAAGCTCTGAGCGGTGAGCTGAGCAAGCCTCCTCAAAGGACAGTGGTCCAGCAGGCCCCACACACAGATGGACTGCTCTGGGCTGCCACTGGGAGTACAACCTAGAGAAGGAGAGCAGAGCCCTGCGGTTATGGTGCCTTGTAATAATGGAAGCTGACTTTTATGTAATGCTTCATATATGTTATTTCATTTGAACCTCACAACTACCCTGTGAAGTTGACGTTTTATATTACTTTCCCTATTTTATAAAAGAGGAAACTGCAGCCAAGTGTTACCCATGGTCACTGTTTGACCAGTTCTCTCTATAGTAGTTTTAGTTCCTTTCCAAGAGTCAGTCTGGCCCCTGGCATCATCTGATGTCTTGGTGAGGCCATGGACTGCTTCTGCTATGCCCTGTCCTGACCTCAATGCACTACTGAGGCTTGGGATGCCAGACTAGAATTCAGGCCATAGGTTTGTAGAGCCTGGAGGGACCTCTGGGATTATCGAGTCCAACCGACTTGTTCTTGTGGTTCTTCAGTCATTTTTCAGTCGTGTCCGACTTTTCATGACCCATTTGGGGTTTTCTTGGCAGAGATACTGGAGTGGTTTGGCATTTCCTTCTCCAGCTCATTTTACAGATAAGGAACTGAGGTAATGAGGGTTAAGTGACTTGTCCAGGGTCACACAGTTAGGAAGTATCTGAGTCTGAATTTGAATTCATGAAGATTCCAAGCCCAGTGCTCTACCGCTGTATCACCCAGCTGCCCCGTCTCATTTTACGGTGGTGGGAAACTGATGTCCAGAAGAGGAAAAGGCCTTGTGAAACCTCATAAAAGCAGAGCTGGATTTCAGCCCAGGGTTTCTGTCTCTAATTCTGCCACACTATCTCCTGACTCCCAGTCCAGAACTCTTTGCTCTACAGTGTGGAAGCCCCCCCAGGAGCATTACCATCAGCTTGTTTTGTTTGGTGGCTGTTAGGAGACTAGATCTCTGGTGTCTTTGACCAAAGACAGGGATTGTGGTTCAAACAGCTAAGACATGAGGCAAGAACATGCCCTTTGATGGGCCCCGGGAAACACCACTCTGCGACCCTTGTCCTATAAAATCTTCACTGTTGGCAAGAATATTAGTGGGGGAAATAAGAAAGAAACCTTTGCTCTCTTTCGGTGGTCCCACTTCAAGCTGTACTCATAGACCTATCCTGTGGCTAAATGGAGGATTCTTGTCAATCTGATGCTTTTCAGCTGCATTACAATTAACCTCCAAATCACCATGTCCTTGGCCTGGAGGGAGCCTTGGGAGGCTCCTCAGTCTGAGCTGCATCTAAGCCATTTGGGAAAAATCATCATTCTATTCTAAAACAAAAACAAAAACAAAGCCTCCTGGGAAATCCTACAACCTTCCCTGCACACGTGTAGTAAGGAAATTCCATAGGCACACCTAAATTTTAGCTTGAGTGCACTCTATTAAAGTGAGTGCTTTCCTGTCAAATAGCTCTGAACTGATAGGTTTATCTGTCTTGGTTTCAATCTGGGCTTGCCACTTTCAAGGTATGTGACCTTGGGCAAGTCACTTGACCTCTCTATGTATCAAGCTGTGAAATAAGGAAGATGATATCTGTATTACCTACTTCACACGTCCATTGATGAGGTTCAGGCTGCATGCTCAGTGAGGCAAAAAATAAAATAAAATAAAAAATAAAAAAAATAAAAATGATCTAGCAGGCAAAGCAAGTGAATAGGATGTTCACAAAGAGAGGAGATAGCCTCACTGTCCTCTGCCCTGGCCAGACCACACTGAAGGTGTTGTGAGCTGTTCTGGTCATGCATTTTAGAAGGATAGTTGAGAAGGAGCACAGAGGAAGCCAACCAGAATGATGAGAGCTCTGGAACCCTGCTATAGGAGAATCCGCTGAAGAAATGGTAATATTTAGCCCAGAGAAGAGTGCTTGACTACGTCATAACCTACTCAAATGCCTGTGAGATCAGGGTTGGTTTTTTTTAGATCTGATGTCTGGAAAATCTTCCTAGCATTTAGAGCTGTCCAAAAATGGGGTGAGCAGCCTCAAGGGGTGATGAACATTAAAGCTGTAAAAGTAAAAATCACTTGTGGGGTACGCCATATTGAGGACTGGATGATCATGAAAGTCTTTTACAACTCTGAAAAACTGTGAAATGAGGATGTCTCCAGAGTGCTTTCTAAACTTTAAAATGTTATCTAAACCTCAGCTCTCACCATCATTTCCACTTCCATCACTCCGTAGCCTTAGATCTGTGTCCATTTACATGAGTTGGTGGGGCGATGCAGTTCCTGTCTGGCAGCTGACCCTCTGGTGATGAGCTCCATTCGGAGCCGGGCTGATGCTTGGATGACATTCAGTCTATTTCTGGACCTACACTTGAAGTCTTTCCAGCTTGGTCGGAACAGTGAAAGCTTGAGCTTTATTAGCATCTCTCTGGAAAGCCCCGAGTCCCCTCCTCACCCCAAGGACATATCAAGAGGGACTATTAGGGCAAGGCTAAAGAATACATTTTTTATTTTTAATCATTTAGTGTTGCTTGGAGTTTATTCTGAAACAAGTTCCTGGTATGACATACAAAAAAATTTGAGAGACATAGTTTCTGGGAAATTGGTAATTTTATTAATTACTTATAGCAGATAATTAATAAAAGGGGTGAGTAGCACTCTCAAATGCCGAAGACCTAGCATGGTGGCTTCTGATGTTTATATGCCCTTGGAAGAGGCATATAAGAAAGGCAGCAGTCAACTGACTGGTTAACAATTAATGAGAAAAATGAATATTGGAATGGGGGGCTGGGAGACATGACTGATCACCCAGCTCCAACGGGCTGGATGTCACCCACATGACATTTTCTTTCTAAAGTTTTTCTCATTGTGTGGGGCAACAATTCCCCCTGAATAGGAAGGACTAAGTGGGATAAGTGTTGGGGCAAGATCAGAGATCTCCTAGGAAGACTGGACTTTGAAATAGGGAAAAAAACCTCTGGAGCCCCCCAATAATTAGTTATTTAATATAAGAAAGAAATAATTATTTCTCTACCTGGGAGGTGCTACCAGTTTCATAGGCTGTGCTGCTTAGAGTATTGAGATAGGAAGTCATTTTGAACACTTGTATTGAAGGATGTTAGAGCTGGTAGGGACCTTAGAGATCACCTAGTCTGAAGTGCTTATTTTTTGGAGAAGAAAACTGAGGCCTAGATGGACAGCTAACTTGTCTAAACTGGCATAACTGGGAAGTGGTAGAAATGAGGCTGCAGCTGAGAGTGCTCCTCTGCCTGTATCACCATGTGATTTCAGTCCTTCAGGGTACTTGAAAATCAAGGTGTGGAGGAAAGAGGGCTGGCCTCTGAGTTAAAATCTCCAACACTAGCTTTGTGACTTTGGGCCTTGCTTTATCTGGGGGAGTCCCACCTTCCCCAGCTGTAGAGTGTGAAGAACTATTTGGTAATGTGCTTTGCAAACTTTCAAGTGTTATGGAAATAGGAGTTAAGTCTAAGGAGGTTTCCCATTCTGCTTAGTAAGCCCCCTCCAAACCCAGAGGACCTTGCCTCCTTCTTGACTGAGATCTGATGTCATCTAACAGGAGTCCTTTCCACTTCTCAAAACTTCTGTGTCCTCAGCCATCCTCTCCTCTCCTTCACTGTCTGAGGAAGTTGCTTACATTAAGGTGAGGCTAACTGCTGCACCTGTGTCTTTGACCTTTGCCCCTCTCCTCTCCTCCAGGACCTCTTTTCATCAATCATTCTCTCTCTCCCTTACATGTTAAATCTCTTCCTCTCCACTGGTCCCTCTTTCTCCTCTTCCAGAAAACATGCTCAGTTTTCTCATGCTAAAACAGAACAACAAAAACACCTTTCCTCATTCTGCTGCTCTCTTGGATTACTGATCATCTACTTCCTTTCACCAACAGGTTTCCTGAATAAATAGTGTCCCCTTCCACCTTCTTATTCCTCACCACTCTTCATCCCATACAATTTTCCAATGCCATCCCTCCTCTGTGTGGTCACTGCCCTGCAATGGCAAAGTTGGCGAGGGTCAATCCAGCTCTCTTGCTTCGCCACCTCTCCTCACAACAGGGCATCAGTCCTTCAGCTCTCAAACAACTCTCTCCTGAGGACCCTCTTTCTTTAAGCATGTCATTGAAGAAGTCTCCTTCCTCTGGGAAGCTAGTGCCTGAACTCTCAAATTCAGGAACTCTAGATCTCTTGAGGACTCTAGAACTTGCATGGAAAGGCCAGCCTCAGGAACTGCTGTGGTGTTTGACCTAAGCTCAGAAAAGGAGACAGGAAGGCACCCAAATACTGGAGATCCAGGGACTCCCTTCACATACTATCCTAGGCAAGCAGAGGCCATTTGTCACCCACTTCTCATGAAAATTAACTGTTTTCTGCTCCTAGGCAATAGGAGGGAGAAATCATGCCTTCCCATCCCCCTTTGCTGTGCTTGAGTCTGAAAATCCAAAGAAGGGACAGTGCAGAAGAAAGGGGTGAGCCATTCCCAGAGCTTACTTTTATAAACTATGGGGGTAGGAGGACTCCTTGGACAAACATCCATCTCCCCTGGCTCTCAGTCGCCAATCAGTCTAGCTTGGACATAGCTCAGTGACTAGGACCAATTGGAGGAGCTCTCTAAGTCCCCCCAACAAATTTTTCCCTTACCCATCCCTTTAGTTACCAAGTAAATAGGGGAAGTATCCGCTCTATTAACAAAATATCTTTTTTAACTGTTCTCATCCTTCTTGTTTCCACGGCCATCATTCCAGATAAGGCCCTCACTCTCCTTTGCCTAGAATCTTACAGTAACATCTTTATGACTCTCCATTTTCTTCCCACTCCCTAATATACTTCATGTCACAGCTTGAAGCATTTTCCTGAATCATATATCACATCACACCATTCCCCAGCTCAAAAACTGTGCTTGCTTACCAAATAAGAAGTCCAAACTCCATAACTTGGTATTTAAAACCCTCCACATTCTGGCTTCAACTTAACTTTTAAGCTACTTCTTTTCATATATTCCTTGCTTCAGTGAGACCAGACTGTTGTTTACCCCACATGCATTGCTTTAATAAATATGTATCTTTGCTTTTCATTCTCTCCTGGGCTCCATCTGAAATATTCCCTATCATCAGATAGAGACAATTTGCCCACCTATTAAAACCCAGTCAAACAGCACCACTTCCATGGAATGGAAGAAATCTCTCCCTTAACTGGTCTGAAAAATGCTTTCTTTCTCCTCCTATGCCCTTGACATTCTAATTTGTTTTATGTTTATCTATGGGCTTATTTTATCACCCCTACTGGATACCAAACCTTTGAAGGCAGGGACTACGTCTTATTCGCCTTTGTATCTCCCTTGATGACTGCCATAGTTGTTTTGTCCATAGCAGGCACTTAAAAAAGGTTTGTTTGAATGAATGTTGTCCAGTGTGTCTGGCTTCAAGTAGTTTAAACTCCTCTTGGTTTTTCTGACCACTTACCTCTCTTATCACCAGTCTCTCTTCCCATTCCTCTGTCCCCTTTTCTGTTTCCTCCTGCGTCCTAATGTAGGTGCTCTTGCCCAACCTCTCTTTTTGTCGTTTTCTGAAAAATAATAACACAACAATTATAAATATTCTGAAACCATAAAGTCAAAATTTAAATGTTCAATTGTAAACCCCCCTCCTTCCCCTCTCCCCCAGCATCAAAGTGCTTTACTTTAGCTGGGGAATTGCTGAATAGAAGCAAATATTAAGCTGAATCATTTGCTTTTTCAGCTACAGACAGCTTTGACAAAGATCCAGGCACAAGGAGGCCGAGATTCAGTCACCAAGCAGTTCAATCCCAGGACAACAGAAGGAAACGTGGTAAGAATGAGGTTTTAACCTGAAGACTGTGTCTGTTAATTTATATCTTTTCATTGTTGTGTTGTCTGCTCCATTTGGGTGAAACAATTTATCCTTGTATTGGCCTTAAATAACTGCCTATCATCTGAAATCTCTAAGAGAATTTGAGCAGATGTGTAGTCGTAGGTTTATAGATACTGGCATGTTAAGGGTCCTTCGGAACCATCTAATTGACTCCATCCCTGACCAGCTGTATGACCATGTCATAACTTCTTAGAGCTTGTTTCCTCATGTGTAGAACTGGGGTGAGGATACTTGTATTGCCTCACTCAGAGGATTGTTCCAAAAACAAACTCTGCTTCCTGCTCCTTAACGTTTTCCCTAAATATGCATTATCTTTATTCTCATCTCACTCCCTCAGTTTATAGGCAAGGAAACCAGGAGAGTTTAGGTTAGTGCTCAAGGTAACATGGGCCACAAGGCTGTTAAATACCTGAGTTGGGATTTGAAACAAGTTCTCCGATTCTTTCCACTATATTAGAGGCTCCTCATTGTTGAGGAATTGGTAACCATTCATACTTTAATGTGAAAATGTCCCTTGTTCAATTACATCCGATTCTTCATGACCCCATTTGGGGTTTTCTTGGCAAAGATACTGGAGTGGTTGGCTGTTTCCTTCTCCAGTGTGATTAAGGCAAACAGAGGTTAAGTGACTTGTGCAAAGTCTCACAGTTAGTGAGTGTCTAAGGCCCGATTTGAGGTCAGATCTTCCTGACTTCAGGTCTAATGCTCTATCCACTGAGCTGTCTAGCTGCCTCTAGTAGAAGAGGGTGCCCCAGGGTTATTTTGACAGGATATGTTGGAGTTACTATTCTTATTATAGTACATTCAGAGGATACTCCAGAACCTAGGAATTGTAGGCAGGTTCTGGGGATTTGGCCCATGAATGGAAATACAACTTGGAGTTAACACTAGAGGGGCTTCATCTAGGACATACTTGGGTTGCCCATGCATTTCTAGGGTCCCATAGGAGTAATTCTCCACCTGGGACTTTCCTTATTGGGTAACCTAGTTTTTCAGGGATCCACTAGAGCAAAATTAGCATGTTTTTCCTTTTGTTTCAAGCTCTAATTATATCACCCGTTTTCCAAGGTGCTTCCTTTACAAGCCGGATCAGTCTCTCTGAGATAACACTTGGGTGGTTGTATGCTCTGGTACTAATATCTGTTTATTACTCTACCCATTATGAATGTGGGGACTAATAGGAACAGTATGAATTTTGTATCCTTCAAATTCTGACGATAATGGTTAGTCATTTTTCAGTCATGTCCAACTCTTCGTGACCCCACCTGGAATTTTCTTGGCAAAGATACTGGAGTGGTTTGCCATTTCCTTCTCCAGCTCATTTGACAGATGAGGAAATTGAGGTAAATAGGGTTAAGTGACTTGCTCAGGGTCACATAGCTAGTAATTATCTCAGACTGGATTTGAACTCTTGAAGATGAGCCTTCCTGAATCCAGGCCTGGCACTCTATCCATTGTACCATGTAGCTGTCCAATTTGCAATTTGCCTAGAGTGTACCAAGAGAACTATTCATGCTCATTTTTATAAATCAATTTTTATTAATGTCTTTTTTTTAACATTGCCAACATATTCCCTTCTCCTTTCTTTCCAAGAGAGCCACTGCTTAACAAATAATATTTTTAAAGGCAAAGTAAAAAAGAACAAAACGTATCAGCAAAACTGATCAATACATAGGAAAAAATCTGAAAATGTGTGCGATGTATTATACTCATAGACTTCCCATATCTGCAGAAGGCTGGGATAGGAGTGTCTTCTCATATATTGTTTTTTTTGAGTCATGAATGTTCTTTGTAATTTTGCAAATTCCCTTTTTGCATTTGTGTGTGTGTGTGTGTGTATGTGTGTGTGTGTGTGTGTGTATATGTGTGTGTGTGTGTGTTCTTTCAGTTTACAAGACTGGTCATTGTGCATATTGTTTTCTTGGTCCTGCTTACTTCACTTTGCATTAGTTCATATCTTTCCGTGCTTCTCTGTAGTCACCATATTTGTTATTTCTCATAACACGGTAATATACCATTACATTCATGGACTACAGTTTCTTTAACCATTTCCCAGCTGATGGGCATCTACTTGGTTTGCATTTTTTTGCTCTTACAAAAAGTACTGCTATGAATATTTTGGTGTACATGGGAACTTTCTTGTTAGCAGTAGTCTCCTTAGGATATAAGCTTGGTAGTGGAGACTCTGGGTCAAAAAGTGTGGACATTTTAGTCATTTCATTTGCCTGATTCCAAAATGATTATACTGATTCACAGATCCACCAAAAATGTGCGAGTGTACTTGCTTGTCTTCACATAACCCCTCCAGCATGGACTATCCCCACCTTTTGTCGTCTTTGCTAATTTATAGGATCAGGGGAAACCTCAAGTTTGTTCTGATTTGCATTTCTCTTATTATGAGTGATTTGGAGCATTCTTTCATATGGGTTGTTAATAGTTTGAAAATTCTTATTCAGAGAACTGTTTAGATACTTTGACCACTTATCTCTTGGGGAATGACTTTTGGTTTTATATATCTGTTAATTGGTTATATTTTTTGGATACTAAACCCTTAACAGGGAACTTGGGGAATGACTTTTGGTTTTATCTATCTGTTAATTGGTTATGTCTCTTGGATACCAAACCTTGAACATGGAAATCTGACATAAAGTTGCTTTTTTCCATTCAGTTGCTCCCCTTCTTATTCTAGCTACATTAATTATGTTTGTGCAGAAGGTGTCCAGTTAAGGTCCATAGCTGTAGGTATATGGTCAGTTTCTCTTCTAATTTTTTATTGCATAATCTTTAATATGAAGGTCATGTGGCTATTTAGAATGCATTACAAAATATGGTGTAAGGTATTAATCTAAACCTAATTTCTCCCAGGCTGTTTTTCACTTTTACTGGCAGTATTTTTAAAAAATCGTGCCATGAGTCCATATCAGTTTATCTGAGATTCTTATGGACTCTTTTTTCATAGGATAACATTTGCCTGCTGGCCTAGAAATCCTGAGTAATCAACTCCAAATGCTTAATTCCTTTTTGTGAGCTGCACACTCCTTTGAGGCTTTTCTGAATTTATTTAAATTATAAAATAACAAAGTTGTTCCCATGACGCATGAATTTAGACATTCGGCTGGATATTTCCCTTGGGTTGAAAGAGGATCCCAGGAAATATTATAGGTAATCTATACATTGCAAGAATCCAGAGAAATTTTTGCCCTCGGATTAAATTTGGTCTTTGAATGTGGGTCTGAAGTAGAATAGATCCTTTAATGGGAAGGGGAAAGGATGAGAGCCTTAGCCCCTTCTAGGTCCAGCAGGCCTGTGTTATTACACAAGAACTAAGACAAAATGATTTGGTTTCTCACCTAAAGGGGAAGGAGTGACTTCTAGTCAGCTGTGGGTACTTTAATCACTGTGGAGAGCCTCATGTTTTCTGGCAGCTTTCTAAGGATCAGACTTTCTCTTTAAAGGGGAAGTTTGATTTCCCTTTTTCTTTTTCTTCCTGTATTTTGGGTGGGGCAGGCCTTTGTAAACATGGAGACAGGTGATATATTTCATAAAACCGTGTCTGCTTTGCTAAAATTTGGAAGTGAATGTGATTACAGGGCCCACTAATCATGGTGAAAGAATGCTTATTTCTGGATTGTTTGTAAACCGTGCTTCATGGACTTTGCCAAAAAGCATCTATACTGATTTTCTGGGGACAGCAAACTTTTAGCTGGGGGAAAGATGTGTTAAAGAGTTTTCCTCCAACCCTACAACAACGTGTGAAGACATTCCTTAATCAACCTGAAAGGATTATAGAGTCTTTTTTTTAAATTGAATTACTTTATTTGTTTTCAGTGTTCAGCAATCACTTCTATATATCTTAGATTTTTTTCCAGTCCCTCCTCCTCATTCCCCCCTCCATCCTCACTCCCTCCCTGAGACGGTGTACAATCTTATATAGGTTCTGCACGTACATTCCTATTAAATGCATGTTGCATAGAAGAATTAAAATGAATGGGAGAAACCATAAAACAAAATAAAACATAATACAAAAGAAAATGGTCTGTTCCTATTTGGAGTCCAATTCCATAGTTCTTTCAGTGGATGGGGAAGGCATTTTGCCTCAAGAGTCCTTTGGAAATTTTTTGAGTCCATGCATTTCAATGAAGTACTAAGTCTACCAGAAAAATTCCTCCCACACTGTGGTTGTTGCTGTGTACAAAGTTCTACTGGTTCTGCTCCTTTCACTCAGCATCAGGTCATATAAGTCCTTCCAGGCCTCTCTGAAGTCTTCCTGTTCATCATTTCTTATAGCACAATAATATTCCATTACATTCATATACCACAACTTGTTCAGCTATTCCCCAGTTGATGGGCATCCCCTTGATTTCCAGTTCTTGGCCACCACAAAGAGAGCTGCTTAAACATTTTTGTACATGTGGTACCCTTTCCCATTTCTACGATCTCTTTGGAATACAGTCCCAGAAACAATATTGCTGGGTCAAAGGGTATGCACATTTTTGTGACCCTTTGCACATAGTGAGGATTCTAGAGTCTTGGCCTTTGAGCACAGCTGATTCCACATAGTAAATACCTAGTAACTAACTGAAAGAATCAGTCATACCCCTTGGGCCTATACAATAAAAAGGTCAGGGGAATCTAGCTGAGAGCCCAGAAGTGGAGGAGGAGCCTGGCCTCTGAGAAGAAACCACTTCTGGGAGGAGAGGCTTTCTCTGCCCTTACCCCTTCACCTCCATCCAACATGTTGCTACTAGAACAGTAGGAGATACTGAATCTGTTGGGAAGCAGAGATACACACTGCAGATGGACACAATTAGAAAGGGGTCATTTCTGGAGCAAGGAAACCATGTCCAGGAGGGGAAACCCTCACACCAGAGAAGGGTCCTCGCTGTGCACTCGAAAGAGTTAGCCTTGGCAACCAAGAGTTAGAGCTGTGTGAGAACTCTACAAAGGAAAGAGAGAATTTTCAGATATTGAAGTGTTGGAGCTATGGGTTACTTCAGTGCACGTGTGTTCCCTGTGTGTGCCTTACCATCAATGCACTCTTTGTGTCTGTTCTTCCATTAGATGCTATATTAGTGGGGGTACACACCCCAAGATTGCTTTGTGGTTGCTGTTCTTACCATGCCACCTTGGTAAATGCCTTCCTTGAAAGGTAATTGTGTGAATTGGCCCAACACACCAATAGAAGCTTGTGAGCTATAGGGTTAGAAGTGCATGCCCACAGGGCACACTCTAAAATCTAGGACTAGCCACCTTCAGAAGACTCAACCTTTGAGTGCACGTGCCAGTATGAGTGCAACATAGGGGAGAATCCCAGAAAGGATGCGAAATAAGTGTTCTGAAAGAGAGGGTACACAGCATGATGTTCAAAGAATTCGATCGACACTGAGCTTTTCTAGTGGAGTGTGTGTGATATAGTGGGGAGAATATTGGATTGGAAGTGAAGATCTTGCACATGTCGTTGTAGAGTTAAGACAAAGACTTTTGAGATAATCTAGTCCATTCCTGGAAGTTCAGAGATGAGAAAACTGAGGCTAAGAGAAAGGAAATGATCTGTCCCAAATCTCATAACTGACTAGTCAATAGCAGATAGTTTTCAGTGGCCTGACGGTTAGACTCATGGAATATATGTATGGGAGGGAGTGAGGGGGGAGCAGGTAATTGGGGGGGAGATAGAACCAATTGCTTTTTCTTTGCCTTTCTCCCGACTGTCCCTTCCCCCACTGGGGCTCTTTTAGGAGTCAGAAGCTCAGAGAAATGTCCCTGTAGCTCATCTATAACTGTATGTCCAACAAAAAGTTGGTAGAAGTCCAATTCCCACCTGCATGTGAACCAATCTCCCTTTCCTTTGAGGGAGTGAGTAAACAAGGATGTGTCATGTGACATGCCACTTTGGGGAAATGGACGACCTTGTAAGCTCCATGAGAACAAAGAACCACATCTTATCTAAGCTCTGTATCCTACTTGGTGTCTAGTATAGGCAGCTGTTGGTTCTATGGACATAGTGGTGGGCCTAGAGTCAGGAAGCCATGAATTTAGATCCAGCCTCAGATGCTGACTAGCTATGTGACCCTGGACAAGTCACTTACCCATGGTCTACCTCAGTTTCCTCAACTGTAAACTGAAGATAATAACCATGCCTACCTCAGGGTTGTTGTGAGGATCAAATGACATAGCATTTGTATAGTACTTAGTGCAGTGCCTGGCACATAGTAGGCACCTTCCCTTCTCTCTTCCCCAGAACAGGGCTCAGCATATAGCAGTCTTTAAATGAGTATTTGTTGAATAACTTAATAAAGATCCTCAAAGGGTACAAATAGATGCATGTATGTAATATATGTGTGTATATATTACATACACATGTGTACATGTATATATGTATGTATCTATAGCTCTTAGAAGCTCTGAAGATCCTTAACTTTCATTTTCACTGATGAGCTGGGAGCTGAAACAAGGCTGTATCTAGCGCTCAGGGTCCTGGGACAATTATCTTCTAGCCCCGACTCTGATGAGAACACTCCCCTATATCACTTACCAGTAATTAGCACCCCATTTAATGTAACCAATTAAGATGGACATTAATTAGCTTCTTGAGAAGAAATAACAAGTATAAGAAGCATAAACGTCACTCCTTAACACCTAGGGGCGCACTCTCCCCTCTACCACCTCATCCATCCTCAGGGAGAATGGGCTTAAACAGGAAACGTTTGTTTTTTTAAAATTATTTCATTTTTAATTTATAGAATAAAACAAAAGCATTTCTGTAACATAGTGCAATTTTTAAAAAAGATAACTGAAGCAGTTTCTACAAAGCATGCATTTTCCTAAGTTCAATTCTGAAGGCAGCATTGCCCTTGGACAAGCCTTTTCTTCTTAGATGACCCTACACATGGGTGTGCTCTGAGCTGGGGAGCCTGGCCCTTCCCTTACATGACTTTTTGGGCACAAGCTGCTTTCTCAGGGTGGGCTCAGCAGGCAGAGTGAATCCAGTGAGCTCTGGGGATGGGGCTCCCATTAGCCAGGCAGACTGTGTCATGTCCATAACCTCGATTTCTTTGTTCACCTCAGCCTAAGGCTGCCTTATCCTGGAAGGTCAAGTCAAGTCAACAATAATTTGTAGAGTGCTTTGTTGTTGTTATTAGGGAGTCGTGTCTGACTCTTCATGACCCCAAATGGAATTTTCTTGGCAAAGATACTGGAGCAGTTTGTCATTTCCTTCTCCAGCTCATTTTACAAATAAGGAAACTGAGGCAAGCAGCGTTCAGTGACTTGCCCAGGGTCACACAGCTAGTAAGTGTCTGAGGCTAGATTTGAACTCAGGAAGATGAGTCTTCCTCCGTCCAGGCCCATCTGGAGTCTAACCACTCTACCACCTAGCTGCCCCTACTACAATATACTAGAGCCCCTGCTATAATGAAACAGCTCTCATTTCTATAGTGTTTTAAGACTTTCAAGACACTTTCCCCATAATAATTATATGAGGCAGGTGGAGCAAATAAGGTCCCCTTTAAACTCCAACAAAATATCAAACCAGCAAAATAATCTGGAGGATCCAAGAGGTAGTGTGATTTCACATAGGTAGTAAATGCTGGAACCAGGATAGGAAAGTAGCACTTTACTGCTGATGCCAAACCCAGAGCCCTGTCCACTCTACCTTTCTCTGGGCCTAGCAGCCCTGCTGCCACAGGTCATTGCTAAGTGGGAAGAAGCTCGGGGCTGAAGGAGAGAGCCTTAATTACTTGGCTCAGAAGTGTATTTTCCATCGATAAGTATTTGATCAAAGGCTTTGATCAGACCTCTACAGACCAAGGAACACAACGGTCCTTAGGAGAACTGCTAGTATCACATTTAGGATCAGCTGAGTTGGGATCTCAACTTCAGAGGCTTAGAAAACTCAGATAAACATTCGAGAATCGAGAACTCCCTCCTGAGGCCAACCAGTTCCAAACTTACTGAATTTCCACTTGCATTCTCCACTAAGGGCTTTGGGTGATCTTGTTGCACAATTGTCCATTGTATCTTTGCCACGTAGAGATGTCTATTTCATGTCTTATCAGAGAAGTGACTGAACTGGGCGTTTCTCTTATCCAACTGTTCCTTTCTCATTATATAACCGTGTGAACACTAGGGGGAATTTGTCCTTTTTACTTTTCAGTCCCCCTGGCTTGCTCGCTGTTTCTTGATTCGGCTTCTTTGTCCCCCCTTTCCCCTTCCCTTCCTTCTGTGCATTACGTGCTGTTGAGTCAATAGCATGCCAAAATGTTAAGATTAGGAAAATATGGTTTCCCCAGTTGTAGAATGCTAACGTCCCTTCTGGCTTTCAAACCGATAGTCCATAAGTATTGAAATATAGTGACCCCGAGTCATCCCGTAAAGATTAACTGATACTCAGCACCCTCCATTTAAAAAGGTGGGACTATGCATTATACCTTTTAGAAAGATTTCCATCCAAAATGCTGAGCATTTCTTAAAAATGGCACTTAAAGGGGCAAATCCTCAGCTGTCTGGAAAGCTTAACCATCCCTCAAGACCACTGGAGAGATGAATGGAAAGATAACCAGTGGATTAATCTTCCTCATTAATCATATATAAAAGCAGTGACAGAAAAGGGGGGACAAGGCTTAGATTTCGGAGCCTCAGTACTGCCAGAGACCCAATTCCTATCCAGATTTTCCATTCTCTAGGGACTGAGGAGTTGCATTTCGGATTTGGAAGTTACCTCTGCAATGAATCTTTTTAGAGCTTTAAGTCTTATGTTAGAGGAGCAATTTCCTTTTTCTTTTCGTTGTCAATGAAATTGGAAAGGATAATAGGATAAGATAGGATAATAACTCATATGTAGAACAGAAACTCATATTCTCATATTTTTATAGCACTTGGAGCCTTGCAAACCACTTTATTCCCAAAAATGCTGTGAGGGGGAATAATGAGCTTCTAGAACAGGAAGGGACCTTAGAAATCATTAGACAATACAGTGGTTTTCCAAGGTTGTGAAGTTTTTGCAAAGGGTCCATACCCAGTCATGAATTTGTTTTTCAAATCAATAGCTACTAATAGTATAACTCCTATCATTTCAAAGTCTGTTAAAAAATTATTTTAAAAAACAGCCTTTATTCTTGAAAAGGCTGGGAATTACTGCTTGAGTCTCACCTCATTTTACAGGTAAGGAAATACAACGTAGTGGGGAAAATGCTGGGTTTGGAGTAAAAGAATCTGATTGGATACTTGCCACCTGTGGGAATGTGGCCAACTCATTTGATGTTTCTCAGCCTCGGTTTCCTCATCCATAAAAGTGAGAGAAGATTCCTTTCAGCTCTAAATCCAATGACCCAAGTGACAGAAGTAGGACTCAAACCCAGGTCTTTTGAATCTAATAAGACCAGCTCTTTTTACAGTTATGGTACTGCTTTTCCACTAATAATGGAGGGGGAATATATGTCTGCATATATGTGACTATACATATTGTGAATAGGTCTACACATGGGCATCTATAATATGTGTGCATATGTCTACACACTATACCCATGTCTGCACATGTGTGCAGACACATGTCCATATAGTTTTGTCATTTAGTCATATCATTACTTTAGAATTCTTCATGACCCCATTTGGGGTTTTCTTGACAAAGATACTGGAGTAGTTTGCCATTTCCTTCTCCATCTTGTTTTATGATATTGTGCATGCATGAATATATGTATACACATACATGTTAGGACATGCACCATGATATATGTTTCATGGCATCCCAGAAATCAACATATATGGCTCTACATACACATACATATGCACACACATGTATATACATACATACATGTATACACACATATACAGTCATACGTACATACATATACACACATTTCCATACCATAGATGTTAAAAAAGCACTGGACTTGGAATCTCAATACCTGAGCCCCAGTCCTAGCTCTCCTCTTACAAGCTATGCCAAGTTGTTTGAGGTTCTCAAGGCTTTAATTTCATCATCTTTAAAATCAAGGGATTGAATTTGGTCACTTCTAACTAGAAATTCTTTTTTAAAGGGTTATTACTGCTCCCAATGAAAGTGTATTACAATTTTGAGATGTTAAAAAAATTGATAGAGGTGGTGTGGGGTGGTATTGGATTTGGAGCCAGAGGGACCGGGATTTGAGACCCAGCTGTGTCCCATGGGATGAGTCACTTTCAGCTGGCTCATCTATAAAATGGGGTGGTGGGACCAGATGACAAGAGGAAGCTCCCAGCTCTAAACTTTGTGTTGATCCTATTCTGGCAAACTTTTTTCTTTATTAGGACTGTCTGGACTTCTTTCTGTTACCCCTGGGTGCTCAACATGCTGAATTTGAAAACAAGTTCCTTTTCTGTTTCTTTTTTTCTTCTTAAGGCCGAAAATCCAGAGATGAAAACTTTGCAAGACAAACTGGCTTCAGCAAACTTTAAGATAGTAGAATATCGAAACCAGATCCAGACCATCAAACAGGAGCTCAAAGTTGCACAAAAGGTATCTCTGAGCTTCCTCTCGTCATCATAGGCCTCACCTTGGCCTCGAGAAGGGCAAACCAGAGATGGCTCTTTTTTTCCCCCTGTATTTTAGCCAAGTTCAGCTGAATTCCTAGGAGAACAAGATTCAAGGGAGAGAGACCAGAACAATAGGTTGTATTTAGAAGTAGAAAATATTCAGTCACATGAAAATCAGGCAGTTCTTGCTGGGCATGTCTCAAGATGCACTGACCTATTTTCCACAATCTCTATTGACTCATTAAGTTTGATGCCTGAGGTATCGAGTGTCTCTCCCTAGTCCACACCTTCGTGGTCTCTCAGGCTCTGAGCACACGTTCACTGTCCATGCCTCCACCCCAAGTCCCATTGTGTCTTTTACTTAAAACGTGCTAATCATTGTCAAATAAATGTCTGAATTTGTTGTAGCAAACTAACTTTGGCATGGCGAATAGCCCCAGAAATGTGAGATTTGGATACGTCATTGAGCCTGTTTGATTTATTTTGTCGACCTCTTGGTATCTTTTACTTAATAACAGTGACTGTGCAACAATAATTGTGATAAAACCTTCATTTCCACAACACCTTACAAGTACAAAGGACTTTCTTCATAACAACCCTGTGTGCCCCTATTTTTATCTCAGTTTTATAGAAATGAGAAACTGAGGCCCAGAGAAGGGCAGATTTGCCTGAGGTCACATGGCTACTCAGTGGCCAAGTGGGTGCTCTGACTAAATCCAGGTCACTTTCCATTACGCTGAAAGGTTCCTTTCTAAAGAAAGTGTGCAGAGTTGGAATTAGGTCCCAATTGGTTTGTTATTTATTTTCATTTAAATAGTGATTGCAACTAGAATTCTTTAGAGTCTTTCCTCTCTGCTGGAGCCTTTTATATTAGCCAAGATTTCTGAAACAGTCTTCTATTGTGGAAACAAGCTGAAAAAGCTTTGTATACATGGCTCAGTTTCAGTTGACAGGCATTAAAGAGGCCAAGTTTATAAATCGAAGCATACTTTTTCAGATTTGAAACCTCAAGTCAGTTCTGGGCACAGACCTTCACCGATGTTGCTGTTTGATCCCCCTGAAAAGCACCCAACAATTTCACCCTAATGTACCACATTGACATGTTCTGATCCTTCTTCATTTGCCACTGCATGGAGGGGGCCATCCATTTGTCTTTGCCTGATTCTATATTCTGTGACAGAGGGGGTGTGGGGCCAAAGCTTTGCAAACACACCATGTGGAATGTACTTCCTGTAATTATCCAGAATTAGCCAAGGTTGAGGCAAAATGGGAAACAGGTTGAAAGAAACACAAGCGTTTGCCATGGCCAAGTTTATGTTTCATCTGTCATGTATTGGGGAAAATGAGTTGGAGTTGGAAAGAAAACTTTCTTCTGTATCTGGGGTTTAAGGTTATTTCTTCTGAGCCTTGGCAGTTTTGCGGGGGGAATGCCTAGGCATTCTGGGTATCCATCAGGTGGGTGACCATCTCCTCTACTCTCACCCTCTGTTAGCCCTGTCCCTGAATCCGATGGAACAGTGACACAAAAGGGGGTCAGCAGGGGTGTCATGCAGCATTGGACACTAATTCCACTGGCCCCTGATTTGTAGGTTTTAGCAAGTGAAGTTGGGGAGGACGTCAATATTCAGCAGCTGTTCTCCTCCCCTGGGACTTGGCGTGGTCGGGCCCAGCAGATTCTCATTTTACAGAGCAAGGTGAGTAATGGCTCTGTGTTCTCTTGTTCCTAACTTGTAGATAATCTTTTAAAAAGCTTATTAGAATGTTCCTGGTGTATTCCCATTGGGTTGATTGTCCTAGCTAGAATGTTAGAAGTAGAATAACTCCCATTTCCCCAGTGTTGTACCTCACAAAGTGCTCCAGTCCTCACAACAGTCCTGGGAAGTAGGCAGTCACAGTGCCCTCCTGCCATATTCATAACACTTTGAGCTCCCCTTTCACAATGGTTCCGAGAGGTAGGTGACAGAAATATTTTTCAGGTGAGAAAGTGAAGTGGTACCTGGAGTCAGTCACCCAACTAGCAGAGCTGGGGCTCAAATCCTCCAAGTCCAGTGCCCTCCTGGCCCCAGACAGTCAACATCAGAGGCCCTATGAGTTGTGCTGTGGATGATATTCATAAGTTTTTGTTAAGCATTAGATATTCCTATTTGTTTGTGAAATCAAACATTTCTTTCCAAAGAGGCTGCATTGTACAATGGAGAGAATGCTGAAATTGGATTCTGATAACCTGGGTTCAGCTCCTGGATCTTCCAGGTGTGCTCTCAGATGAGTCGCTTCTCTCTGAGCTGTAGTTTCCTTCTCTGTAAAATGAGAAGGCCGGACCAGATGACTTCCAAGGTTCTTGCCAGCTCCAAATACTATTCGATTTAAATCAACAAGTATTTCTGAGGGCCGACTATGTGCCTAGTGGCATTAGGGATGCAGAGACAAAGTGAAGCAGCTGTTGGGACAAACATGTACAAATGTAAGTTAATACATGACCAGTGAAAAGTAATTTTCAGGAGAAAGACAGTTTTCAGCTATGGTCCAATGGTTTGAAAAAAGTGGTTTAGAACATCTTAGGGATGGGGTTGACATGCCTGAGTGTGGTTGACAGGGACCCTCTGTCTTAAGCAGAGCCTAGCACACCAGCTTTCTAAGGGGAGCTTTGGGGTCCCTTGTGTACTGGAGGGCCTCACAGCCTCCACAGGAGTAAAAGCCTTTGTTAATTCGATCCTCAGTTTCTTGGGGAGGCACAATGCTGCCAGGGGTTGGTGGAGTCCTGGGGCCAGATGAGTTGCAGGAGGGTTAGGCATATTTGAGGTACTTCTCAGCACATTAACTCTCCTTTAAGACTCACTCTAGAGTCTATCCTAGGACCTTGGGTCTTAGACCCAAGCTCACTTCCCTCAGTCTTTGAAAAAATGATTACAGCTAATAGCTTCAGGCCAAATTCTTGGTCTCAGGATATCTACAGGGGTCCAAAGACCTCAACTATATATGTATGTATGTACATATATATACACACAAATACATGCACATATATACATGCACACAAATATGTATAGTAACAGTGGGTCTTTCTAAATAATTTGCTCAGATTTCCCGTAGCTGGTTGGTTTTAATTGCCCAGTACAATAAACTCAATCTTTTTATTTTGGGGCATAGCTTGTTTTTCTTTGAGGACAGATCTGTAGGGTCTGTGGAGTATACAATGTCTGAGTTGGAAGGAAGCTTACAATGAGCTAAAAGAGACCTTAGAACACAGATCATAGAATGTTTTAGCCAGGAAGGAGATCTTCTAGCTCATCTGTCCCACATTATGGATGAGGAAACTCACCCTTCAGATAGAAGACTTGCTTGCTTAGAGTCACACGAAATGAGTGTGTTACAGAGAGTTTGGCTTGATCTTCAGTCCTTGGGGTTCTTTCCTTTACCTTCTCATTTGTGAGCAGTTGCACACATGGCAGTCTGGGCTCCAGGACAGACCTCTCTGACCTTGGAGTGGCCCGAGTTGCATGTGGCTCCTCAGAGCTCCTTTGGATTTTATCCATGCTGTGAGTCAAGCTAACATGCCTTTGAAAGACTTAAAATGACATTATAGAGACCTATGAAGTGGCTGTAACCTGAGTAACAGGGAAAAAAACCCTTTTCTTAGTCACATATGAAAAATAAGAGGTGGGATGGGATTTCCCCACTGTCCTTTGTCAGTGATACTGGTGAATTTGGGTTCCCACCTTTCTTGGTCAAGCCTGTTCAATTTGCATATTGGACAGGCACCCTGGTAGCACACTAAGCCATTTCTCTGCTATTGTGTCAGGTTAGTCTGCTCAGGGGTGGGTCTTTCAGCTCAGACCTGTACCTGTGGAACTTTATTTTTATATTCTTCCGTAGATTCGAGAGCTTGAGAATCAATTAGGTTCAATCCGGAACCGTTCCATTAATAATGAGGAGGAGATGCCAAACCACTCAGAAACAAAGAAATTTTCAGCCCAAGAGAAAAACCTATTAAAGATTCGTATTTTGGAGAAAGAAAAAAAGGATGCACTGGAGGTAAAGAGGAGCTTTTGTGGCTGGGATTCCAAGGGTCTAACCTAGATATCTCCAGAGACACTGCAAGCTAGCCCTCAGGATGCTCAAGACATTCCAGGTTTTGTAATATAATAATAGCAATTAAACATTTATTAAAAGCCTACTTATGTACAAAACTTTGTGCTGGGTGTTGTGGGAAACACAAATCTTAGAGAAGACATGGTTCTTGCCCATGTGGAGCTAATACTCTAGTTTAGGCATAAACTATGAATGCAGGTAACTATAATACGCAATAGGGCAGCTGTGTGGTACAGTGGATAGAGTGTTGGACTTGAAGTCAGGAACACTCCATCTTCTTGAGTTCAGTCTAGCCTCAGACAATTACTAGCCATGTGACCCTCAGTTTCCTCATCTGTAAAATGAACTGGAGAAGGAAATGGCAAACCACTCCAGTATCATTGCCAAGAAGATGCAGATGGGGTCACCAAAAGAGTCAGGCACGACAACAACAAGAAGTAACATTATACATAAATCAGATTATTGGGTGGAGGGATTTAGGGTTAGAAGGGCCCTTAGAAATTATTTTACAGAGGAGGAAACTGAGGTCCAGAGTGGGGAAGGCACTTACTTGTACCAGTTCACTCACAGGATAAGTGACGGAGCTGGGATCCAAACCCAAAGTCCAACACAAGCCTGACAGAAACAGTTGTCTTCCTGCTGCAGTAGGTACTCACTTCTCAGGTGTGTGCTTGCACTTGACCAGCAGCTATTTGTCAGACTCAGAGGGCTGGCCTGAGTCCTTTGCCCAAGTACTATTTAGTGGTTAGAAAGTATGTTTTATGTGGCTGAGTTCTAAGGCTACACAGATAACTACTTGAAATCACCAGTCCAAAGAAGGCCACTGCCGATCTTCCCCACATGAGGTGCAAATGTTGATTTAACTGAGGTCTGCCTGAGGTGATCGTTGGCCTAAGACAAGGTATTGGGCACATTCCCCCCAAGGAGAAAAAGGGTTTTGTTCTGTTTTTGGCGTCACGTTAGGTTCTGCCATCTGACGGGTGACCGCGTAGTCATATCTTACTTGCTACGGAAATTCATCCATTTGAAAAACACTCAGCATCTGTGGTTGACTGCTAAGCAAGATTTAGATCCTCCCCCCCACCCCGTCTCTGCCCACGTGAACTCACAATTCATTTGGGGGACAAGATGAACAAGAGGGCATTGTACTCACACATCAGCACAGACATCCATAGCATGCAATATGACATGGTGTGCAGAAGGCTGAGATCAGAACAAGGTTGTTTCCAGGTGAGGTGGGGCCAGGGAACTGCAAGTCTTCTTGAAGAGGTTCCGTTTGAATTGGGCTTTGTCAGCTATGTAGAAACTGACTTGGCACAAAGAGAGGAGAGGCATGTTCCAGGCATAGGAAGTAATGCAAGGCAATATATAGGAGTCCAATAGGAGCTGAAAGAAGAGGAGTCCTTGTCGAAATGGAGTGGTCAAGAGGCCACATGAAGCTGTTAACACCTGGGCTGGACCTCAGAAGTATGGGGAAGATCTGGCTTAAGAGAGGGAGAAAGTTTTTTTAAGCTTTCAGGAAAATGTTATCAAAACCTTGGAGTGGAGACTGACAGTGGTATGTTCAGGAGCCAGGAAGAAAACCAGGCCACAGGGAAGGATGCTGGAAGCAGCCATAGATAAGCTTGATTAGAGGTGAGGTGGGGTTACAGCTGTCCCAGGATGTGAGACTGTAAGACTGTGACAGCTGGCTCAGATAGAGCCCTCCTGGCTTTGGAATGAGAGATTCTGACTTGGGAAAGCTAGCCTGAGCTCATTCCTGTTAACACCAGTGGGTGGTTCCATGGAATGTTCTGGACCCTTTCTGCTTCCTCCTCCCTTCTCCAAGGGGTGAAGCTGAGCTTGTCCTTCTCTGGCCTCACCTGTCTTCTCCCTGCGGGGTGGGTGATGATGTGATCTTTCCTTCAATCACCACCTTCTCTTCCTCACCTCACCTTTTCCAGAAATTTAATCAGCCACACCCAGTTCCAACAATTATCTTGATATTATCCTGGGGCCCAATGTAATGGCCTTCAAATCCCACCTGGTCCCTTTCTTGCCTATTTTGTAGTGTTTGTATAGAACAATTATTGTAACTCAAGATGCCCACTCCCCCCAAGTTAGGAAAATTCTTAAAATTTGGACAGAAGTTTGCTTCTCTGCTCTAATTTAAATTTTACCTGCCTCACCCCCTATCCCCAGCCTTGTGCGACTAATTTTTTTTTTTCAGTTTGGCTTATTAAGTCTTAAGTAGAGCAGAGATACTGTTTTGCTGCTGCTGCTGCTGCATCACTCATATGAAGCTAGCTCCTTCCTCAATCTTCCTTCTGCCTGCTTCATAGGTTGTGTGTTCCTTTTTCAAAAACTCTCAGGTGTGACTTCAAGCCACCTTCTGATCAGAGATTTCTATAGTCCATAATCCTCTCAGGTCCAAGTCTCAGGACTCAGTCCTCAAATAAGGGGGTTGAATTGTATAAAGAGATGGGAAAGTGTATAAATTGCTGAGCTTGGAGTCAGGAAAACTCCTGCCTGAGTTTAGATCTGGCCTCAGACACTACTAGTGTCTGTGTGTCCCTGTATTACCCTGGGTAAGTCACTTCATGCAGTTTACCTTGATTTCCTCATCTGTCATATGAGCTAGAGAAGGAAATGGCAAACTGCTCCAGTATCTCTGCCAAGAAAATCCCAAATGGAGTCACAGAAGTTGGACAGGACTGAAAAACAACTGAACAACAAGGGGATTGGATTAGATTGCCTTCCAACTCTGAAGCCTATGTCCTGTGCCAGATTCTGAATTATGTAGGCAACAGCAGAAGAGGGAGGAGGCCTTTAGATATTTTTGAGTCATAGCTCAACATAAAATTAATGTTTTAGGAAAGATGGCTTGATGTCTTGTATAGGAGTGGATTGGGTGGAGAGAGCATTTAGAAAGCTGTTGAAGTCCAGGCATGAGGTAGTTGGGGCCTGAATGAGTATGAGAGCTACGGGAGTGGAGAGGAAGGAGCAGATGGGATAGACAATTCAACCAACATTAAGTGCCTACTTTGTGTAAGGAGGGCAGCTGTGTTCCATGGCTAGAAGCCTCCAGCCAGTCCCAAATCTGCAGTAGTCTCTCCTCAGGGTCTTCTACCACTTTCCCAAATACAATAAGATCAAACAGTAACTCAAAGAATCTCAGCGCTTAAGAGCTAGAAAGGACCTTAGAGGTCCCCTAGCTCACCCTGAGCCAGCTCATTTCACTTTTGGACAGTTCCCATCATTAGGAATGTCATTATTAATAGTGGTGGCAGCAATATCTCATCTCATCTTAATTGAAAAAGATTCACATAGGGGTAGTCTTGGGACAAATTGCTCTCCTGCTCTGATTGTTTTATGGTTAAAGGTTCTGTTCGTTATTGTACAGATGGAAATAAACGACTTTTTTCTAACTGAATTTTACAGTTTTGGGATGGGTACTAATCTTCTATAGACTCATTGAAAGGCTGGGTGGGACAACTTGAGTAGAACTCCCAATAATGGGGATACTGTGTATGCCATCCTGTTCTAATAATGGTTTTAATTTAGAATAGTATTGTAGAATTAGAGAGCTGTAAGCTGGAAGGGACCTCAGAGACCATCAAACCCAACCCCTTTGTTTTATAGATGAGGAAACTGAGAGATTAAGAAATTTGTCCAAGATCACATGGTTAGTCATCATCAGAGGGGTTAAGGGGCAGGGTTCTTTCCACCATACATACTACCTTCATCAAAGCCCTTTCATCTGCTAGGACTCCATACTTCAAACAATTTGTATTCTACAGGGTTTAAAGACTATGAGTATCAGTATGACAGCGTCTATTAAAAACTGCCTTCTTTCACATGGGCTAAAATGTCCATATCCATGTGAACCTCTTGGTGTGTCCTCGCAGCAGCCATTTTAGCCCTTTATTTTTAATGGATGTCTTATGGTTCACCTGGCTTTGGGTGAACAGTGGAAGGGACCAGGTGGTCATGATACTGAAGAGCTGAGCTCAAGTGGTAGCTTACATATGCTGGAGAACAACTTCTTACAAGCTACCTGAGCATATACAAATGAGAAAGCAGTGGAGTCCAGCCCAGTGGATGATTTGCTTTCTTCCATGTTACTGAAAGATTGTCAAAATGTTCCAGGAATTGACCAGGTCAGTAGTGTTGACCAACTAGAAGGAGAAAGTGAAGATAAAGAGAGAGCCTTTGCTAAACCAGGTCGTAACAAACCTAGAAAAGATACCAAACACCTTCCAGGTTGCTGCTTATAACAGCATCACCTGTTATAAGCATCACCATCAGAATATGACTCACGGTTGAAACGTGTTTATGACCACTGGGGAAGCTAGCTAGGTGGCGCAGTGGATGCTTGGAGTCAGGAAGACCTGAATTCTAATCTGTCCTCAGACACTTACTAGCTTTATGACCCTGGGCAAGTCACTTAACCCTGTTAGCCTGTTTCCTCATCTGTAAAATGAGCCAGAGAAGGAAATGGCAAACTCCTCCAGTATCTTTGCCAAAAAATCCCCAAATGGGGTCATGAAGAGTTGGACACAACTGAAACTCCTGAACACTGATAACAATATGACCATTGACGTATAACCAGAGAAAGTTATGCAAGAACTTCAGACCAGTTTTGACATGTTTGGGAAAAGATGTCAGATTTGGTTGGGGGTCAAGTACATGATTCCCCCTTGTTACTCTTGGCCTGCACACTGCCATTGGAGTTTTGCATGAAGGTTTTCCAGAAGGCACAGAAGCTGAAGGAAGCTCAAAAGGAAAGAACTGCCCCAGAATGAAAGAACAGAGAAGTCAGAGAGTCAGGGAGCTTCAGGCTGATGTCCTGAGCTCCCAGATAAAGTCAACTACCAATTAGGTGACATTTTAAAAAATTATGTTAGTCGCCCTGCCACACAAACCAAAGCCCAACCCACATTTTTCTGGAATTTTTTTTTTTTTACAGATCAGTGTTACATCCAAGTAATTGTGGTTAACAATTTGATCTGTAATAATCCTTCATTTCCAGGACAGTTTATTTGTTGAATTCTTAAGAATATTTTGAGGCCTGCTCTTACAATATATGAATTCATAATCTGTTATTTTGTAAAATAAATAATGACCTTCTGGTGTATAATTCTAGCCAACTGACAATATTCTTCTGTGTATCTGGTAGATTCCATATTTTTGTAGCCTGCTGTGAAATGTTCCTCTTTTTAAGATTGTCCTTCACTTCTGTATATTTACATTGCCAATCAGTTATTCTTTCTTTTTTTCCTGTGATGAAATCTGTCACTATGGAATAAAGTTTTTCTATTCTGCCAGTTTTTTCTGCTGAATATATCATAAATTCTTCTTTCACAATTCTTAATTTCTCTTTTAAGCTATTCAGAAACATCCTGCTGTGTTTCCATGCTTTCTTGAGAATACACATAGTCCTCCACTTCATCACATGTTGTTTCATTTTCCTTTGTCTTGCAATATTTATTCATAGCTGATCTGGAGGCCACATTTCCTTTTGTTATTAACATCTTTCCTGTTAGTTTATCTACTTATGCTTAAGGCCTTTGATTGAATTTTCTTCCTCCTGAGAGCTCTGGTAATTTCAAGTCCTTTTCTTCTTCTTATATTTCCCTATTGTTCACTTTCTGACTCCTTCCTTATGGATGGTGATAGATGGACCTCAAAGCTGTCTTGCCTTCCCCCATACTGGACAATTCATGTTTCAGTGCCCTCAGTCTCTGCCTCACGTGATGTCTGAGGGGACAGCTGACACCAGCGGGATGTTGGGTTCTTTCCCTCAGGATTAATGGAGTGCCATAACCACCCATATACATCTTGCTCCAGGTCCTTCTGTTCCTCAGTTCTCTGGCTGAGTTTTGTTGCATCACAGAGAAAGTTTCTGCCTTTTGGTTTTCTTTGTCATAAGGAGGAGGGGTAGGGTAGAGTTGAGTTCAGCTACAAACCCAAAGGTCAGCTTGCACAGCCCTGGCAGAGTGTGGCAGGTGGTAAGGGAAGGGGTGCTGAGTAAATTACTTAAGGGTTAGGGATTTCTCATCTCTAAGTTCATCAAATTCTTACCTCTTTAGAGTTCTTGGTGTCCATGGAGTCAGCTAAAATTGCTTTTATCTGTTGCTCACATTTCCTATTTTGGTGATATTTGAGAGGTCATGAGGATTGCAGAAAATGCTTAGTCTGCCATCTTGTTGGTCATGTGACCTGAAAGTCTTAACAGCTGTGATGTGTTACATGGTTTCCACCATTTAGTTGTATGATCTGAATCAATTAAGATGTTTAGGCTCTTTAAGGATAACCTTTCTGTAATTCCTGGTGGCAATGATCTGATTCTGGATTGCTATCAGAAACCTCTCCATTTCCATAAACAAATTTGTATGACTCAGCCATGTGTTCTACACTCCTTTGCTGACATGCTGTTGGTTAAATTCATGTGGACTTCACTCAAGGAAGCAGACAGGCAATCAATAAGGATTTAAGTACTTAATTATATGCCTAGCACTGTGCTAAGCATTAGGGATATAAATATAAAAAAAAGAAAGAGTGTCCTTACCCTCATGGGGCTTATATTCTAATGGGGGTAAACAGAACACAAAAGGAAGCTAAAGAGCAGTGGGGTGGAGAAGGCAGGGCATGGTGTCTGAAGCCCAGAAAGAACTAGAGCCAGGAGGGGAATGAAGTTTGACAGGCCTGGGTCTCTCCCCAAAATGGAAGCCCTAAGGGGAACTCACCAAAGGAAGAAAAGGGGGCTGTCATGACAGAGAGAGAACCCAGGGTGAGAAAGCCACAAGGGTGAAGGAATATTACAGGGAGTGGATGCCTTAGGCACTGAGGGAGATTCCAGGGTAAGAGAGCAACTGTGGCACAGAAGCAAAATCCAGAAAGTCAGGAGGGTAATGAATCAGCTCTCCATGGAGATTCTGGGGGTTCAGCAAATATTAATAATGATGTCTATAATTTTGTGAGGAATGAAAGTCAAGCTAATCTTTAGTCTGTGCTTTCCAGACTCCATTTATTTTTCTGAAAATCAGGACATTTCCCCTCATGTTCATTATCTCTTCAGTCTTTCAATGGACATTGGCTGCGACTCAGTAGTCACACCTGCCAGGTGAGCCTTCTTAAGAGGGCCTGATGAACTGAACTCATCAAGGGGACCCAGGTGCTATCTTACTGTCTCTTTGAAATTATCTTGGTTGTCAACTCTGTCAACCATTTTTGTTTTGTCCTTTCCTAGCAGGGAAGATGAGACAGCATATCTAGTCAGAGCTGAACAAGCTCTGTCTCATCTCTTTCAATGCTATCCTCACCATCCCATCTACTCCATGAAGTGGTCTGCTACTTCTTGGTCCTCCTATCTTCCCCAATAAAGCTTAAAAATGAAACAAACCCCCACAAATCCAACCCTTTCTGTCACACTTAGCTCTTTTTGCCATACTCATCTCATTCTGAACTTTAGCACTCCTGACGCTATTATTATAAAACCATGCTTCAATTTTGTGTCCATTCTTCCCTACCTTCCCCCGTTTTTTATCTTCTGTAGATATCTTTGAAAAATCCAAGTTGATGATGAGTTCCATTTCCATCTACATATAGAGGTAGCTTTAGAAAATTATCCCTTTTTTCCCCATCATACTTGGAGGTTTTTTGAGCCTTCAGAATTTAATTCTGGAGTTTCAGTTCTCTGGAGCTGAGTTCCCATATAGAATTTGAATCTATCAGAATCCCATCTATCCTTTCTCTCAATTCCTTTGAAAACTGCTTTCCCTAAATCTTGGGTATATATTATCAGCATATATATTTTATATAATACATATATATATAATTATATATTTCCTCTCCTTTATCCCAAACTCAAAGATGAAATTTTTATTTCCATGTAAGTTTCCCCTCTTTCTTGCTCTGGGACCAGATCATTCTTAAATGGGTGAAAATCAGATCTAAAACAGAAGTTCTCCTCAATTGTTTCTCTGTGTCTTCAATAATAAAATTATCATTATAATCAATTTATCATTAAGGCAATCAAGAAATTGTTAATTACTTTCTGAAGAAACAGTAAGTCAAATTTTTAAGTATAATCTGCATTATTGACTTTTCCCCATCACTTTCTCAAGTGCACAATCAACAGAGTAAATGAAGTCCTGATTTTAGAGCATTTCCTGATTTCCAAAGCATAAATATACAGGCTGAAAATTTAATGATTAGCTTTCAAGAGAGTGAGACCTGGTTCTAGTCCACCCCCATTCATGTCACCTTCCCCATATCTTTTGAACTATCTTTTTTTTTCACCTGTTGAATAAAGATATATCCTTCAAGAGCCATAATCCGGTCATGGGTCTCATCCCACCAAGACTCAGAGATACCCGACCAGGTTCATTTTTTCTCCTTGAATTGGGAGCACTAGGCTTGTTACCCTTATGTTACAATTTGGTAATAGGCATCTGAGGCTATGGGTTTTATGACTGTTTTCTTTATGGTATATGGTTATTGCTTAATAAATATTTGTTGATTAACTTGTATATTTTCTCCTGTGAATTTTTGGGTGTCTCTAAAGCTCTTCCTGTACTGTAGCGAGTCCTTATCATATGGAGTTGGTGGAAACAGTTTTCTTCTCCCCCCTTGCCAATCCTTGATTGGATTTGTTCAGACTATATTTTAAACTGTAATCCAGAAATCTAAATTCTGTTCCTGACCACATACACCTGCCTTTCTGTCCTGAAGCCTCGTCTTTAGTCAGCAGCATTGTTTTTTTGGGGGTTTTTTTGGAGAGGCGAAGGCAAGGCAATTGAGGTTAAGTGACCTTGTGAAGTGAAGTGAATTGAGGTCATGCAGAGCCAGCAGCATTGTTGAAAACACCACTTGCTACTCCTCAGATCTTCAGCTTGTTGCACAAGGCTCCATAGCTTTCTCAAATCCTCTTGGTCCTGTCATTCGTGCCTGAGCAGTTCACCACCAGTGGTGAGTTGGCGTCCAATCTGCCAAGTGTGCTCTAGTATACACCCATAGGCAAGAAAGCATGCCTCTGTCAGAATGCAAAGTCCTTGGGAGCAAAGATTGCCTCACTTTTGTGAGTACCTAGCACAGTCCTTGGCACATAGGAGGCACTTGATCTGTTCAACAAATACCCAAGTACCTCTTAGCAGGAAGTCCCCAACTCTCTCTTCTTCCTGTGACCCTTACTGGATTGTGTCTCACCCAAACGCCCCTGTGCATCCACATAATCATCCCTCAAAGGAGAAGTAGTTTGCTTCCTCCTCAGAGCACTCAGCTCTCTCTTCTTCTGGAATAGCCTGATATCTAAGTGTTTAGTGGTTTTCTTACCTTTCTACTCTGTGGTCGGCCTTCTCTTTTCCTCTCATTGCCTCTTCATATCCCTTTCCTTCTTCATTTTCACATCGGAACTCAACTCCTTTCTCATTTTTTAAAGTAACACCGTTCCTCCTGATAACCTGGAGAACAGAGAGGCATTCTTTCAACCTTCTCTGTTTTTTGTTCTAGGAGAGAGATGGACGAATTCTCTGAGTACCGAGGACAGACACTTGGCTGTGGCAGAAATGCCAGTGTCTCACTCTCCTTGCAGGTCACTGTAAACTTCTTCCAGCTTTCCCTAAATTTCCTGCTGGAAGTGAGCTCCTCAGTTTTGTTGTTCTTGCTGGCAGCTCCACTTTTGCCTCCTAATCTTCCTGGCTAAGCCCTCTGAGGGCTGAGGAGGGGATCTTGATTCTCTGCCTCTGCCTCAAGGCTTGGAGAGTCCTCAGGCTGGGAAGACCTCAAACATTGGCCCATGAGTCTGCCATGTGGCCAACTGATGAATAGCCTAACAGAATAATAGCCCCCACCCTCTGTGGCGCTTTAAGATTTTAAAATCACCTTATTCACCACTCTGTGAGGCAGTTGGCACAGATATCATCTATATTTACAAATGAGAAAACCAGGTCTCAGAGAAAGGAAATTTGTTGCCTGCAGTACCAGAGCTAGTATCTGAGTCTTTCCATTCTGAGTTTCTGGATCCAAATCTATTCCTCTTTCTATGACTTGGGGCTGAGTGAAGAGGAGCTCATCACCAGATATTTGGGGGACACCAAGGAGTGAATTTTTTTCAGTCTCATCAACTCATGAAAAATCATTAATTATTGGGCAGGAAGGGCTGAGATCTGCACTGGTGGAGGGTATCCCCATAGCAGCGAAATTACGTATCCTTGGGCTGCTGAAGTAGGAAATAAATTGTTGTGCTGTTTTGCATTTCTGTAATTAGTTTCCTCAAAAAATCTTTTAGTGCTTTTCAAACTTTAACCCTTAAACTCTAAAGTTAGATATACACACAATACTTTTACTCTCCAGACAGCAAATGGCCAGTGAAGCAAAATGAGTCTGAAGGGATTTGCTTAAAAGTCCTATAGGGGCATTGACATGGAGAGGATTGAAATAACCTGTAGATAGAGATGGCGAAGTAGCAGAATTTCCCCTGGGGCTCAGTTTTCTCAGCAGCAAAATGAAAGGGTTGGACTATATGGTCGGAAAAATCTTTATTTGGCTCTAAATCCTATGACTATAAGCTCCTTGAGGACAGGGTCTTGTGTTAGAACTCCCTTTATATTCCCAGAGCTAAGTAGTTGCTGAATAAATGTTTGCTGAATTACTGAATGAGTTATTTTCTGTAATTATGTCTTATCTCATTTCAGAGACTCACGAGTGAGAGAGATACTCTCCAAAAAGATCATGAAGAACTAAAACGAAAATGTGATGGCATAAGATCCCGGAACAAAGTGCTATCCAATGAAATTAAAACACTTAAGAGCCAAATTGCAACCCTGCTTGAAAAAGGCAAACATGATGATGAGCTCATAGATGCTTTAATGGTACAACCTTCAGCAGCTATGTGGTTGCCTTAGAGACTCATACTCTTCTCAGATTGTATCAAGGGCAAAAGGACCTTGATCCTGGGAGGGAGGCCTCTGCTGCTACCATTCATTTGGCCAGGGGGCCAAAGGAGACTCTTGTAAGAGATTTTGTCTGGGAGACTATTGCTTTGGGCAGGATTTGGACTAGATGCCTCTGAATCCCTTCCAGTTCAGAGCTTTGAAGATATACAGTGAAGATATATAGGGGAATATTTGGAATCTCGGAATCTTCATGTTTCCTAAGAAATAGATACTTTAGAGAGAGAGAGCTTAGTGAGGGCTAGAATAATTGCGAATCATCATGGAAACCTTGAGCTGGCCTGACAAGTTGGATAGAGTTTGAATAAATAGAAGGAAGAGGGGAAGTTATACTAAGCAGAGGAAATAGCTTAAGTGATGGCACAGATAAAGGAGGGAAGGCATAAGAGTCATATGATGGGACAAAGAAAAGTAATAAATGCTGCATGAAGGACCCTCAGGGAGATTTAATCTTCTACCCTGCCCCTGGGAGAAGTGAAGTTAGCTTAGCATAAATCATGAAAGGGAATCTCATGATGGAACTTCACTGTTGGTATGTAGATATGTCCTTCTCTTCTCCAGGAATCTCCCCTAAGTATCAGATGGGTCACCTTGGCTAAGTATGAGATTGCTCCACTCCTTTCAGGGTGTTTAAAACTCCAGCATTAGAACTTTATTCCTTTGGGTCTAAAAGACTCAAAAGACTCTTAAATGCCACCCAAAATGCCTTTTGGGGGACCAGCTTTAACCATTATCAGTTAATGTCTTCGTGGACTTCTAGCCAGTGAAGAGCAAGGTGACTGCTTTTTGGGGTTAGGGGTAGGAACTGAGAGTGAAATAGGCTGTCTCTTCCAAGTTTTTCATGATTCAGAGGGTGGGAAGGGATTCCTGAAGTTGGTGGTAAGAGTCATGTGTACTTATTCCCAGGCAGCTATGGCCCCAAGTCCTGGGTTCTCCAAAGAATACCAAACCCCCTTCTGTAGAGGAAGGGGGCTTAGTGGAGAGGGAACACAGGAAATGGAAGACTACTGAGGAAAAAATTGGGGCCAAGGTTAATGGCCTCCCTTCCATGTGCAATGAAGAATTTTTCCATGAGTGTAAGTCAAGGAGGTCTCTGGAGGCTCTAGAACTCCAAGTTCCATTTAACATTTTTATCAATGACTTAGATGGAGACATAAAAGGCATATTTATCAAATTTGCAGATTACACACAGGTAGGAGGTTCAGCTAATATGCTGGATGCCAGAATTAGAATCTAAAAAGATTTGGACTGTAATATAGACTGAAATTAGGAAGTTGAAGATTGAGATAAATGTTAGGTCCCCCAAATTTGGTGGTGGGATTCAAAAATTCAATACGGGATAGAGATATGACTTGACAATGGTTCATATGAAAAAAGACCTAAGAGGTTTTAGTGGCCTGCAGGTTCAAAACAAGTCAACAGTATAACATGGTGGCCCCAAAGCTCCTGCAGGCTTAGGGTTGCATGAATAGAAGCCCTGCATCCAGAGTTAGGGAGGTGATAATCACATTGTCCTTCACCCTGCTCAGGCCACATCTGGCGTATTGTATGGGTACAACATTTTAGGAAGGACGATTACAATCTGCAGTGTGTCTAGAGGAAGGCAGCCATGATGATGAGAAGCCTAGAAATGCTCAAAAGCCTAGAAAAGCTCAAAGATTATTTAAAGGAAGCCTGGAAAAAATGAGATTTGGGGTTGGGGTGGAGGAATTGTGACTCTTTTTTGGCATTTCCAGGGCTAGTATGTGGAGAAGGATCTAGATTTATTCTGCTTGGCCCCAGAAGATGGGGCTAACAGTGACATGGGGAAGATCTAGAAAAGCCTGTTTTAGCTCAGTGAGTGAAAGAAGTTTCCCCACAATGAGAACTGTCCAAAAGTAGAAGGGGCTTCCTTGAAAGGTCTTGTGTTCCCTGATCCTATAAGTCTTCAGGCAGATGTGAAATGACTGCTTGTCAGGGATGTCTTCCTGCTTCAGGTACTCATTGGCTGAGACCCACCCTGAGATCCTTTCTTGCTCTTAGAATGTGATTCTAGGGAATTTGGAATGATGAGCTCCAATGATTTGTTTTTTAATTCCCTCAGAGCCAGCTAAAGCAGCTGCAAGATATCTTAAGTAAACTCAGCCACCAGGATGAAAAGGCCAAGGAGGCTCAGCAGAGCTTGGGCCAACAGCTGACCATAGAGGCCCAAAGGAACAGCTGTATTATAGCCCAGCTCCAGAAGATGGTGGCTGAACGAGAGGCCAAAGTCCAGGAGCTAGAAGAAGAGATTGGTCGCCTCACTCTTCAGGTATAAGCATGGTGCGAGCATCTGCAAGCCACATCCTTGAGTTTTATGCATGTGATAATTCACCTTGGTGGTTTATTATTTATCATTATTACTGGCAGGAGTAGCCGCTACATAGTGGAAGTGCATGGACCAAGGAGCCAGGAGATTTGAGGTTTATCTTTGTTGTCACTGTACTCTGTGGGTTAAATTCATGGGCTAAATCACCTTTCCAGGGTTCTACTTCCTTAGAGTTTCCCTAGATCGCTTTGTCTAGAGCCTCCATCTCAAATTTTCTCAGAATATAGTTGGTTAAGAGCTCAAAGGAGCATTGGAGTTCATCAAGTATGACCTCATTTTACAGATGAGAGCACTGAGGTCCACAGAGGTGGACTGTCTTGGCCAAGGTCACCCGGGTCCTTTAATCCCAGATGTGGCACTCTCTTATTATGCCATGTCATCTCTTGGTAAACCATGAAGGAAGGACAGTAGAAGGTCATCTTAGAGACTTCCTGGCCAAGGCTCCATCCTTATTAACCAATACATCATCCCAGTCTTGATTGTGAGTTGGGATGCTTCTTATAGAGCATTGTAAATTCTTCTCCCCGGCAATTTCCTTTATCGAGATTTCACTTTTGCTTCGTTGCATTGTTGTGTCAAGTAATTTGCAAACATGCTGCTGTGACCACATTCAGTTATTTATATTATTATGTCATGTGTATTTCCAGCACTTAGCATAGGACTTTGCACATTGTAAGTGCTTAATAAATGTTTTTTGTTTCATTCTAAGCTCTTTGAGATCATGGACCATGCCATTTTTCATTGCTGTACGTTCAGCCCTGATTACAGGACTATGGAGATAGTAGAAAGAAGCTTACTCATGGTCTATTGAATTGAATGATAAAAGTGGCATAGATAATGCATGCTTCCTAAATACCTCCTACAGGGGTGAAGAGGAGCTAGGGAACCTGACTGTCTTCCTACATGATAAGATTGTTTTCCAGGCCATATGGCTGTTCAGGAGGTCAGGCCCCTGTGGATGTGCCACACTGCTGGACTGGGGCCTCACTGTCCTTGGTGATGTTGTGAGATGAGGTTGGCTAGGGTTGGCATGGGGTACTGTGGCCTGTAGTTTTTCATTTTTTGCCTTTGCCCCCACTGAACTTCCTTCTTCACTCTCCCTGTCTCCATCCTATGGCAGAAGAGATTTTGGTGCACACCACTCAATAAGGAATTAATTTTTAAAATATTGACTGAATAGATTTGATATGCTGGTGGCTGGCTCAGACAATATAGGAGATGGAGAGAAAAGAAAAGAAAGGTCTTTGCCTTCAAAGGGCATATAGTTTTTTAAAAAAATAAATTTTTATTAAAGACTTCTGTGTTTTACTTCGCCATAGTTTTCTCCAGCACCTCCCCTTCCTCCCCCTCCCCCTCCCAGAGAGCCATCCCATATAACAAATACTTTCTTAAGACAAAAAAGGAAAGAAAAAAGAAGACAAAATCAGCACCCTGGCAAAGCTTGAAAATATGCGAAGACTTGAGCCGGGGCTCTCCTTTCAGTCCTGCTTGGGTTTTATAATTTTGTTATACTCACTTTGGATTTTTTTGTGTGTTCTTTCCATTTCCATTCTCATAATACTGCATGTATTGTTTTTTTGGCTCTGCTTAGAGTGTACATTTTTTAAGTATATGATCTAATTGGGGAGATGAGATAAATCTTATCAAAAGATCCAGGATTTCATCAGTGTGGGTACATCCTCCTTTCCAGCCTTCCATGGTACCTGCTGAACATCTCCATCTGAATATGTCATGGGCCTCTCAAACTCAACACATGCAAAACAGAATTCATTCATTCCCTCCCCTCCAAACTTTCCCCTTACACAGCCTTTCCTGTTTCTGTTGAGGGTCCCACAATTCTTCTAGTAACTCAGGTATACAACCTCAGAGATATCCTCAGTACTTGACTCTCCCTCCTCTCCCACAGATTATCAATTGACATATATTGCTGCTTCAGTCTCCATAATGCTTTCAGGTCTGTCCCCTTCTCTTCACTCTTGGTCCCCTAACCCACCAATCCATTGGACCCTCCTCTAGTTTCACCTGGACCAATATCATAGCTTTCTTATCGATTGCTTTTAGCCCCCTGAGCCCAGTCCTTCTGGACACAATGCTCAGGGGACACTTCCAAAAACTAAAGCACAAGTCTCATTCAGTGGCTCCCTATGGCCTCTAGGTTGAGGTACAAACCCCTAAAATTTGAAAGCCCTGAACAATTTGGATTCAGCTTCGTTTTTCAGACTAATTTCACACCACTCCCTTCCAGGCACTCTCCATTCCATCCAAATGTGCCCCCTTGCATTCATCTTTCACCATCCTTGCACAGGGTGTCCCTCCTCTCCTCTGGTCAAGGCTCTACTTAAGGGCTACCACCACCAGCAGCCCTTCCTAATCCTCTTGGTTAACGGTGTACACTCTCTCCCCTCAAATTAGTCAGAGTATATACCTTTCTGTTGACACATTCTATCTTCCAATAGAATGCAAGCTGTTTGAAAATTTGTGTCCTCCACACCTAGCAGTCTAGGGCATTACATCTTGTGGCTGCTTAAGAAATGCTTGTTGGACTAAACAGAATTAGACAATTATGAGTCTGTCAGAGGGTCTAGTATCGGAATGGGGAACCTATGGCCTTCTAGGTCCTTAGGTGCAGCCTTTTGACTGAATCCAAGGGGATTTATTCTATGATGTTTAGAGTCAAAGGCTCACACTTGAAGACCTAGAGGGCAACATATGGCCTCAGGGCTGATGGTCCCTCACTCCTGGTCTAGTTCAACTCCCTCAATTTATAGAATGAGGAAGTTGAGAACCAAAAAGCTTCAGGCTATCCTGGTGGTGATTAGCAGCCAGAATTTGAACCCAGGTTCTTGGATACCATCTCCAGTACTCTTCCTATGGGAATGCACTGTCTCTCTGATGCTCTTGTTTTGCAGCTATCCCCTAATGGCTAACCTTTGGTGAGGAGCCTCTGGGTTAGTCAGGCCAGTCTTCAGTTACTGAGCGTTCCTTGTTAGGCCTCTCTTTGGAATGTTTCCCTCTTGGGAGATGAGGCCGTCCTTGAGGTCATGCCCCCACAAAGGCCCAGAGTCACAAATACCTAAACAATAGCTGACAACAGGACATCTTTCCTAGCTTTTTCTTCCCAACTACCCTTAGAAATAGGTAGTGCCAGTATTAGATCCATTTTAGATAAAGCAGCTTTGCCTCTGTGAAGAGACCTGCTGGTCGTGAGCTCATTACATAGGAAACGTCAGAGCTGGCACGAGGAATTTTTAAGAACTAATTTCACTAATCCTCTGGTCATGTTCATCACTAGTTCACATTTGCTGAACGCTAGCTGGTGACAGAGCATCTGGGCCGTGTCAGATCATGCCAGGGGTGTGCTGGTAGGTGTTTAACTACCAGATCTCTGGGAGGAAAAAGTACAGATGACGCTTGAAATTTTAATCTGTATGATTAACATTTTCTCCATCACTCTCTTAAATCTACAAACAACAAAACAATTAAGTTCTAGCTTGTAGCATTTACCAGTTTCTGAGTTATAAACACGCTGACATTTTAACAGTTGGCCCTCTACAGCCAGTAAGAGCTAGCTCTAGTGCACCCCTGGATAAAGCGGGTAGATTCCAGAGGTTTTTCCCCTCAGCAAAGTTAGGAAGCAGCAGATGGAAGAAAATGATTGAGGAGGAGAACCTGGAGCTCAAGTGCGTCCAGCTTAAACTCACCCATTTTATCCTAGCTTATGTCCTATGAGCCGCTGCTGGTGGGGTCAGACTGGGGGGAGGAAGAAACCTGTCAGTTCTAGGATAGGGTATGTCATCCTGGAGTTCCTCATTGAGGCAGGTTTGCCAGGAAGCTGAGCAAGGCAGTAAAGTGTGGCAGGAGGTACGCTGGACTTGGAGTGAAAAGGCTTGGTTTAGTCAGAATGACGTATCCTCAGTCTACCTAGAGCAGATCATGTAGCCTTCCTGGTTTGAGTTTTCTCATCAATATGTGTACTATCTGGTTCATACTGTTGTTGTAAAGGAAGCACTTTGTAAGTGTTCAGAGTTTTGTAGACATGCTCAGAGAGCTCCATGTTCACATGAGTTGGGAAGCCTTTTCCAACAATGTAGACCCTAGCTCATCCATACCTGATCATCTGCCCCTGTTCTTAGATCACCACAAGGAAGTCCTTCCAACCAACCTGCTGGAGGCCTCCTCACCTTCTCCAGACTTTCCGAGGGTATCAGGGGAACCCTTAGCTGTTGTCTTCCCCCAATGTTGACCTTTATCTCACCGTCTTCTCCTTGTATACTCTTTGATAATGTCCCTTATTCCCATTCTTCTTTGGAGTCCCTCATTGGTTATATGGTACAACATGCTTGTACTGACCCTGCTCCTCTTCCTTGTTCTCAGTTTTTCAGAGTATCACTTTCAATTTTTTCAGAGGCATTTGAAGTCTGTACTTAGCTGCTGTATTGTGACACCAGGCAAATGTTAGTTTCAAGATGGGCAATTGCTTTCATGGGAAGCATCAGCAAAGGAGCTCTGAAATTTCTCAGACAGTCCAGCCTATTCCTTCCCTCCTTTTTACCTCTGGGCCCATCTCCTTGTCCAGCTGGGCTGTCTGTCTCAGATATACAGCCCAATGGCACGCTCCGTAGAACGTCTATCCTGAGGCATGTCAACACGTGGGCATCAAACATTCTCCACTTCATCTCACTGCCTGGGCCCTGTAATGCTTGTGCCTTCTCTCTTCTATCTGCCCTATCTTGATTTTGTGTATATGTTATCTTTCCCATTGGACAGTATGCTTGGTGGGGATCATCTTTTGCTTTTTTTTTGTATTTCCAAGTGCTTAGCACATAGTAGGTGCTTAATAAATGTTTGTTGTTGACTAGAGACAGTTTACAAAGCATCTTCTTCATAGCCACACTAAGACAAGCAGTTACCCCAAAATTAAGATGGGGAAACTGAGGCTCAGGAGATCAAATCACTTGTCCAGGGCCTTATAACAAGCATCACTCCCGGGTTCTAAGTGAGGTCACATAATTTCTTAGTTCAATATTCTTTGTATTTTGTTGTTTTTGTTGTTGAGCCACACCTGGGATTCCAAGGGCGTAGAGAGCTCCTAAGGGGGAAGTGAGGGCAGCTAGGTGGCAAAGTGGACAGAGTGCCAGGCCTGGTGTCAGCAAGACCTAAGTTCAAATCCAACCTCAGACACTGTCTAGCTGTGTGACCCTGGGCAAGGCACTGCACCCTCTTTGCCTCAGCTTCTTCATCTATAAAATGAGCTGGAGAAGGAAATGGCAAATCCTCCAAAATCTTTGCCAAGAAAACCCTCAAAGGTGTCATAAAGAGTCCTATACAACTGAAAACACCTTAAAAAAAGTGGAAGTGTCTTTGCACGAAGCAGATTCACTCCTGTTGCCTTTCAGGGAAGGCTTTCAATGAGAAGTGATTTGCCCAGTCACACAACCAGGACATGTCAGAAGCAGGAGGACTCGAACCCAGTTTTTCCTGATTCTGAAGCCAGCTCTCTATCCATTAGACCACACTGTTTCTGTTCTTACTACTATGTTAGGATGATTAGACAATCTTAATGTGGAAAAGGAAAATCAGGCTTTTCAGCGCGAGCAAGCTTTGTGGTTGTTCTTTTATTAATGCTGACTGTGATCTCTACCATTTGTCTTCTGAGCCTCAGTTCTCTTGGCCCCCGAGCAAGAGGAGAAAGGAAGAATTCTAGAGAAGGTTGGGTTGGGGGACCACGGCTGACTGGCTCCAAGCAGCCGCCACCACTCCCTGATGTAGAGGCCTCCTCTGGGGCCATCCTGAAAGGCTGACCACTTGGGCACATCAGCGTACTTATTTAATTTCTAACAGACACATCAAGCTCAGGAGATGGGGTGGCCAGGGGCCAGGACAAGGGGACAGAACGCAAAATCAATATACAGCACTCATCTCTAAAATAGAATCTTCATTTCCAGACCAGGAAAAGGCTGAACTAAAGAGCTAGGCACAGTGCCCTGCAGTTATAAACCCCAGCTGAGTCAGTCTGATAGGGTAATTTTCTGAGGGTCTAAGGATTGAAAGTGAATGTCTCAAAGTAGAAACTGCACATCTGTTTTAGGAGCTTTCTGTGTCTAACACTGTTAGGCCTTCTGATTTACTGGCATGAAGGGAGGCATTATTAGATCTCATTATTATGCAAGAGGCATTTTCATGAAGCCAAACTCACTTTTCTCTGCTGCTGAAAGGAATCTTCTCTATGACTTCTTGATGTGGATGTTGAATTTAGCAAAATAATAACAGGAGTGTCCTATTTGCTTCCACGACCTTTTCTGATTCTTTTTCTTCCATGCATTTTCTTTTTATCTTTTGTCAGCTAATTCATTTCTTTGCTCTGCCTAACTTCTTAAACCATCCTATATTTCTTTGTATTCTTCATATTTGTCATTATGGTGTAATAATGGTCTGTCACTTTGGGGGTCTTGATTTAGAGGTGGTGATGTCAGTGTGTACTGTTGCCTGTATGACCTTTGGGTAGCTCACAAAGGCTCAATTTCCTACTCTAGGAAAAAAAATGAGGTTGTACTGGATAATTTTTAAAAATGATTCTAAATACCACAATTCATTCAGGCATCCTTCTCCAAGTGTTTTCTATATGGGTTGTTTACAGGGTTGAGGTTTTTTTTTTGCCATTACAAATAAAGCCACAGATCAACATTTTTGTATAGAGAGATCTGTTTTTTCCTTCTCCTCCTTTTAATTATATCTTTGTAGAGGGATCACAGGAGCATTCTTTGAGGCTTTTGAAAGAAGGTTCATAAAGAATGCTCCAATTCATTTCTGTGCCTTTGAACGTTCTGGTTCCAAAGCTTTGTCAAACCATGGCTTGTGTTCCATTTTTTTTTTTTTTACTGCAGCATCTTCAGAAAAAAGAGGGAAGTGACGACTCCAGTTTAATGGATGGCAGCTCTCTGTCTTCCAGGTTCATTGAGGAGCCAAACTTTAACCTGCTCAAAGCGCCTGCATCTGCCGGGGATCACGCTGGGAGGGTCGGAGCTTCTCGGTAAGAGGCATGCAACGGAGATATTTGCAATGAATATCAATTATTCAGAAGGATATCGTTTCCTGCCAGCTATCCAAAACCACAAATGCCATTTTAAGATGACTGCGGCATTTCTTACACAATATATGTCTACTTCTTATTACATTATCTCTGCATTTGTAGGAAGGACCCATTGAAACACAGACATTATTACATTAGGAATGTGTCTATTCCGGTTCACTTTAATCAGAGCTGCATGGTTGACGTTTAAGTGCCTCTGCTTCTAAGAATCTGAAGCAGAGAATCTGTGAAATATTATCCATGCAGTTGTTGTGCCTCTCCTCCCTTCTTGGTAAGGTGGCTCTCCGTGGCATGGTGGTGCCTTTGGGTTCCCAAAGATTATGGCAGCCAAGTGCAGCTTTGGCAGGTACTACCTAACCAGAAAGGATTTAGATATGATGCCAGCAGTGGACTGTAAGTCTTTTGTCTTTGTCACCAAAGTGCAGAGAGACTCATTACTTAGAGGGTTGGCCAGAAGGTATTGTGGTTTTTTTTGTCACAAGTCATGAAGTAAGGATTAGAGGGGTTGGTGCAGTGGACACCACTCTACTGGGGAATGACGGATCCTTGAAGTATGGAAGTGATATTGTTGCCTTATGAAGTAATCAGGAGTTCTGAAACAGTGCCTCAAATGAGTATGAAATCCTGATAATCTGCTGCTCATGATCTTGGGGTGATGCTTTGGGTGTGGTTACTGAGAGAGTTCCAGCAATAGCCTCGAAGTTGGTTTGCACCCTATGGAAACAGACTTGTCACTGTGGCTCCCTTGTTGTGTTCATTCCTCCTGAAAGACCCTTCTTATTTCATGCAGAACAGTGAGCAGCCTGGGGCACACTCTGGTGGAATCTTCAATCACTCAGCCCTCCCTCCCCAGCCCTAATGTGTCACCTCGAAGGTAGGTCCTCATTATGGCTACGATTCTTTCCATTAACCTGCTGCTTTGCAGCTTCTCAAGTGCATTCCTACCCATCATGTAGGGATTATGTGCCCCCATTTTGAGGATGAGGAAGTAAGGCCCAGGAAGGCTAATGTAGCAGAAAAGGGATTTTAACAAAGGTCCTCCCTTCCACTTTAAGAGCTGACATTTCAATAGTACTTTAAGGTTTACTTAATAAACCTTTCAACAGTCCTATGGAGTAGGTGATGTTAGTGTTCCTATGCTCATTTTAAAGATGAGTAAAACGGAGACTGAGGAAGCTAAACGAGCTTAGCTAGGATCACAGAGCTAATACATGTGGGAGCCAGTATTTGGACCAATGTCTCCTGACTTCTAGTCCAGGGCTCTTTTCCCTATCCTGTTCTGCCAAAAGGGGAGACTTTCTCTGTACCCACTTCAAGCGCTGAAAGCTTCAAGTTGCCCATCCAACATTGTTCACTCATGGGGGACTTCCATGTCATATTGATGAATGTCTGTTTGATCTTGTCTTTTGTGATAACATTTAATTTTAGCTTTAAACCACCTCCTTGGCTGATTCCACTAGTTTTTAACCATAAATGTTTATGCTTCCCTAAGTGTTCTCCAGCAGAAGTACTGTAAGCAGCGTCATAAGCTGTCTTTTCCATTTGTTGTATTTGTTGCCAAATACATACTTCACACATTTGCTTTCTTCATTGGTTTGAACCCAGAGAGAATGACAGAGTGATGGGATTTAGAGACCATCTAGTCCAATTCCCTCTTTAACAGATGTATGGCAGTAGCATGGGAGAGGTCCTGGGTAAAGTCAAAGTATGAATGAGAAGACTTGTTTATGGTGAGGTTCTCCAAATACTGTTATCCACAGGTGAGATTGTACTAAGTGCTTTTGACAGCTAGAATGCTAGAGGTCACCGCAGAGAAATTCTTAGCCATGAGAAAGAGGTCATTTAACCATCTACAATGGAAAACAAACTGGATGAAACCATATTACCCAAACTACAGGATGTGTGCCCATCAGGTTAGTCCATGATATCTAACTAGGAGAGAGCCTGCAGATAGACCGTGAGGTCAGCCCAGAGTTGAATGGTAGGGATTGGACTGGATTGTATTAGAAAGCTACAAGGGCTTTCAGTGATCCCAAACCACAAACCACAGTCTATCTTTCTAACACCAATCTTCCCTTGGTAATAATGTGTGTCTGTGAATCATGAAACATTGTGATCTCCAAAAAACAAAAATTGCAGATATCCTAAATGACCACGCAAGGTTATGAAAAAGAGTGCAAGTAGGCAGCAACATGTTACCAGTGATGACCCATGTATAAAAGACTTCAGCAAGAGCACGTTAACACCAGAAAAAGGTTTCAGTTCATAGTGTCAATGAGAGACAACAGACAGACAGCCCAAGCTGTATATTTCTGTCTCTGAAATATTAAAAGAACCAGGGGGAAACTGCTAACGTTTTGGGTAAAGCTATGAAGGATTTATATAACAACACAGAAGGGGATTTTATAGGATAGGAAGGCATGGAAGAAGGGGCTGGGATTTCTATGAGGTGAGGAAGTGCCCACTTTGATGAGATAATGGACCTATTCAAGTACCAAAATATGGGCCTTGGTGCCCCCTTTCCTGACTGGCTTCATGCGTGGGCACGGTTGGAGCTAGAGGTCCAAGGCCTGAGAATAATTCAAGTCTGGATTGGAGAGGTCACCTATCAGAGATCCTCCCAAAAGGCATTTCCTTTATATACTCTGGTGAGGTCTACCACAGGATGTGGTGAGTTTTAGTACTGGCTCTGACACTAATTTGCTATGTGACCTTAGACAAATTATCTTGGATCTCAGGTTCCTCATCTGTCAAGTAGCATCAAATAAATCTTGTATCTTGTCCAACACTCTCATTTTATTTTTTCCCAACCCCCTCATTTTAGAGATGAGTAGATAACATGGCACAGAACAAGAATGTTGTGCTAAGACTCAGGTGATATGGGTTCTAGCCCTGGTTTTTCTACTACTTTCTGGTGTGACTTTATGTCCCTTTTCTGGATCTGTTTCATACTAAAAAAATGAAGGTGTTGAACAAAGCTTCCTTTCAGCTCTAAAAGTCCATGTTTGAGGTAAGGAAAAGATAAAGCCAAGCTGAGTCCTATGGAGGAGAAATGACTTGTGTAAGATGGTAAAGGGTGTAAATAAGCAAAACCAGCATGTTTGACAAATGAAGAAGGATTAACTGGAAGCATCTGAGAGGCAGGTTTTGCTGCTTTAGAGCCGTCTGTCTTGGGATAGAGTAAGTTCATCGTAACTGGAGGTCTTCAGACGGAGACCACTTGTTAGGTGTGCGGTGGAGAGCACAAATTGACTGGCTGACCTCAGAGGTCCCTCTGGAATCTCTGACTCCCAGTCCAGTGCCACATACTGAAGAGGCTGGAGTCCCGCATTGCTGTCTCTGTCTATGGTTCTGAGGTTTCGTTAGGGTGGCCTTAAAACAGCTCAGTCTCTCCTTAAGTGACCACCAGTATTTCCCAGTCCCAAGCTGTGATCCTCATACTTTTTATAGGCCTTCAGAGATGGACTCTGCAGAACTGAAAAGGAGTCAAGGGCAGATAATGGAGTTCAAGACCCTCTTACAGTCTGCTGAGGTGGAAAGGGACCGGCTCTCGGAGTTTGTTGCTGTCCTACAGAAAAGGTAGGTTCTGTGAAGAGTTTTTCCTGGTCTTGGCCATGAGGATCCAGCTGTCACCAGCCCCTCCGGCTTCTAGAACAGGGACATTCCTCTTTGTCTTCAGTCTGTTCAGCTAATTGACCTGGTGGCTTCTGTAGCTTTCTGCTCCAGCTGGAATAACATAATGTACTGTAACTCACTGGAGTTATATATAATATAACTCACTGAGAAGTCTCTGTCCTTTGCTCCCTGGAGCTATTTTATAGTTGAGATATGGTTGTAACATACATTCATCTAACATTTGTTAAGTAGCCACTGTGTGCAGAGAATTGTGGTAAGTGCTAGGGGAGGCACAGAATGGGTTAAAAGTAGCATAACTTGGCAGGTCATCTTCCCTACTTAGAGTCAAGAAGATGTGAGTCGCTCCTCATCTCTGAAGTTTACTTGCTGTATAGAGCAAGTCATTTATCCTTTATGGCACTGAAGGTGAAGAAAGAAGCAGCTCCCCGCTGTGTGCCCCCTTCATCCAAGACAGGAGCTAAGTTGAACGCCAAAAAGGCAGGGTTGAAGAGTATATGAAGCCACCCAAAGGGGATGATCTCGACATCCCACATCTTCTTGCTATCCAAGGCCATTTGGCTTTAAAGATAGACAGCCTAAATTCCCTCGGGAAAGGATCCCTATGAGAAGCAAGCTTGAGTATCACTCTGCCGCCATCGGCTTTTCCTTGACCATTACGTTTGCTGTGAAGAAGATTAAGACCACCCTGGCATTAACTGTCGATGTGAAGGCCAACAAACATCAGATCAAGCAGGTGGTAAAGGAACTGTATGACATTAATATAGCTGAAGTCACACTCTGATCTCGCCTGATGGAGAGAAGAAGGCCTGTGTTCAACTTGTCCCAGACTAAAATGCTTCGAATGTTGCCAATAAAATTGGAATTCTCTAAACTACATCCAACTCACCTGCTCCACCTATGATAAAACACTTTCCAGTAAAAAAAAGAAAATAGATATTTCCATTGATTGGAACACATATTCCATTCCTATTTCTGACCATTGAAATCCTTCCATTTGCTTCAAGGTCCAGCTGAGGGGTTACCTCCTTCATAGAGACTTCCCTCCTTTTCCCCCCTGGGAGTGGCCTGCTCTTCCTCACTAAACTTTCTTAGAGCATTTTGACTGACTCTTGAAACTCAATAAACATTTATTAAGTGCTTCCATTTTCAAGGTCTAGCAGGGGTGAGTAAGCTGCAGCCTTGAGGCCACATGTGGCCTTCTAGGTCCTCAAGTGTGGCCCTTTGATTGAATCTAAGCTGTACAGAACACATTCCTCAATAAAAGGATTTGTTCTGTACAACTTAGACTCCATCAAAAGGATACATTCAAGGACCTAGAAGGCCATATGTGGCCTCAAGGCTGCAGCTCTACCCCACCCCATAGGACCCATGCCTTTACCATGTTCTATCTTGTATCGTACTTATTGGTGGCCATCTTATGTCCCTTTTAGCGTATTATATTTCTTGATGATAGGTATTGTGGGACCTACATATCTATAGGTGCTTAAATTAAATGTTTGTTGAATTAAACCCTGTGTTAGGAATTTGAGGGGGTGGAAGGAGGCAGAAAGATTAGAGAAGATCCAGTCCCTTTCTATAAAGAGCATATAATCTAGTTGGAGAGAAAAGACACACTAATAAAGCAATTAGAGAATAAGATAGCATATAATAAAATTCTAAATAGTATTATGGGAGCACTTAAGAAGCAACAAAATAAAAAACCAACAAAATAAAAATGATCGTTGGTTAGTGCAGACACAAGTGCACTATGAGCAGGGAGAGGAGAGATGAGTGTGGGCTTGAGTCACCATGGAAGGTGACAGGGACAAAAATTCTATTCCGTGTGATCATTGCATTTAGCAGTTGGAAGGATGCCTGTCATTGTAGTGACCTTGTGCAAACCTCAAGAGTCTGTCTGAGCAGGACGCTGCTGAAAGTTATACAATGAACTTCTGAAATATTGAAGAAGCCAAGGAAACTGCATGTAACAGAGTCTTGAAGTTTCATGTAAAATCCTCTTTCTGTTCTACTGCTTATATGGAAATATTCATTTTATTTGGAATTAGTTTGGAATAAAAAAATCTAAAATTAGTCAAAATTTAAAAAAATGTCTGCCTCCCATGCACTAAGTGTTTAATGACGAGTGGCAGTTTCTGCCTGGGGTTGAGGAAGCAGGAAATCATTTGGAAGTAGAACAAGGAGGAGGAAAAGATCCTAGCTAGAGTCAGAACACCAGATACAAGTGCTAAAATTTCAGGGAAGATTATGGCAAGGAATCCATACCAGAGTAGGAAGTCAAAATATGTGGAATACAAGAGAGCTGATTGAGCAGATTTGGTAATGCCATCCTAACTGCTCGGAATTTTTCACTGGTTCCCTGTTGCTCCCTATCACATAAAGTTTAAATTCCTCAATCCATCATTCAAAGTCCTTCACAGTCTAGAACCATCCTGTCTTTGCAGCCTTCTCTCCCTTACTCTTCTTTATGTACTCTGCTCTGAAGTCAAACTGGACCGCTCTCTGCATCCTGATCACTCTTAACCTCCCCCTTTCCTATGCCTTTGTTTATACTGCACTGTCCCTGTGCCTGACACATCCTCTTTCTTCCCTTCAACTATTGGGTTTTTACCTATTCTTTAAAACCTAACTTAAAGACCACCTCATTCAGGAAGCTTTCCTTGTTTCCCTCTATTATAAGGATGGTTCCTCTCATACCTAACATTATTTGCATTTCTTGAAAAAAGAAGAGGCTAGTTACAGCTTTTGTTCTTATATCACTGTCATTTCTACATATACCTTACCACCAATACCCCTAACTAAACACTCCCTAGAAACAAAGCAAAATAGTTAAGCAAAAACAACTAATGGATTGATTGTGTCTCACAATGACTGGAAATATCTGGGAAGTTTGTCAGTGAATCTGCCCCATCATACAACCCAAGGACATACATGCAGTAGGCATGACATCCATCACCATCTATTGCTTCTCTAGATTTTGTCTCCTTGTCCTTGTAAGGTGAAGCCATCAGGAGGGTGGTGATAACAAAGACTGGGGTTTATCATACGTCGAAAACGATAGACTGAGAGTATTTGAATTAAATCAGAATGGAGAGAGGAGCCCGTTTGGCATAATCAGAATTATGGAGGGCATAATGAGAACTCTGGCTACTTCCTCTCTTCCACTGTCCCGTAATAAAAGAGTCAGAGGGCTGCTCAGAGAAATTAAAGGGCAGTGAATTTAGAACTAATGAAATGAAGTGCTCCTTGATTCAACGGAAAGTCGACCTGTGGAGATTCACTGCCAGAGGGAGGTTATGAAGTTAAATGCTGTGCTGGGACTTAGGAAAGGAGTGTATAATTTTATGACCATTAATAGCATTTTTAGCTATTCCAGCTACGGCAGTGATAAGGATAATCATAGCAAATGCTTCAGGGAAGGCCTGTGATCTCCTGCCAGGATTAAAAAGGAGCCTTCCTCTGAAAGTGGGATCAGGCAATTGGCTTTAGTGCATTAGAAGCTATTTTCTCTAGAAAATTGGCTGTTGGTAGTCATTGCTGGGCATAGGATGTTGGACGAAACCCATTCTCTGGTAGCTCTTGGGTTTCTTTGTGACTAATTGTATGAAAGTAGCATGAGGTTATAGCAAAGTGAATAAGAGTGGCAAGAGCCAGCCTCCTCCCCTCCCCCCAAGCCCCGAAGCACCTATTACAGCCTTCATCCTGCTCTTGTGCTTCTCTCCATCCTCAGTTCAATGACTTCAATCCCATTCACATTCCTACTGTTTGGACCAGAGACATAGAAAGGAAGCGCACATCTGCACCGGGGCCTTTCTCGACCTTTCCTCCTCCTTAAGATGAGCTCTCGATCTTCAGTGCTACAACCTTAAAAATTATTGTTATTCTCTGTTTTGATATCACCTCTATTTCTCAATACATCCTTAATACCCCTGCCAGGGAGAAATCCCTTAAAACAGATGTTACAACTGGCATTGATGGAGTCCAACATCATGTATGTTGTCTCTGCCAAGGAAGAAATGAGGAATGTTATCCTGTGTCTCCTTGGGGCCAATCTCGGGCATTTAAATTTCCCAGAATTTCTTTTCAGTGGCTTTGTTGCTGCTGCTTTTTCTGTTTTCATTGCTACAGTTATTGTGAATATGATTTTCCTGGTTCTTCTCATTTCGTTTAAGCCTTCCTCATACTTCTCTGTGTTCATTAAGTACTTTTATGTGTCAGGCATAGTGCTAAGGGGAGGAGGAAATACAAATACATGCGAAAAAGACAGGCCCTATCCTCAAGAAGCTAACCTTCTAATGGGGGAAGACACAGAAAAGGGAGAAGGAAATTGGGGGATGTCAGGAAAGGATGCCCTGGTGGGACTGATGCAAGGTGGAGAATGAGTTGAGTTGGGAGTGAAAATGAGCATATATGCATCATTTCTTATAGAGTGATAACACTCCATTCCTCAGAGGGTAAACCGAGACCCAGAGAGGAAGAGGGAATTGCTCAAGGTCACATAGCTATCAAGAAGCAGAAATTTGGTTTGAGTCTAGATCTTCTGACCTCCGATCCTGTTCTGTCTCCACAATATTGCACTGCCTCTGTTTTCTTTTCTCTTTACAATACAGTCACTTCTGGAAAAAAGACATTCCAAATGGTACAACCATTCTGGAAAACAGTAGCCTAAAGTCACTAAGCTGTGCACACCTTTTGCAGTGATACAGCTACTAGGCTTATACCTCAAAGTAATGAAAGACAGAAGGAAAGAACCCATTATATTAAAAAAAAATACTTATAATAGCATTTTTTGTCCTAACAAAGAAACTGGGAACAAAATGAGTGCTCATTAACTGGGAAATGGTTGAATAAATTATGGTTTATGTATGTAATGGAACATTACTGTGATGTAAGAAATTATAAAAAACATAGATTCAGAGAAACCTGGAAAGAAACTGATGCAGAATGGTGTGCATAGAACCAGGAGAACAATTTATGAAATGACTACAGTCTTGTAAAAGATAACTTTGAAAGATGTAGTAACAACACCAGAATGAATGATGAAGAATACTTCTCACCTCTTAGTTCATTTGCTTGCATAATTCCAAGTGTATATCCAAAATTGTTGAACTAATTCATACTTTTGGGAACAGTGCCTGTCTTACCACAGTTCTTCCAACATCAGCTGGCCCTAGGTTTGGGGTTTTTTCCCCCATCTTTATCCATTTGTAGGTTGTGAGGTAAAACCTCAAAGCTTTTAAAATTTGAATTTCTCTTAATGATTTGGGATTATATTTTCAAATGTTTGCTTATAGGTAATAATTCTCCTTTAAAAAGCTGTTTTTTATCCTATGTTTTGACCTAAACTTTGACTGTTTGTTTCTATATTTATATATTGAGGAATTTCTCTTGGTGTTATATAAATGTTTCATTTCTCTGCCAGAGTTTTTTTTAAATTAAATTTTATTTTTATATTCAGTTCCATGTTCTCAGTTCTTCTGTCTACTCCTCTCCTATCCAGTGAGAAATCAAGAAATTCTATACCCATTGCACATAAACAGTCATACAGAATACCAGTTTTATCAGTAATATTAGAAACAAATTTTTTCCTTCTCCTACAATTTCTCTACTTATTCTGTCTTCATTGATTTTACTTGTGCGAAAGCTTCTAAAATTTTATGTAATTGAAATTTTCCATTTTTTATGATCTCCTTTGTCCTGTGATTGGTTGTGGATTCTTGCATTGGCCATAGATATAGCTGTTCTCTTTCATTTCTTCTTGATGTGACCTTTTACAAATTACAGTATGGTATCCACTTTGATCTTAGCCTGGTTTGTGGTATAAGGTGGTCAAGTCGCCTAAACTCTCCCTGCCTTCCTTGCTTTACTTATCTGTAAATTAAAGGATTGGACTAGATGACATCTGCGGTCCCTCCCAACTCTAGATCTATGAGTCTATGTTGATCTCAACCCAATTCATCCAAACTGATTTCCAGTTTTCCCAGCATTTCTGGTCAAAAAGGGAGCCTGGTTTCCAGGAATTTATGTTCTTGGGTTTGTTAAAGCTGGACTGCTGTTTTGCTCAGTTGCTTCTGTTTATTTTTTTTTTTAACTTACAGAGGCTGTTCCACTGATATACTCCTCTATTTTTTAATGAGTACCAAGTTATTGTGATGATTTATCATACTTAAAGGTTTGGTGATGCTTCACCACATTCATTTATGCTTTTTTTGGAGGGGGGGGGTTATCTCCCCTAAGATCTAGACCTCTTGTTCCTCTGAATGAACTTATTGTCTTGTCTACTTCAATAAAATATTACCATGGTCATTTGATTTGTATGCTACAACATTTATAAATTAATTTAGGTAGAATTGTAATTTTTAAATTATTGAGCAAACAGAATAGACTAGGTATACAATACATAGTAGTAAATGACCATAATGATATAATGTATGATAAATGCAAAGATCCAAGCTTTTGGGAAAAGAATTCACTATTTGCCAAAATTTCTGGGAAAATTGTAAAGCAATTTGGCAAAAACTAGATACGGACCAACATCTTGCCCCCTATATCAAGATGTGGTCAAAATGAGTACATGGTTTAGAAATAAAGGGTGATATAATCAAATTAGGGGAATTTGGAATACTCTACCTGTCAGATCTATGGGTAAAAGAAGAATTTATGACCAAACAAGAGATAGATAGAATTGTGGGATATAAAATGGATAAATGTGATTACATTAAATTTAAAAAGTTTTGCACCAACAAAACCAATGCAGCTAATATTAGAAGGAAAGCAGGAAACTGGGGGGGAAATTTCACAGCAAGTTTCTCTATTAAAGGCCTCATTTCTCAAATATACTGAGTCAAATTTATAAGGAGTTATTCCCCAAATGATAAATGGTCAAACAGGCAGTTTTCAGAAGAAGAAACCAAAGCCATATATAATTATATGAAAAAATGCTCTAAATCACCATTGGTTTTGTTGTTGTTGTTTGGTCATTTTCAATCATGTCTGACCCCTTGTGACCCCATTTGGGGTTTTCTTGGTGAAGATACTGCAGTGATTTGCCATTTCCTTCTGGAAACTGACTTTATAGATGAGGAAACTTAGGCAGAGTAAAGTGACTTGTCTAGGGTCACAGAGGTAATAAGTATCTGAGGCCAGATTTGAACTCATGAAGATAAGTCTTCCTGATTCCAGACTCAGCATCTATCCACCATGCCACCTAGCACTATTGATTAGAAAAATGCAAATTAAAACAACTCTGAGGTACCACCTCACACCTATCAGATTGGCTAATATAACATAAAAGGAAAATGACAAATGTTGGAGGGGATGTGGGAAAATTGGAATGCTAATGCACTTTTGATGGAGTTGTGAACTAATTCAACCATTCTGGAAAACAATTTGGAACTATGTCCAAAGGGATGTAAAACTATGCATACCCCTTGATCTAGCAATACCATTCCTAGGTCTGTATCCCAAAGAGATCAAAGAAATGGGAAAAGATCTTACATGTACAAATATATTTACAGCAGCTTTTTTTGTGGTGAAAAAGAATTAGAAATTGAAGGGATGCCCATCATTTGGGGGATGGCTGAACAAGTTGTGGTATATTTTTGTGATGGAATGCTATTGTGCTATAAGAAATGACAAATAGGATGCTTTCAGAAAAACCTGGGGAAGGCTTCTATGAACTGATGCAAAATAAAGTAAGCAGAGCCAGGAGATCATTGTACACAGTAACAGCAGTATTTAACAACAATCAGTTGAGAATGACTTAGCTGTTCCCCACAATACAGTGATACAAAAGAGTTCTGAAGGACTTATGATGAAAAATACTGTCTACCTCCAGAGAAAGATCTGATGGAGTCCGAATGCAGATCTCATCATCTTTTTTTTAGCTTATTTTTCTCAGTTTTGAGGGGTTTTTGGTCTTCTGTTTTACAACATGGCTAATGTGAATTTAAAAAAAAATATTTTGCTTGACTTCATATATAACTTTTTTCTTTTCTTATTTTTGTGACAAAGGTGTACCATACTTCTACCTCAATAATTACCAAGGATTCAGGCCTCCTGATTCAGTTAGTCAATAAGAAGTCTGAAGTAGGTATGAACAAGGCCTGGACACCACTATTGAATCAATCAGTCAACCACAGCTAATAAACTAGGGGGTAGAGGGGCTTGATGAACTTAGAAGGCATGAAAAGCATTTAGAGATAAAATGGAGTTAAAGTGCTACATAGGACACTTATTGAGATTGACTAAAGTGATTTAGTCGCACTCTATGGGACTTGTATAAAAGGCTAATTTTAAAAGCTTATATAGAAGGCTAATTTAGAGCTTGAGTCGTTAAACTAGTCCCCTGAGAAGGAGTCACTGAGAAGGAGGAAAATAGCTTATCTCCTTGAACAGAGGAAGACAATGAACTTCAAAAGTTCTGTTGGGTTTTGGATTTTCTCTTACAAGTACATACAGAGCACAGGAGATCACCTCCTCAAGCTCAGATACCATGTGGCAAAGGGTAAAAAACACAGCTCCTGGAAAAGTCCCTTTGTTAGAAGTCCTTTCCTCCCCCTTTATGGGGCCTTCAGAAAATTCCCCTTAGACATAGTTTAGCTCTCTGCTGGGCTCCTTGTAAAATCCCAAAGCCACCTTTACCAGTATGGCTAGTTGCCTCACCTCCCAATGCAGACACCACTATCAGCTAGTGTAGAGATGCTGCTAGAAATGAAGCCTTTATCAGAGAAACTTAGTATAAAAAATTTTTATATTATTTCATTGTACCTTTTAGCAAAATATAGTTTCCCCTAATTATTTCTTTTCATTAAGTCTGGTTTTGTTTTTGTTTTGCTTTGTCTGAGATCATGGTTACTATCCCTGACTTTTATTTTTTACCTCTGCTGAAGCATAATAGATTCTGCTCCACCCTTTTTAACTTTTAACTTTATTGAGTCCCTTGTGATTATTCTTTCCTGTTTACTTTTTTATGCTTCTCTTGAGTTTAATGTTTGAAATGTCAGATTTTCTGTTCAGCTCTGGTTTTTTCATCAAGAATGCTTGAAAGTCCTCTTATTTTATTAAATATCCATTTCCCCTTCTGGAAGATTATGCTTAGTTTTGCTGGACAGATTATTCTTGTTTGTAATCCCAGCTCCTTTGCCTTCTGGAATATCACGTTCTAAACTTTTCTCTTCTTTAACATGGAAGCTGCTACATCTCCTGTGATCCTAACTGTGACTCTGTGATACTTGAATTATTTCTTTCTGGCTGCTTGTAATATTTTTGCCTTGACCTGGGAGCTCTGGATTTTGGCTAAAATATTCTTGGGAGTTTTCATTTGGGGGTCTCTTTCAGAAATGATCAGTGGATCCTTTCAATTTCTGTTTTACCATCTGGATCTAAGATCTAAAGGCAGTTTTCCTCTATAATTTTTAGAACTATGTCTAGAACCTTTTTTTGATCATAACTTTCAGATAGTTCAATGATTCTTAGATTGTTTTTCCTTGATCTATTTTCCAGGTCAGTTGTTTTTCCAATGAGATGGTTCACATATTCTTCTATTTTTCATTCTTTGGATTTTATTTTATTGTTTTTTGATGTCACATTGAGTTATTAACTTCTACTTGCCCAATTATAAGATTGAAGGAATTATTTTCTTCAGTGAGCTTTTGTATTTATTTTTGCATTTGGACAATTTGCTTTTTATGAGAAGTTCTTTTCTTCAGTGGATTTCTGTGCCTCTCTTACCATTAGACCAATTCTTTTTTTTTTAAGGTTTTATTTTCTTCAGTGTTTTTTGTGCCTCTTTTACCAAGCTGTTAATTCCCATTTCATAATTTTCTTGTATCACTCTCATTTCTTTTCCCTATTTTTCCTCTACAACTCTTATTTCTTTAACTCTTCCAAAAATTCTTGTTGGGCATGGGTCCAATTGACATTTTTCTTTGAGGCTTTAGCTGTAGCTATTTTCATGTTGTTGTCTTCTGTGTTTGTGTCTTCCCTGCCACCAAAGTAGCTTTTTATGGTCAAATTATTTTTTTCTCTCAGTATATTTCTTGACTTTGAACTTTATGTTAAAGGTGAAGTCTGTTCACCTGGGTGTAGAGAAAAGCACTAAGCTTCAGGCTTTCTCATGCTGCTTTTTTCAGAGTTGGTTTGGGAGGTCTGCAAGTTTTTGGTGCTTCCAAGGGGGTATGATCTGTGGACAGGTAAGGTCACTGCATTCCTTGTCTACACTCGAGTCTTTACTCAGGATAAGTCCTTGCTTACTCTTTAGCTGTTTAAGTGTTAGCCCTCTTTTCTGTCCTGAAACTGTGACCAGGGCCCCTGAAATTTTTTTTGTTAAAATTAATTTATTTTAATTTTCAACATTCACTTTCACAAGATTTTGAGTTTCAAATTTTCTCCCCATCCCTCCCCTCTGCCCACCCTGAGACAGACTGCATTCTGATTATCATTTCCCCCAATCTGGCCTGCCTTTTATCATACCCCTCCTTTCTCTTGTCCCCTTTCCCTCTATTTTCTTGTAGGGCAAAATACATTTCTATATCCCATTGCCTGTATGTTTTATTTTCCAGTTGCATGTGAAAACAATTTTTAACATTCATTTTTAAAACTTTGAGTTCCAACTACTTTCCCTTCCTCCCTCCCCACCCATCCCCACTGAGAAGGCTACAGTATTCCTAGGAGTTTTCCTTTTGGGATCTTGTCCCGGGTCTGTCCCCGGGACCTTCGAGTGAGAATCTCCCTTCGGTGGGCACCGCTTCGGACGTCTCCGGACCTACCCCGGGGGACACGGTGGCAGGCAATAATCAGGCAATGTGCAGGAGGTTCATAGCTTTATTGCATGGAGGAGTCCCCCGAGCAGTTCAGGGCGTTGTCTTATATAGGGAGGTTCTTCCGGGCTGCCATCCTAACCCGCCCCGAGGGCGAGGCCTACCACCCGATTGGATCCAGCCCACCCGACCAATCCCGTGGGCTCACAACTCCTCTATGGGAGCCGTGTCTCCCTCGGATTGGTGGGCTGCCACTCCCGGGGAGGCCCCTATCCGCCCAGGCGCCTAGGACCGACCCCCGTCAGGATCTCTTTCAGTAGATGGCTTATTTCAATATCTGTTTTACCTGCTGGCAGTTTTCCTTGATAATTTCTTGAAAGAGGATGTCTAGGCTCTTTTTTTTGATCATGGCTTTCAGGCAGTCCAGTAATTTTTAAATTTTCTCTTCTGGATCTATTTATTTTCCAGGTCAGTTGTTTTTCCAATGGGATATTTCACATTGTCTGCTATTTTTTCATTCCTTTGGCTTCGTTTTATAATTTCTTGATTTTTCATAAAGTCATTAGCTTCCATCTGCTCCATTCTAATCTTTAAGGAGTTATGTTCTTCAGTGAGCTTCTGGACCTTCTTTTCCATCTGGCCAATTCTACTTTTTAGGGCATTCTTCTCCTCATTGGCTTCTTGGATCTCTTTTGCCATTTGGGTTAGTCTATTTTTAAAGTGTTATTTTCTTCAGCATTTTTTGGGGTCTCCTTTAGCAAGCAGGTGACTCGTTTTTCATGATTTTCTTGCGTCACTCCCATTTCTCTTCCCAACTTTTGCTCTACCTTTCTTACTTGATTTCCAAAATCTTTTTTGAGGTCTTTCATCCCTGAGACCAATTCATATTTTCTTGGAGGCTTTGGATGGAGGAGCTTTGACTTTGTTGTCTTCTATTTATATATGTTGGTCTTCCTTGTCACCAAAGTAAGATTCTATAGTCTGATTCTTTTTCTTGTTTTGGCTCATTTATTTACTTGACTTTTGAGCTCTTTGTCAATCTCAGCTTCCTGTGGGGTTGGGGTGTGTGTACTCTCAGCCAATTGATCCCCCCACAATCTGTGGGCCTAGAGCCCCAGAAACAGTGGCTGCCATTGCTGCTGCCCCTGGTGGTGCTGCTGCTGCTGCCATGGGCTCTCCTCAGTGCACTCCTCCACCCCCTCTGTAGGCCTGGGGTTAGGCCCAACCACTCTACTCCCATAAATTTTTTCCACTGAACTTCCAATTTGCCCTCTGTGTTTTGGGGTTGCGATGTCTGGAAAATGCTTGAGATTCAATCCCCTCAAGGCCTGCTCAGTTCCCGTCTGTGCTAGCAAGGCCCAGGCTGCACTGTGCTCTGCTCCTGCACAGAACCGTAGATACTTCCCAGTAACCTTCCAGGAAGTCTCAGGCTGGAGATTTGCTTCACTCTGTCATTCTATGGGTTCTGCAGCTCCAGAATTTGTTTTGTCGTTTTTTACAGGTATTTGGCTGGCTTTGTGGGGAGAGCACCAGCAAGTCCTGGCTGTTACTCCACCATCTTGGCTCCACCCCCAGGCCCCAGCACTCCCCTCTACCCTGGAACTGTGACTACAACATCTCTGGGCTGAGCATTCTGCTCCTGCTTCTGCCCTGCTGATGCCATGCCATGTGTACACTCCATACAGGCATCTATCACAGTGTCACAGACCTCTCCTGTTCAACTCCTAAGAAGCTGGAAAAGTATCTCACCCTGACCTTTTCTGGGCTCTGCCATTCCAAAATTTAATTTGAGGTGTTATTTTAAAACTGTTTGGAGGGGAATGCTGGGAGAGTTCAGCTAGGTTGCTGCCTTTCATCTTCCATCTTGGCTCCATTCTACTTCTTTCCCACCACCTTTTAGTTCTAATAAATCTGGGCAGTTTTCATTTATGATTTCTGGAAGGAAATAGAGTAGCCAGAATTGTTTTCATCCCTGTTTGCAGATATTGTTTTGATTATTAAATGATCTCCACTTGGCCTGTTTTCCAGATCATTTGCTATTGACAGCAGATGCTTTACATTTATTTCTGTTTTTCAGTCTTTTTTATACTAATATTTCTTACCATCTCCTGGAGTCCTTAATTTCTCTTTTGTCTGGTTCTAGTTTTCAGGGAGGCCGTCACTTGGGTAAGGTTAACTACTTTCTGTTCTAAGGTATTTGTTCCCCTTCCAGTTCTTTTCTATAGAGAATTTATTTCATTTTTATGTCTTCATTTCTTTGGGTATTCATGTAGTTAGTGGAAAACCTATTTTTTCCCCGTTGAGTCTCTATTTGAAACTGTTATGGAGTTACTCTCTCATTCTAGGTTAGATTTTGTATATCTTGGCTCTATTTATAAATTTTTAGAGTGGTTTTATAGTCTTGTGTCATTTCTCCAGCCTTAGTTCCTGAATTGGGGCATTGTGACAAGGCCAGACACTGCATCCTGCTGAGTTTGGGGGTTAAGTAGTTGACCCTGCTTGCTCTCAGTGTGGATTCCTGTAGTGACTTTAACTTCTCAGGGTTAGATGCATCTTCAGCACAATGAATCTTTAGGGCCCTCTGTGACATGTTAGGGCACAGTGCATTAACCCCAAAGCCCTTGGGCCTGGGATATTCTAGTCTGAATTCTAACTTGGACTGGTTACTGCCATTACTGGTTGCTTCCAAAGTCTCCCACTGTTGGTTTTTTACCACCCTGGGGTTTTCTCAGGGACTCCTCAACACTTGTTGCCTCACGATAGAGAGCCTTGCATAAAGGTCTCCAGTTATACTGGGAGCTGCCATCTTATTTGCCTGTGTTGGCATTGTCTTTTCTGGGGCCTTCTCATATTACCTGTGGACTTCTGGTTGATTTTATGTGCAGTTGTGGGGTGGAAAAAGTCACTTAGTGTTATATGGGGTTTTTTTTTTAATCACCATATATTCTGGTGATTTTTAGGTTTGTGCTGCAGTAGCTATAAGATAATGATAGTTGGGTTGCCTGCCTTTTTTCTTTATTTCCCCTTCAGTTATGAGCTCTGCTTTTTCATTTTTGATATGAACAATTTGATTTTCTTCCCTTTTTAAAAATCAGGTTAAATCAACTCTATATTATTAGTTTTTTTTTTTCCCAAAAGAACCAACTTGGTCTTTTTGCTTTCTGTTTTCTTACTCTCTTCTTTAATTTTCAGAATTCCTACTTTATTATTTAATTGGGGATTTTTGATTTATTGTAAATATGTGTGTGTATGTATTTTTCCACTTTTAAGTTGGTCTCTTTGGTTTGTTTTCTTTAAGCTAGTGTAATGCTTGTCTCTTCCCTCAAGCTTCTGTCTCTGTTTCTTTTCCTTGTCTTTATCTGTCTTTGTCTTTGTCTCTCTGATTTTATCCTTCCTTAAACTTAATCCTGTCTTTCCCTCCCATGTCATCCATTCTTCTGTTTCAATGGTACTTATTTGTGATGCCCCTTTTCAAGAGAAGTTGTTTTCATTTAATTCTTGCCCCAGCCCACTTTTAAACTTGTTTCCCTTGCCAGGAAACTATAAAATCTGTTCCCATGAATGTAGGAAATGCTTAACAGAGTCAGAGATGGGCAATGGAAATTATTCCATTTAAACACTTAACACTGAGTAGCTTTTACAAAGGAATATTTTCTTCAAAGATAGAAGAAGAGCAAACATATATTCCCTCCTCCTTTCAGCACCTTTTGGGGTATACTCTTCCCTATACCACCTTCATCTCTGGAGGTGTTGGCTCCAAATTTAGGTTAGTTCCTACATAGCATCAGTTCCACGAAGTTTACATCGATATGTCATGGCTGCTCCTTACTGGGCTGGGGTTTCAAAGGTTATTTCCAAATGTCGCTCCTTTCTCTCAGGGCATTTTGATGCTGGGCTTGCTGTAAAGCCTTGATTCTGGAACTACAAGAGACTGATGACTACTCATCATCATCCTTTGGGGCATAGATATTACCATGGCTACCTCTTTACTCTGAAATGACAGTACTCCAAGGAGCCCTCTAGACCTTTCATACACACATATAGTCTTTCTTCCTTCCTTTTACCAGGCTCTCCCAAGAGTCCTGAGACAAACATCAGGCGGTTAAAGCTGATAGGCCCTTATGAATGACTTTTCATTCTGTGTATTAGCTAATGCCACTTACAGAATGTTGACTCATACTTTATCTCTCCAACATACTGTCCTTATATGTCATCATAATTCTTCCAGAAGAATCATCTTAGCAACCTTCACATGGAGAGACACCATCTCAGGTGGTCTCAACATGTACCAGACCCCCATTATAGCAGTCTTATTGATTTCTTCCTTAGGAATTCTAATTTCTGTCCATTTAAAATTTTTCCATTTAGTTTTCTGTTCTCCAAACCATTCTGAAGGGTTTTAGAGTGGTTCCATATTTGTTTAAAAACATTTTTTATAAACAAAAAAATCTATTTTCTCTCTCTCCCACCTTCCTCCTCCATTTAGAAGGAAAAAAAGAAAAACAAAATCTTTATAACAAATATACATAGTTAAGCAAAATATCTACGTTGTCAGTGCTTAAAAAATATTTGTCTCCTTTTTTGTACCCTGAGTGTCACTTCTCTGTTAGGAGGTTGGTAGCAGGCTTCATCACTGGTCCTTTGGAATCATGGTTGGTCATTAAGTTGGTCAGAACCCTTAAGTCTTTCAAAGTTATCTTCAATATTGTCTTTATAATGTTCTGATTCTACTCACTTCACTTTGCATCAGTTCATACAAGTCTTCTCGGGCTTCTCCTCTTTCCCTTGTGTCATTTCATCAAATAGTATTCCAATATATTCATATATTATTATGTATTTAGTCATGTGATATCGATGTGTTCCCCCCAAAATTGATGGGTGCTCTACTTTAATTTCAAGTTCTTTGCCACTACAAAAAGACCTCCTAAAAATATTTTTGCATATATGAATCTCTTTCCCTTGTCTTTGATCTCTCTGGGGCATAGGCCAAGTAGTGGGATTGCTGGCTCCACTCTTGTTGCAGGAAGACTTGTATTTGCCATAATAGTTTCACCTTCCACAGGAGATTTTTAGCTCATTTCCCTTTGTTGTGAAGTTCTTGTTATTGAGATAGTCTTTCCCTTGAACGTTTATCCACCTCTTCTCCTCGGTCAGCTTTTATCTGTCTATCAGGAACACTACTGATTTTTCTATGGTGCTCCTTCCATAGATCCAGGCTCTTCCTACAATCCCTGATGCTTGTATGTCTTCTCATAGATCACCGGGTTTGGACAAGACATACAGTCCTCAAGGAATGAGGACAATCTGCTGGGACATGCTTCAGGGAGATTTAGGAGGTCGTTGTAGTTGGACCTATTCTCAGTTTTCCCCAGTCTCTTATGAACTTCCACCTCTTCTTTGAGAACGACTTTCTCTGTGTCTGAGGCTAAGAAGGGGATGGAGAGAAGTTGCCAAGAATATTGCTAAGGTGAAACTCTGAGATGTCTTTTGTAATTGAGTCTCTTCTCCATCTTTCTCTCATTTCTTCTACTGAAAGGTTACTCACTCCTGAACTTCACTGGAAGTTATGACCCATAGCATTTCTGGTCTCTTCCCTCATCCACAATCTTCTCCTCTTAAGATCCACACTCTTATCCAGTTTCCCCATTTCCTTCTTTTTCAATCTCAGGACAGGTTTGATTCATGCCTAGGGAGCAGGATCTCTTAGGATCTTGCCATAGGATTAACTCCAAAAATTGGTACCTAAAACTAAAGACACCACCAGGCACTTGGGGCTAACCTAGCCATAGCAGCCAGAGGCCATGTGTGTGGTAGGGGAGAGGAAGAAAAGTTTTGGGGTTGGGGAAGTCAGCAACAATGGACTGGTGAGCTAGTTCTCTGTTATTTTCTCATAGTAAGAATGATAAATTAGTCATATGGAAAGTTCTTTCCCTTTTCTGAGTCAGTGCTGTATTTGCTGAGTTTGGGGGCATATTTTTGTTTCTGAGGTGGTAAACAGGGCATAGTAACTTGGGTTACCTCCCATTCTACTATCTGCTCAGGATTCCTGCCTCTCTTTTCATTTAGTTCCCTCCCCCCTTAATTGAGCTAATTAAATACTCTAGATTCAATTTTCATTCCATTATGCCATGTAGAATAATAACAAACTAGCATTTTTAGATGCTCAAAGTACTTCCTTCCAGCAATTCTGTGAGCAAAGCAGTGCAAATATTGTCATCTCCATTTTATAAATAAGAAACTTGAGATTCAAAGGCTCTACTTTGGTGACACTGTTCATAAGTAGCCAAGCTGGGCCTCCAGCCCAACTCCAACTCCTGACCCCAAGGCTGGGGCTCTGTTTTTTACATTACACTGTCTTCATGGCAGGCTAGAAAGTTCAGTTAGACTCAGCTCCTCTTGCCACAGATCCCAGGAGAATGGGAAGATGTGAGGATGGGAAAGACATGACGGACCCTAGGAGCTTGGACCCCTTTGCTTAAGAAAGGCAGAAGACTGCACTGGTTTACTCCTGTCAGACTTATCTTCATGTGATTTCATTTGAAATGGATTTCATCATGAGCTGTATTTCATTGGTATAATTTTCCAGTACTTTGGACGATGCCTAACCAATGTGGCTTCTTCCTCCACTGACGTACACCACCGCCCTGCTTTGCTGTTTTGTTGTCATTGTTTCATGCCAGTCCTCTGGTGAGCTTAAGCAAAGTGCCTGGCACTTAAGTAGTAGGCACTTAACAAAATGTCTAGTGAATGAATGAATGAATGAATGACAAGAAGCCTCCCTGCATTTTGCTAGGCTTGTCCTCACAGGATGGACGCCCAGCTCATCACCACTCTGGGCCTTGAATTTTCACAGGAGCTGCTGGAACTTGTATCCTGCTAGCATCATTTTAAGTAGGTATGGTGTGGTGGAGAGACTCTGCCTTAAACCTTCACTATCTGGCTGGCCACAGGCAGGGATGTTTTCTTTTATGGGCCTCAGTTTCCTCACCTGTAGAATGTGGATAATTACCCTTGCACTCTCCATCTCCCTGAGGTGTTATAAGGAAAATGATTCGTGAATCACAAAACATAGACCAAACTATATGACAAAATGTTGTCATCCTATAGCCCACATTGAGAAGATCATTTTCACTGGCAGGAGGGCCAGTGGCTCCTGACATGTGCTGAGTAGGCAGAGCCCAGAGTCAGATCTCATCGCAGGCGAATTCCTGTTGTCACCCGGATCAGGCAAGGCCCCTCCTTTGGCTCACTTCATTCCCTCAGGCAGGGAATGACAGACAGGTCCCCAGCAAGAAACTTTGCTCTCTTGGAAGGCGCACGTGCCCTTCCTTGCCCTAGTGAGTGCTATCGCCGTCCGGTCTGGAAGTTGGGGACTTCCTGGTCCTTTCCTTGCATTCTTTCAATCAGTTCAACACTAATCAGAGCTGCTGTTTCTCTGGTGCTCTGACACTTATGAAGTGCTTCCTACACCCAAACTCTGGGATGGCAAATAGCGCAAAGGAACAGATGAAGAAACTGAGGTTCATGCTTGTAGACAGATTTGTCTGTGGTCATACCACTGGCCAGAACTTGAACTCAGGACTCAGCTCCCAATCCAGCACTCTTCCTTATACACTACGTGAGACTGGCACACACTCCCTCTGGAAGGAGGGGACAGAAAGGGCTGGATTCTTGGCATGCCTCTACATAAAAAGGTCAACTTCTTCTCCATGAGCCATTGTTGTCAAAAGTGGCTTAAGTCACTGGGGTTTGCTAGGGGATGAATTTGTGCTCTCCTTCTCCTTGGCTGGTTCTGTGTTCACTGTTAGTTCAGAATGCTGATTGAACCTCTCCTCAGTGCAGACACCTACTTTGGGCACTCTGGAGAATAGAAGGGAAGTAGAGGTCTGCTCTTGCTCTCAAGAAGCTTGAGGTATAGTTGAGGAGAGAGGACATATACAGAAAAACACTAGAGATACTTTTGTAAAACTAAATCACAAACCGAGTCATAAAATCTGAGATCCTGGGACTTGTAAAGGGACACTCACAATCCAAAGCAGGAACCTTTTCTACAGCATCTCTATCCAACCTCTATTCAGATACTTCTAGTGATGGTGATCTCATCCCATACATGTCCCATTTCCTATTTGGATAGCTTTGATTCTTAGTTAAGTTTTTCTTCTTATTGAGTTAAAATCTGACTTCAGTAACTTCCTCCTATTATTTATTCCTAGTCCAGGCTTCTGGGGCTGATCAGAGCAAGTGTGATATTAGTATAATTAATAACCTCTCAAACAACTTCCTCACCATCCTGGTTACCTTCGTCTAGACAATTTGCCAATAAATACTTTTGGTGATGGTTGTGATGGGGAGGAATACAGAGTCAGGTCAAATTGCTCAAGAAAAGCTTCCTGGAGGAGGTGAGTTTGGGAGGAATTAAAAGATGTGGATGAGAGGAGGGGGGCATATGTTGGGACAGGGCAAATACATACATGGCAAATAGATTCATTTTCCTGCAGCTGAAGGTCCATGTCAAGGCATCATGAGAAATAAGACTGACAAAAATGGAGGCTTGATGGATAGAGAGACTTTGAAAGTTTGATTCACTTCATCCTCAATACTCCTAAAGAGTTTTGGTTTCATCCATATGGGGTGTTCTCTCCATCTGTCAAGACTGCAACCCCTATACACTGTTCATTCATTAAACAAATTTTTATTAATGTTGTTCAGATTGTTGTTGTGTTTGTCCTTCATTCTTGAAGAGGATCATGACACGTCCAGTCATTGGAAGATGGCACAAATTTTAGATTTTTACGTATTCAATGTCTTTATCAAACTTAGAATTTAGTGGGAGGAAAAAGATACACCCAGAAATAACTATAATATACATCAGAGAAGTACGAAAAGGTGCTCTATGAGGTCCTAGAAGGAAGACCACATCAGCAGGGGGATCAAGGAAGGCTTCTTGGAGGAGAGTCTTTATTTTTATTTAATTAAGTTTGTACTGATGTCTTAAGTGTCTTATCATAGCTATTTGAGGAGAAGTGAGTCTGGTGACCTGCACAGCCTTCCCTCCCTCAAAACAAAGTCAAGTGCAAATCATGTCATCATTTCTTTGATGTCACAGTCTTCTTCTTCAACAACCCACACCTCCCCCAGATGGAGAGTCATCCCATACAACAAACAGTATTTTTTAAAGAGGAAAAAAATCAGTGCAACTGATCAAGACATTGAAAAAGCCCAAAAACATGTGAAATGTGTAACACCTAACTCTCACCTCCATTAAAAGGTGAGCTGAGGGTGTCTTGAGGTTAGTCTTTAAATCATGGTTAAGTCTGGCTTCAAAAGGGGGAGATGGCATTCTAGGCATAGAGGAGAGTGAGCAAAGACACAGAGGTGGGAAAGGGTAGAGTGTAGGATAGTTTCAGGTGTCAGCACGACATATAAATGGAAATACCCCATAGATAATTTGTAAAAACAGGACTAAAACAAGGGTTCTTAACCTGTCTTTGTGTCATAGACCCCTCTAGTGAGGCCTATGGACCCCTTCTTAGAATTATGTTTTTTTTTTAATAATATTCTATTTTTTCCAATTACATGTAAAGATAATTTTTAACATTCATTTTTTGTAGGATCTATTGAGTTCCGAATTTTCTCCCTTCCCTCTCCTCTCTCCCCTCCTTAGAATGGTGAGCAACTTGCTGTAGGTTGTATATGTGCAATCATATAAAACACCTTTCTATATTATTCATGTTATGAAAGGAAAAACAGGACAAAAAACACACAAAAAAGTGAAAACAATATGTTTCGATCTACATTCAGACTCCATGGTTCTTTCTCTGGTGTGGATGGCATTTTCCATCATGCGTCATTTGGAATTGCCTGGAATCCTCGTATTGCTGAGAAGAGCCGAGTCAATCACAATTGATCATCACACAGTGCTCTTACTGTGTACAACAGGACATGTTTTCAAATGAATAAAATAAAATACATAGGTTTACAAGAGAAACCAATTATATTGAAATAAGGATGGAATTTTTTTCTGTACAAGTTCAAACTCAGGAACACAGACTCCAGGTTCAGATCTCCTGAACTAGAGAGGACAAATGATAAATGTGGCGGTCTTCAGCGTGCAGGTAGAGTAGATGAGCAGCCTGGGTATCAAGTACAACTTCCCTTCGTTAATACTACTATCAATTTATAATGAGAAGAAAATTCTCAAGCTGATGCTTCATAGGTACACACTGAGTCACTGGGGCCCAGGACCAGATATTCCAAGCTGATTCCTGTTGTGACCTGATTAGGCCTGGCTACATCCCTGGCTAATTCCTACTACCTGAAGAAAAGCTAGACAAACAGATTCGTGACATGGGATCCCTGTTGTCCCAAAACACAGTACAGTCCCCTTAGAGTTTGAATCCCAGAGAAAGAAACAAGAGGGAGATACACAAGCTCACTCATGAAGAAGTGCTGGCCAGGCCGCCATGATGGCAGAAGTTCTCCAGGTGTTATGGCTCTGCCTCAACCTCCACGTAAATAATTTACCTAGTTGTCTTATGTATTTGTTCTGGTTTTTCCAAAACCAAAATATCTGTTCTCTAGGTTTTCTGGTACCTAACCTGGATCTTCTTTTAGCCACCGACACTAGAAAAAGATGGCAGGATGGCCGGACCAAGGCAAACGGTAGCACAAGTAACTTCAGCCGTCTGTAGTTTACTTTCATTTTTAAATTACCATTTACTTCTTTATTTTGCATTCTTTTAAAAGAAGTTTGGGTTCCCAATTCTTTCCCTCACTCCAGCCCCCCTCCCCTCATCAAGAAAGCAAATAATATGATACCCATTATACATGTGAAGTCGTATAATGTTGCCAAAAAAAACAGCAAGAAAAATAACAAAAGTGAAAAATTATATACTTCAGTCTTCTCTGAGTTCATCGATTTTCTCTCTGGAGATGAGTAGAATTAAATTATCTTTCTCCAAGAGAAAGGATGAGTGTTTGTCTCATAAATTAGTACCAGTGATGTCCAAAATTTTCATTTTGAGTTTTGTTGCCATGCAAAGTGGTATTCATTTATATGGTTGCAGTAAATTGGAGCAGTGTTGATTTACGGCTCTCTTTCTCAGTTTGATCTCTTCCTTATTTGAGAATCAGGACTAGTTTTATCTCATAGAAAGAGTTTGGCAGATTACCTTTTCCGTCTCTGTTTTTGAAAACGAGTTTATATAGCATAGCAATTTTTTATTGTTATTACTTAGTTGTTTCACAGAATGTATTTTAAAATCCATCTGGTCATAAAGATTTTTTTTCTTTCGTAGGAGTTCACTTATGGATTATTCAGTTTTACTTTTAGATAGCTGGCTTTTAAGTTATCCTCTTCACGTTTTGCTAATCACAGTATTTTACATTTTTGTAGATGCTCATCCATATCGTTTAAGTTTTCAGAGTTGTTGGTATCATAATTTCTAATGATTCTCTGTATTCCCCCATTTGTTATGAATTTTGTGTTTTAATTTTTTGCTTTGTTTATTTGACTTCTCTCTTTTAGGAAATTAGCTAATTGTCTATACATTTTCTTCATTTTAAAAAAATCAGCTTTTTATTTTAGTTGTTCAGTTCTTTTCTTAAAAAAATTTGTTTTCTTTAAGTTGGCTTTCTCACTTTTTTAAAAAAATCATTTTTGTATTTATTTTGGGATTATTTGTTTTGAAGTTTAAATTGAATTAATTTTAAAAATTTTGTTTCTATAATTTAGTCTTTGACCCACTTATTATTTAGAATGTTTTTAGGGTACAGTTAAGTATTCATCTTTTGTTTATGTTCCCTTTACTGATGATAATTTTATCATATTGTGATTAGTAAAGGATACACTTAAGTTTTTGTCTTTCTAAATATGTCCATTAGTTCTTTGTGTCTTTTCATGTGATCAGCTTGTTACCTGAGAAATACATATATTCTCCAACATACCTATTCAGAAGTCTCCATAGATCGAACAAATTGAAATTTTCCAACATTTTCTTCATGTCTATAATTTCCTTCTTGTTTGTCTTATTGGAATTATTGAGCTTTGAGACAGGGCATGCAGGATATATACTGGGAAACACAAGTAGTGGAGGAGGTAATGGGGAATAATGTGAGAGAGGGCTATAAAAGCAGGGTGTTACTAGATTGTGAAGAACCTTGAATGACAGGTTAAGGAGACTGGATTTTATTCAGGGAGCAATGGAGAGCCTTTGAGTAGAGAAGTGACAATCTGATTAGAGCAATGCTGCTGGGGGAATTCATCCCTTCTTCCTCCCTTTCCCTAGATATTTTGGGAAGCATTTGTGAGTAATCTGAATAGCCTTAGCAACTGCACCCAGAGTTAATTGTGATAGACTGTGATAACTGGGGAGAGTGAAAGGTTACCCATTCTCAGTCCTATATTTACTGTTTATGGTTATTATAGTCTTAAATGCCACCATCTCTTCCGAACCTCTGGACACTGCTAATGAAGATAGGAGCTGTACCACTCTGGTACTGCAGGAGAGATGGTAAGGAAAAGCAATCTGTCCCAAGGTTAAACAGAGTTTGGAGGCAGAGGAATTTTTGCAGCTGTCTAGGGTGGGTGTAATGAGGACCTGAACTATCTTGGTATAGGTAGGGAGACCGGAGAAAGAAGACGGGAATGTAAGAGAGATTGGTCAAAGAAGTTTTTTTTAGAAATGTTACCTTTTGTAGCTGCGTCACCAACAGTTTGTATCCAAACACCTGCTATGCCTAGAGCCCTGTGCTTGACACTGAGGAACAACCTTGGCCAAGTCTATGACTTGTCCTCTGTGAGTCTTAGGTTCCTCTTCTGTAAAGTGAGGCAGCTTGTCCTGATGGTCTCCAAAGCCCCTTCTGGCTCCAGATCTGAGGATCCTGATGAACGTTGCTTCAGAACTCGAGCATGATTAACCAGCCAATGAGATGCCTGACTGATGAAGCCTCAGAGGATGAGGAGAAGCTGTAGCTTATCTTAAATAAATTTAGGTCACTTTGGTTTGTGTGTCAGGGTTGATGAAGGGAACAGCAAACTTCTGGAGATGGACAAGAAGCTCCAGGAGGAGCGGCACAGATGTGTAGTTTTGGAGCAGCAGCTGGAAAAAACCAAAATGGACACAGGCAGGCCCACAACTTCCCAGAAGTCAGCAGCAAGGACCAAAGCAGGTAAGAAGAGGGAGTCAGTAGCCTAGAAGTCACATGGTCAGAGGCAGGCTATGGGAGGGAACTTATTACTCGCAGTAAGGTTTGTTTCCTACATATGCGTTCCCTAGGAAGAGACATGAATCTCCTAAAAATCAGAGCAATCCCAGGTGGGATGGTTGGCCACAGGAAATCACGAAGTCCCCATCAGAGGTCTTCAAACACAGGCTGAATGGGTGCTTGTTTAGGATGTTTTCAAGGTCATTCCAGTTCAGCTAAGAGCAGGAGGAGATGGTCTCTGAGCTTCCTTCCAATTCTAAGGTTCTAAGAGTTTGTGATAATTTACTTACAAAATGGTAATCTTGAGAAATTAATTCCCTTCCATAAGAAAGGTTTTTTTTTTCTAGTTTTCACAGCTGGAACAACTTGGGTTGTCTCTAGAGATAATAAAAATAACTTGCATTTCTTTCTATAGCACGTTAAGGCATTTCCTCCCAATAGTCCTGAAAGGTAGGTAAAGCAAGTATTGTTAGCCCCATCTGACAGATGAGGTAACAAAAACAAAAGGACTTCTCTAGGGCCATGTCGCAGGTGATTCCTCCTCTTGCCCCTGAGGGTCTCCAGTAGAGGCTATGTGACCACTTCTCAGAGAAGCTGTAGAGGAGACTCCTATTCATACACAGAATTGGACTAGAAGCTCTCTTGAGGTCCCTTCTCCCTGAAGACTTCTGTCACTAACGTAATATCTTTGTTGACAAAGAAAGGGCATTGCAAAGACCCTTTCTTGGCCAACATTTTATTACTAGAGATAATTGGGCAGAGGCCCAAGGATGCAGACAAGATGCGGGGTTCTTCTCTGACCCACCCCAGTTGGTAAAAATAGCACTATGTTGTAGAACTGGAGGACCCACGTTTCAATCCTGGATCTGACCACAACTTGTAGTGTGACCAAACAAGTCATTGGACCCTTTGTCTGGACCACATTTTCCTCATCTGTAAAAGGGGCAGAAAGAATGAATTGGTCTGTAGCTCTGAGAAGCCAAAAGTGGCAGAGAAAGCCGGTATGATTAGGACTCAGGAAAGGTCATTGGGTTTCAGCAGTTAAACTTTGTGGTCACCATGTAAAGAGCAGATTTGACCAAGTGGAGTCTTGGATGCAAGATTCAGAAGAGATTAGGAAGTGAAAGCAATGAGTGTAGACCTCTTTTTTTTTTTAAAGAGATTTTTGTTAGCAAAGGAAAAAAGCATGACAAGCTAAGGAATGAGGGTTAGGTAAAGGTTTTTTTTAAGAGCACAAACATCCGAGATGGAACTAGTTGATGGTAAGGGATTTCCATTCTAGCATGCTTCCTTTCCTGTATGGAATGAATGCTGGCAGTGGGAGTTTAATACTCAGAAACAGTAAAATGTAGGAATGAGGACTACAAGTTTCCTCTTCCCCCTATTAGAGCCCCTTCTCATTTAGTGCTGCCAAGCCAGGAGGCCTGATGAACACTTATGTCATAAACCATGAAATTTAGATCTAAAAGGGACCCCAGAGATAATCTCCTTAAACTCCCTCATTTTATAGATGAGGAAGATGAGGTCCATAGCAGTTCAGAGATTTGGTCAAGATTACATTGGTAATGAATAGCGCAGCTGGGATTCAGATCCAGCTGGCCTGGACTCCCAATCTAATGCCCTTTCCATACCATGTTGCCAACTGAAGTTAACTCAGAACTGGTTTATGGAACTCCTTAAAATCCTGCTCACTCCCCAAGATGTGTTTGAAATTTCACCTAGCTGAAGGTGAAATGGAGAGTGGAATTAGAGGGTACATCACATTTTAAGGTCTGTCAGCATCCATGAAAAGCTATTGCTGGTGATGAAGTAATTAGACCCCCTGTAATTTATTACCACTGAAATATGATAATCTGCTGCTATAAATATGAAAGCTTCACTAACACGGTTAAAAAAAGAATTCACTGCAGAATGTTAACATTTTATTCCCTTGATCAGACTCTTTTATGGCTTATGGACTATAATCCTATAAATGCCTAATACCATGAAACTATTTCGCCTCCCTGGAAAGAACTTCTCATTTTATATTTAATTTAATGAATTAATAAAGCCCTAAAGCAGAGGGTGTTACTCAGGATAAAGTATTGATTTGCTAATAAATCACCAGCAGAGATTTTGTTGTTCTCCTAATAAGTCTTGTAGACCCAGATTAAGATTATAAGACTTAAAGCTGGAAGAGACTTTAGAACCCAGAACTCAGAATAGTGAAACTCGGCAACGACTTTAGAGGCCGTGTAGTGCCAGGGAACCATGGAGAGCTTTCAGGAGGACCGTGAACTTGGGTGGGAAAAAAAATCACATCTTTATTCTTACTAACCCCAAACTCAGGAGTTCTTAACACTCTCTCTCTCTCTTTCTCTCTCTCTCTCTCTTTCTTTCCCTTCCCCCCTCCTGGCAGTCTGGTGAAACCTACTTCTCAGATCCCTTCTCAGAATCATATTTTTAAATACATGGAACAATGGAACACAGTACATAGGATTCTAAAAGACACCAATTATATTTAAATAGGGTCATCAAAATATTAAAAAAATTCCCAGCCCCTTCAGATCAATCCATGGACCTCTTGGGGTTCTGTGGAACCCAACGTTAGAACCCTTGCTCTAACTGAAATTTAGTATTTCCTTCTATTTTAAATTAAAAGCAAACTTTATTTTGTGAAGGGTTCCATAGGTGTCCCTAGACTGCCCAAGGTGTTTGAAACACACTAAAAGAGGTTAAGAAGTCCTGCCCTAGTCTAAGCTCCTCATTTTATAGAGGAGAAAACCTCGAGGTTCAAGAGAAGGCCAAGGATTTCTTGCAGCTACATTGCGGTCCGAATGTGTCAGTGCTCTTCTCACTCAATAACAATGCCTTTCTTCTTTTAATTGCATTCTCCTATCCCAGCCATTGTTGTGTTTGTTCTTCATTTTCAAAGAGGACCATGACATTAGAGAAACGATGACATGACTTGCAGTTGACTTGGATTTGAGTGAGGGAGGGCTGTGCAAGGTCACCAGCCTCACTTTCTCCTCCTGAGCCATATGGATCCAGTGACCTGTTATTCATCAGGATGACTGGAGATGGCCCAAGATGCACTGGGAGACCCTTTTAGGCTAAGGTTTTTTCAGGTACTCACTTAGGGTGAGGTAAGGCTCATTCAGTAAATAGACCTCTTTAAAAAGTAGTCAGGGGGATGGCCCCTTTAATAGAAAAGAAAAAAAATAGATAAATCACGCTATCCCAGCTAATAAGCTACAACAGTCCTCCCTATGTGGGACATGGTTTAGAATTGCTGAAACCTTGGTAGAGAGCGTGACTAGTCCCCCACATTGCTGGATCCGTTTTAACAGCCTTCTTTTGTGTGGACGGGGAGGGAGGTGGCCAACTCTGTGTGATAACAACGCCTGGGTTGCATTTATTGCATTTATTGATTATTACACCCAGCTGGCCTCCATTCAAGGTCTTCTGCAGTGTCTTATTATACCAACAAGGTCTTGAAAGCCATTTCTGACAGGTCCTTCCAAGCAAGAAAAGCTTGGAGATAAAGACCTAGTGATGAAATCTGTTACCTTTTAGGTAGGGCCAGACTACCTAAGGGTAGATAGATTCTTCAGAAGAGGGTTAGTCACTAGTTTAGTAACTTTTTTGACCATGGCAAAACATCCTGTCCACAAGTCAATCAGTCAGCAAGTATTTATTAAGCACTTATTATTATGTGCAAGGAATGAAAGGCAGTGGTCTGCCTTGGTTGAGGGAGTAGCTACTGAGTCATGCAAAAATAGTGCTTTCAAGGCATCTTATAAAGTAAATGCTTCCCCACCTTCGATTGTGATCCTTCCAAGTTCCCAAACTAGAGTTTAGTGCAAGGTTGCTTCAAAGGAGTCGTTGCTACAACCATGTCCATGAGCTGTCAGTCTCATCAGTGGCAGCCTATATACTACCACAAGTTTGGGCAATACTCTACGTATTGGCCACACACACTCACACACACACACACACACACACACACACACACACACACACATCCTGAGGGGCTAGAGCTGAAAGGGAAGGTTCTTCTGCTCCTCAACGCAGTTTTCCATCTGCAGATCTAAGTTTCCTCTCCCATTGCTCTTTCTTGGACTTTTATACACTCTCTTTTTCAACTCACCTTTGGTGTCATGGGAAGAATATTGGATGTGAGTCAAGAGATATGAGTCTGAATCCTGGCTCTAACATTCACTAGCTGTCTTATGCATAACAGTTTCATTTTTCTTAGAGTTCAAATCTGGCCTCAGATACTTACTAGCTGTATGACCCTGGACAAGTCACTTAACCCTGTTTACCTCAGTTTCTTCAGCTGTAAAATGAGCTGGAGAAGAAAATGGCCAAACCCTACAGTATCTTTGCTAAGAAAACCCCAGATGGGGCCACAAAGAGTTTGATGCGGCTGAAATGACGGCAATTGAACAATAATTTAATAACTGTGTGGCCTTAAGCAAGTCTCTTAAAGTGTTTGCCTCAGAGTGATGGTAAAGATGGTAAAGACTAGAAAGGCTGGGGGAGGTTCTAGGTTAGGGAGGACTTTGAATGCCAAATAGGATTATTGTTTTTGGTCCTGGAGGTGGTAGAGAACCACTGGAGTTTACTGAGGATGGGGGTGGAGATAGGGGGGAGTTTATGACATGGTCAGTCACACTAGTGCATTAGGAAAATCATTTTGGTGGCTGAAAGGGGGATGGATGAGAGTGGGGACAGGCTTGAGGCAAAAGAGAATGGGCTGTGTCAGAAGTTCGTGGATCTCCCTCATCACTGGTCTTCATGTGTAGACTGAATGTCCACTTGCCAGGGATGCTATGTCAGAGAGCCATGCTCAGGTAGGGCTTACCTCTGAAGTCCCTTCCAACTTCTGTGATTCTCAGGATGCTCAATTCCTACATATCAAACTCTCTTTTCACTTTTGAATTCCCATCATCATGGTCTCATCTTGTACTTCTGACCTTTCATCATCACTCCCCCCCACCCCCATGATGTCTTTAGTACTTCATTCCACCTGCGTGTTAAGGCTTTATTTCCTGCCTGGACAACAGAGCCACCAAGGTAGGGGCTCAGACTGAGAGAGTATTTCTATTGGGGAAAATCCATTGTGCTGACTTGCATCAAAGCCAGAACTTCAAGTTTCTCTCAAGTTTTCTGTCTTATGGGTGCCAGAATTCTAGCCTGTACTTGTCACCATTTAAACTATTTCTCAACCCCAGCTATTTATTTTTCCAGAGGGCAACAGCTCAATGTGCTCGGTAGTACAAACCTTATTTGACAGATGAGGACACTGAGGTTGAGAGAGGCCCATTAATGTTAATGAGGAATCAGGATCATTGGGTACCTGAGGACCATAGGATGAATGAAAAAGCCTGTATAAAGTGCCTGCTCTGTGCAAAGTACTGTACTAAGCAATGGGGATACAGACAGAAAAGCAAGATGGTGTCTGCCCTCTTGGAGCTCATGTTCTAGTAGAGGAGACATGTACAAAATCAGAAGGAAAGGCTTCATGGTCCTCAATGGACAGTAACAAAGCATATGGTAACACATCTTTTTTAATGCCATTTCCACTAATAAAGTCATGTCCCTTTCTGACACTGAACCATTTGACGATGGAATTTAGTGACATGTATTTTTTTTCCTGGGTCTTCAGTAGTTCTATCCCAGGCAGGTGCAGGCTTCAACACCTGCAGAGAAAGTTGCAGGGTTTAATCTTCACAAGGGTTGCTCCCCTGAATGATGGCTCTGGGAGCTGGGCTAGAAGTAGGGCTACTGGTATGGGGAGAGGAGGAAGTACTGCTATTCCCAGGGCTCTTGGCCTTAGGAGCTCATCAATGGATCCTACATTTAGAACTGGAAGGGACCATAGAGGTCCTTGAGTCCAGTCCCCTCAATTTACAGATACGGGAACAGAGGTCTATGGAAGTTCACTGATTTGCCTACGGTCACATAGGGAGTAAGTGTGGTTCTATGATTTTTGATCCACAAAATGCTTTCTTTACAAAGGCCACACAATAGTTACCGTGCATAGAATATTGTTTCCATTTTACAGAAAAGAAAACTGAATCTCTGAAAGACTAAGTGAGCTCTCCAAGGTCACATAGTGCTAGATTTGGGAGTAGAACCCAGATCTCTTGACTTCAAAACTCCAAGACCAGTTCACTTCTTTGTTACACCAAACAGTCCTTCCAAATCAGTAATCCAGACCTCTCTTAATGAATATCAAGAGAATCAGCCTGAAGGAATCTGTTTCCCCTTGAGTGAATACGTCAGGTTAGAATGGGTCAAAAGGACTGACTTGATGGAACAGTGAAATGGAACCCTTTGAGGGTAGGGAGTGCTTGGGTTTCATCTTTGTGCCCCTACTGCCAAGCCCAGGGATTTGTATGCAGTAGGTACTTAATATTCCTTATCAAATTTGCAAGGGAGGATGAAGGCCAGTCCAGGTCTGGTAATCTATGGAGACACATCTAACCAGCCTCCTGCTCTTTTCAGACTTGCTAAAATGGGAAGCTGACGACAAAGCAACTCTAATTGCTACCCATGCTTGAATGCTAATGTTTTCATCCTGCCCCATGCTGAGCATCCTGGCAGATGACTATGGATAGAATTCTTGCAGATCTAGCAAATGGTGAAGCCCTGAAAACTCCGTCCTGCAATACATATGCAAGGAAAAAAACCAAAATGATCACCCTTCCTTCCGCGTAAATGAAGCCACTCTGGCAGCACAGACATTCTGGCCGGTCTTGAGATTGGAAGGGCCCACACATCTTATCTGGCATTCAGCGTATCTTTAGTCTCTGACATTCTTCAAATGTCCCATCTGTTCTCCTTTTCCCCTTTATTCTTTCTGAAAATGAAAACCTTCCAGACTAATTAAGGAGGACGTGTCCTTTCCATATTGATAGGTAGCAGTGACCCCTGCAGAACTGTAGCCTGTCAGATTGGGAAGGGACGTTAGAATATAGAATGCCAAGGAGGTGGGGGACCATACTGTTCATGCAGTCCCACACTTTAATAATATTAACAGCAATAGGAGACATTTATATTGGATTATTCTATTTACAAAGAAAATGGGACTCAGAGAGATCACATGATTTCCCCAAGTGACAGAGCTGAGACTTGAATCCAACTGGTCTAACTGTTGGTCATGTGGTCATTGGAAAGGGCTTAGCACAGTGTCTAGCACATAGTAGGCACTTAATAAGTGCTTGTTCCCTCTTACATTTGAAATATAAGGAAATTGAAGCCCAACCAGAAAATGTGATTTGGCTAAAGATACCTATGGGCAGGAGAGATTCCACACGCCCAGTCCAGTGTTCTTTCTATAAGATTTTTGCATGCTGAGTGCCAACGTGTGTGTGTGTCTTATTCATGTATATGCGTGTGTACATACATATGCATACATGTTTATATCTAGATATATCTATCTATCTATGAATGTGATTCTCAACAGTGGCCATAGCCACCCTAAGAGGACATGAAAAGGCAGATAAAAGATCTTTGTCTTGAACCCACTCCTTTTCTTCTCCCAAAAAACAATCAGCCTCTAGCCTCCTGTTTCCTGCAAAAAAGTTCTATACTTATCCCCCTCACTTCTCCACCCACTCATTCATGGCTCAGCCCCCTGCAGTCCCACTTCTATCCCTATCTCCTGAAACAACCTTCTCCAATCACCCTGATTGCCAAATGAAGGCAGTGACCCTTTGTTACTCCTCATCTTGCTTAATTTTCTGTACCATCTGACACTGTAGTCACACACACACACACACGCACACACACGCACGCACTCACCATGCTTTCCTGGATATTCTTCCATTGGTTTTCATGATACTGCTTGTCCTAGACCTCCTCCTACCTGTCTGATGACCCTTACCCTGGCTCCTCATCCCTTTATCCCCTAAGTATCATTATCATCTTTATAATAATAGACCTGGTATACACACAGGAGATTTGTATTAGAGGATATACACTCTTGAGGTTGTTGAGGTATCATTTCTCAAGATATTTAAAAAAGGAAAGGATTAAAAAGTCACAGACCTTATTACTCTTTGAAAAGCTACGGAGAGAATATTGACTATTGGCCCACATATCTCCTTTCTACCTCTAGAAAATCATCCTGAGAATAGTCTACACACATCTCAGGGACATCCATGGTAAAGGCAAGAGAGAGGGACAAGGAGGTTTCCACAAGTAATACTTTCTAGGAGACCGTGTGTGCTGACACAGAACATGCTTACAGAATACAAGGTGCCATGGTGTTTATTGCTTTTTTTTTTACTATATATCTGTATCTATCTATCTATCTATCTATCTATCTATCTATCTATCTATCTATCGATATTCACTAGAACAAAATACCACATAAAGATTCTCTTCAAACAAGATTTCTCTCATGCATGTCTTAAAATCATGCAAGGTTACTTGAAAGATAGCTTTGATGAACAATAACACAAATTATTTTAAGGTTTGCATGGCACTTTAAATCTGTTAGATCCTCACAACAGCCTTGTGAAGCAGGTGTTTGTGGAGGACACTGTGCTAATTTCATCAGTCCCAGACCACTGAAGAGCCTGCTCAATGAAGTCCTCAATCCTCTTTAGAAAGTGCAGCCTAACCATCCTCATGAAACCAACTAAGTGGACAAAGAATTCCTCTTGTCTTTCCCAACTCCAAAGTTCATTTGGACCAACAGACAGTCCATAAAGCTGAGTCATCTGGGGCAGACACTGTAGGTGAAAAATTATCCAGGACCAGAACTGAATAGGAGAAGACCAGTGTGGACTACATTTGGGTGATTATGCAGTTACCTTTTAATGACCCTAAGCTTCTCTCTGAAACAAAGACAGCCCACCTTTGCAGCACCAATATTTTTCTAGTGATGCACCATGACTTGGAGTTATGGAATAACACAATCTCTGAAGAATTAAAACTGTAGGTAACCCAGAAAGCAATGGAGAGCTGTTGCAGGGGAGAGGGGCATGTGAGAAGGCTGGAGCATATATGACCAAGGAAGAATGAATTGCACAGAAGAAGTAGAAGAGATCATTAAAGAGATATTTGCCTAGTAATGGAATTGGGTTGGTCAGGTAGGTAGAGTCAGGGACAGCTGATGGACAGCCCATGTTCTCCAAAGTAGAGAGATCTAAGGGAGGCCCCTCATATGTTGGGTGGGCCTCCTTTGGGCACTTCAAGGGGCATGTGGATGAAAGTCACACAAAATGGGGGTTACCATCTGCCCCAATGAGCGGCTATGTACCCTGATGAGATCACAGATACAGCTGACATTTATATAACACTTGAACACTAACACCAGAGCAGGGACAATGTCATTTTTCATTTGCGTATTCCCAGAACTGAGCCCAGGGCCTCACACATAGTAGGCACTTAATGAATGTTTATTTGATTGCACTGAGTTGAGCCGAACTGAAAGGAACTGAATTGAATTGACACAGGCCTGGTGGGTTTAAGGGTGGGAGCTTATCAGGTGACCTAGCTCAGTAGGTTGGGAGGCTAAGAGAGTTTTGGTGGAAAGCTGTCTCATCAGGGGGAGAGGGTGGGGCAGAGACAGATGAGAACACAGACATCTCATTTTGTTTCCTGGCTCTGTCCCTGATCCTTTCCCCCCACATGCCTTTCCAACTTTGGGCACAACTGTATCAGGGAATGTGTGGTTTCTCTGAGCCAAACAGGGACATAGGGGGAGAGCCAGGGCAGCAAGCCCTTGCAATAATCCTCCATCTTGCTCTGAGTTTCATGAAGGGAGAGTCAGAGCCACAGGAAAAGAGTAGTGGTCCTGATACCGCCTCTGCCACTAGTGTGACATGGCAGAAGTCATTTCCCTTCCCCAAATTCAGGGTCCTCACATGCAAAATATCCAAGTTACCTCCCAATTCCTTGCTTTGACATGTCCAAAGGTTCCTCCCAGCTCTAAATCTTATTATTCCTTGATCTATTTCTGTGGGATAGCTGACTTTCCCCGAGTCATCCAGAACTGATTTCCTTTTCTTCTCACCACCTACAATGTTTTGATTCAAAAAATTCAACAACCATTTTATTCAGTTCTGCTACGAAGGTCTCTGCCCTCATGGAAATTCACAGTCTATTAGAGGGATAAGTTACCAATCCAGAAGGCTCTGATGCACAGTAATTCATGATAAATTCATTAAAGAGGGGCAAAGGGCTTGTGATGTCTGAGGAAGGAAAGACCCTTGATTTGAATAGTGTGATTTTCTTGATAGATATTTCCTTCCCTGCTTTATAAACAAAGACATGACTATTTGGATCAGTTAAAGACTTCATGTGTTCAAATAGATAGATACACAGAGAGACAGATAGATACATAATTAGATGGATACATAGACAGACAGACTGATACAGACAGACAGATACATAGACAGACTGGTAGATAATTAATATATATGGATATATGTATTGTACTCCAGATCCTAGACGTAGGAAAAGCCCTGTGTCAAGGGCTTTGAGTATAACCACAATGGCTGACATTTGTGATGTGACAGTGGCCCAGAAGGAAAGCTCCTCTCAGAACTCACAGGGAATCTGAATTCATCAAAGAAGCCAAACAATCCCAAAGAAGAGGACTGGGCTTTTCTCCAACTCTGCACCCTAGAGTGGCACTCTGGCTAGTGTCCATAGTCTCCTTAAAAGAAATTTTACAGGGTCCCATCTAGAAAATATCTTTAATGTACAAAAAATGTAACAGATTTAGGATGGCAATTTATTTCATCTACCACAAAAGAGGTGTTTTTAAAATACAAAAGGCTGATAGTATTAATACATTAACAAGTAATTAAAACATAAATCCATAACCCATCATACCTACTGTGCTCTCCTAGGAGGTAACCTAACTTTGTGGAACTGCTCTGCAGATATTTCACATTCATCTTCAGTCTGCCCCATGCAGGCAACTTAAAAGGTCCAGATTTCCTGGCCAGTGAGGCAGATCTCTTTACTCCTTGAGCTTTATGAAGATCCTGTTAGTGGATCCTATTAAGGTCATTGGCTATTTTTTAGGAGTAGAGTTCCTTTTCTCTGTGACTGTGGGACTCCCTTCTCAGGGGTCTGTTCCCTGCTTCACAAAATGGATGTAGACTTTAATATAGCTTTACATAAGCTAATCCTAAAATTGGAAGAAGGAGGCTTTCCACCCATTCCCTCAGAGCATCCCTCTATTTGCCATAAGAGCCACCATCCCCATTCCACCCCAGCCCCCAGGTCATCGGGCTTTTTGGATGACAAGTGAAGAAACAACTGACTTTTAGCATCAAGAATAAGTAGTCAAAACAAGAAGCTATTGGCTGGTTTGCCTCCTGGTGGAACAAGAGGCATGGAGTGAGGGGGGAGGCAGGGGGTAGCTTCCCCAGCAGCTTCTTGGTGTCCCAGGATTTCTGTCTAGAACCATAGGGTGGTGTCTGCCTACACCCCCATCTATGCCAAATGCAGTTGCCTTCCTGCAGTTCCGCTTGCCTTTGGCATGCTTTGGAGTACTTGTGCAGGTGCCAAAATTCCTAGCTACTGCTCTGAATATAAGTATTATCACCCCTATTTTACAAAGGAGTAAACTGAGGCTTTTGGAGTATAAGTGACTTGCCCAAAGCTATTATTCAGTCTTCTGACATCAAGTCCAGTGTTATTTTCATTATAATGTGCTGCTGAATATGAACTATTATTAGGGAATACAGTAAGTTTTGGCTCTCATTTTTTTTTTTTTGCTCATAACGACTTCTCCCAACAGGAGAGATCGGTAGAGGTTTGTACAAGCGCAGGTACAATAATACACATGGGTTATGTTTTTGTAATTTATTGTAAAAATTGCTCACAGTTCCTCTTAACAAGCAGGTTGATTAGGGAAGACTTCCTGGAGGAAGCGATACTTAAGTAGAGTTTACAAGACTGAGTAAGAATTCAGCAGATGACCCAGAGAGAAAAGGGTGGGCATCAATAAAGATCTCTGAAAACTTAGGCATAAGAATCTGCCTGGGGGGTGGGGGTGTCACTGAATTTACTGTTCATGCGATTACACAGGATTGCCTGCTAACAATGCAAGACATAACCTAAATGTGACTGAGAGGCAGGACCTGTCCCTGAGTCAGCTCTCCGAGGTGCCACTGGAGTCGCAGGTGGAGGAGCTGGCCACCAGGTAATCTGTTCTGTTCACTTTTACTGTATAGTTTGCTTTTTCCTGTAGAAAGTTGTATCTGTGCACCAGGGACCAGTATATTGGGATTTGAACGAACCAAAGAAGACCAGCCGACAGGTGCTATATTTGTAATTCCAGCAGCTGGCACCTGACATGTGGTGATGGTCTGGAGCATGGCAAAGTGTCCAAACACAGAATCCCAGCATGGCAGAGATGGCAGAGGCTTCAAGAGGCCATCTGGGCCAGTCTGTACAAGATATTGTCTACAAGATTTCCCCTAAGTGATCATCTAGCCTTGCTCGAAGGTCTCTAGTGAGGGAGAACGCTTGTTCCCAAGGCAGCCCATTCTACTTTGGACAGATCTATCTCATGGTTAGCAGGATTGTCCTTTCCCATACCTTTGTCTCCCTTTCTGTAACTTCTGCCCCTTGCTCTTTCAGTTCCACTATAGCTCCCTCCCTCTGGGGTCACACAGAACAAATCCAATCCTTTTTCTACACTGCATACCTTCAAATACTCTCTGCCAGCTATCATCTTCCCTCTAAGTCTTCTCTCTTTTCTCTAGAATAAATATCTGCTTTTTCTTTACCTTATCCTTACATATCATGGCTTCAAGTCTCCTCATAGTCCTAGTTATATTCCTTCAGATGTTCTCCAGGTTATTAATATCCTTCCTAAAATGTGGCCCCCAGAGAACAGATGATAATATTCCAGATGCAGTCTGACCAGAGCAACAGGCCTGTCATCTCCATGGATGCTGAGCCTGAGATCCCATCAGCCTTTCTGGTCACCATATCACACTGTTGGCCCATTTTGTTCTTGTGGTCCACTAAAACTTCCAGGTCTTTTTCAGACAAATGGTTCTTTAGCCATAACTTCCCAATGTTGTTGTTTTGGCAAAGCTGATTTTTTCAAACCTACTTTTGCCTCATTTAAATTTCATCTTATTATTTTATCTCATTTGGCCCTGTCCTCTAGCCTAGATTCTGAAGTTCTTGAATCTGGTAGCTAGCCCTCCCAGCTTTGTGTTATCTGCACATTTTATGAGCATGATATCCATGTCTTTATTCAAGTCCCTGATTTAAAAAAAAGAGGGTGGTGATGGTAAAGAGCACAGATCAGGTATTCCACCAGGAAATGAGGTATTCTACCAAAAGGTGTCTTCTGTAGACTTTGTGCCTTTAATGATTACTCTTTGGGTCTGACCATTCACCACCTTACCAGGAAGCTAAGTGGTATAGTAGATAGAGTGCCATCCTCTTCCTGAGTTCAAATCCAGCCTCAGATACTTACTAGCTATGTGACCCTGGGCAAGTCACTTAACCCTGTTAGCCTCAGTTTTCTCAACTGTAAAATGAGTTGGAAAAGGAAATGGCAAAGCAGTTCAGTATCTTTGCTAAGAAAACCCCAAATGGGGTCATGGGGAGAGTCAGCTGCAACTGAAACAACTCAACAACAATAAACAAAAAAATCACCACCTTCTAAAGACGCCTCACTGGAATGTCAGACCCACAAGAAGAATCTGACACACTTTGTCTGATCCTGGTAATCCAGCACTCCGGTCTTCCTCTGATTTGACAGTTGAGTGGCCCCATCCAAAAGGGAAACAAGGTGAGTCTTAAAGATGCCACTCTGGCTCTTTGGGATCACTATTTCCTTTTTAGATGTCCATGAACCATCCCTTTAATAACAGCCTCTAGAAATTTGCCAGCAAGAAAGTTGAGTTCATTGGCCTGTAGTTTGCAGGCTTCACTCTCCTCCTGTTTTTTGAAACTAAGGACAACACCTGTTCTTCTCTCATCCTGATGCCTCTCATCCTTCAGGATTTTTCAAGAATCGCTGACAGCTCAGGGATCAGATCTGACAGTTCTTTGGGTCCCCGAATGTGGCTCCTCTGGAGGCCTCATGACTTGAACTCAGGAGCTACTTGAAGCTCTCCCACCATCCCTCACCTTATCTGGAGTTTTAACTCCTCCTTAGTCATTTCTGTTCTTTTAAAATCCAAAGATCCTTCAGCATGGCATAGAAAAAAGCACAAGAATTGACCACTTCTGCATTCTTGTCCTCATATGTTTATCACTTTCCTATCTATTCTATCCCTTCTTTAACCATCCTCTTCTCAATATGCTTTTTAAAAAATTAGCCTAAACCCTTCTTGTTGTGTAAAGCTGTCCTCACCAAACCTTGTTCTGAATTTTCAGGGGCTTCCACTATAACTCTGTCACAAAATCGAAGTTGGTCAGTGAGTTCCCTCGTACTCATGTAGGTCTTTGGACACCTCTTTTTCCTCCTCCTCCAAACAGTTTCTGAGACTCTCTGGGAGTCTGATATGGCTACCAGAACTTCTCCATGAGTATTTCTGGAGAGATTAGCTCTCACCATAGTCCCTAAATGGCTGCATAAAAGATTTTAATCTCAGCAAACCTACTGTCTCTGAACAAAGCACAACTTGTAGTGTTTGATTGGGTTATGCTGGCCATTTAATTCCGCTCTATGAGTCTTGGAAATCACTAACGTGGGCCATGATGCCCAATAATGAGGGGGCTCCTTCTTTTAGTCTGCAAGCCCCCATAGGACCCAGTTAGCTCAAGCTGTTGTTAATTCTAGGCCTGTGATTTCATTGGTACACGGTGCTCCTAGGGAGGAAAATCTCTACCCAAGCACATCAGCAACCCCACAATTTTAGAGAGTTGCCTGGAGGACCTGAGGGGTTGATGTTGCCTTGGGTCACACAACCAGTGCTAGAAAGAGGATTTGCATTCAGGTGGCCCTGATTCCGAGGTCTAGGTGTGTGTGTGTTCATCCTTTGTTGCCAAAGAAGACCATGCCATCAGAGAAGTAATGACACGACTTGCGCTTGACTTTGTCCCAGGTCAGCATTCTTATCAACTATCTAGGGATGGGAAACCTGCAGCCTCAAGACCACATATGGCCTCAAGTGCAGCCCTTTGATGAATAATATACTAGTATATGTATGATATTATTTATATAATATATACTATTATAATATAATATGCACTAATAATGTACTGAATAATAAATATACTATTCAGGCAGTAAGGTGGTGCCATAGTGCACAAAATGTCTGGTCAGGAAAACTCATCTTCTTGAGTTCAAATCTGGCCTCAGACACTTACTAGCTGTGTGACCCTGGGCAAGTCACTTAGCCCTGTTTGCCTCAGCTTCTTCATCTGTAAAATGAGCTGGAGAAGGAAATGACAAACCATTCCATTCTCCCTGCCCAGAAAATCCTAAATGGGGTCACAGAGAGTCAGATACAATCGAACAACAACAACATACGATTCTATTTCTTCATTTTATCCCTATTTTTGCAGATGAAGAAACTGAGCTTCCTGGGGGAAATGACTTGCCCAGGGTCACACAGCTAGTAAGTGTCTGAAGAAGGATTCTAATTCAAGTCTCTCGTCTCCAGGCTCAGCACTCTGTCCACCCCAGACTGCCTCTTCTTGTCCTTTTATTTTCCCTTTAGTTCTCTTTGGTCCCACCTTCTCTGAACATCAGTTTCCTTCTCTGTCAAGTGGGGATGATGTTATAACTCTTCTTTCACAGAGTGGTTGTCACTGAAGTGCTTTGTAAACCTGGGACTGGTCAAGCTGAGATACTTTGCTCCCATTGGGAGACCTCCTTCATTCAGTCTTGTTTGGTGCATAGTCTCCTAGGTTTACCTTCCCTTACATCCGTTTTTCTGTCAATTTAGATGAATGAGTTTCTTTGCTCTTTACTATGTGATGTTCATTGTGGAACTAGTATCTGATGGGAAGAAAGTCAGGCCTTGGATATAGAGTTGGGATCCTCCTTTCCCCATTAATGAATGTGATCAGGAGTGTAACTTAAACCTGAAAAGCACAGCCCCTAGACTAGCACCATGTAAAGGAGCAGAGAGCTCGGACCCTAGTCTGGTTGTCCTCTCTAAGGAGAGCAGAGCAGCCGGCCTCCATCCCCACCTCCTGCTTCCCCTGATGGCAAAATGAAGTCCCACTTGGAGAAGGAGGGGGAGATTCTAGAGAAGTGTCTATTCCTACCCCTGGAGACCCCCCCACAAGTATCCTAGCTGAGCTTTGACCTCAAAATCCTCTCCCCAACGTACTTTGTTTGAGAAGTGAAGTTTTGCTTTGCATTTGTCTCTCTTTAGACTTTTGATCCAAACTGAAGAAAACAAATCCTTGAAAGTTGCCATGAACAACATCCTGAAGGTGAAGGAGGAAGACTTCAGGCTGTACCATGAGACCATGAGCCAAGTGAAGCAGATCTTCCTACAGGCCCTTCGGCAGCAACAAATGGAAAAGAACTGATCTCCAGCCCTCCAGGCAGGGCCCGAGGGAGGGGTATGGGGAGGCAGAGTAGGACAGGGCAGGCTTCCATCCTCCAGGCAGGCGAGACACCTCCAGTATCTTCCTGCCCTAGAGTCACAGAGCATCTCTTGGAGGGTTGCAAATAGAGGAGGGACAGGAGCCGGGATGGGGACTGGGCCTTGGTCCCCATCTCCATTCTGTCTGATGGTGCCATTACAGATGTCCAAGGTAAAGTCAGTAAAGGCCTAATCCTAACCCAAGTGGTTTTGGAATCCCATCGTAGTATGGGAAGAGCTCAAGAAGCACACATTTCATAAAGCTCTAGGATGCACAAAATTCAAAGTCACCCTCCCCAAGAGACTGTGACAACAGCAGCAAGTTTAGGATGTTGAGATCACAGGATTTAAAATGCAAAATGACCTTGGAGATAATAGAGTCCAATTCTGTGACAGAAGAGAAAATTGAGCTACAGGAAGGGAAAGGGACTTGCCCAAGGTCATAGAACCAGCAAGTTAGAGTTCAATTTGAACCCTGGGAGTCTCCTGACTCACCACACCGTGTCCTGTTCACAAAGTGCCTTTGCTTCTGTCATCTCATTTGAGGCCCATTTAAACTCTGGGAGGGGAGGATGATCCTCCTTGCCCAAGGACACATGACTAATAAGTGTCAGAACTAGAATTCATTTCATTTCGATTAAATTCAACAAGCGTTCATTGTGTGCTTACTGTACTGTATACAGGGCCCTGTGCTAAGACTAAGGATACAAAGATGAAAAACAGTATGGAATCCCTTGCCTTCATGCAGCGTAGCCTAACAGATGGCATCTATCATGCACATAAATATGGTACTAGGAGAAATGGGAGCTAAGGGGCAAAGGAGGAATCCATGCAGAGCACACCAGGAAAATCTGAGATAGCTGCCAAAGGCCGATTGGTGAGAGGGAAGAAGAAGGAGGAAGAGAGGGATTTCAGTAGACAAACATGAGGAGAGAATGCGTTCCAGGTATGGAGACATTGGAGGCAGGAGAAGGCACAATGGCACCAGGAAGCAACTTAGGAGTCCAGTAGTCCAATATGACTAGTGTCGAGTATATGTGGAGCTGTCATATAAAGTAATGCTGGAAAGTTAAGTTGGAACCAGACCATGAAGACCTTGAATGCCGAGCAAAGGGGGTCATAGTTTGCCCAGCAGACAATAGGGAGACACTGAAAGCTTTTGGACTGGGTGGTGATATAGGAAGCACAACGAGAATATTCTGGCAGATATGTGAAAGATTAATTGGATAAGTCTTCTAACTCAGTTTCACCAACTCAGGCTCTTTTTTGTAGCACATTTACTTATTGTTTTGACTAATTCCAAATAGCCTCAAAGCTCCAGATGAAAACCCATGAGGCAGACATTCAGCCCAAGCCCACCCTTGTAAATAGGTTTCATTTCTCAGTGCCTTGGCCCAGCAGGTAAGTCCTTTGGGAAGGTGGTGCAGGGGCAATAGGAGCAGCGTAATGACCCGTCCAGGGGTCAGCAGAACATGAAATCTGCACGATGTTGGTATTTTGTTGTTTGCATTATACCCAAACAACGTCTCAGTTGAGGTTACCATAATGGAAGAACTAATCTTCCTAATGTACTATTCTGACCATCACTCTCCTGCTCAAAACTCTTTGGTGGCTCCCCATTGTCTTCAGGTAATGAAGCTTCTCAGTGGGTTCTTGGAGGCCCTTCCTGATGTGACTCCCAGCTACTTCTCCAGACTCCTTTCATAGTCATTCCCTTCACATACTACATCCCACTCAGACTGGACTGTTAGTTACTCCCTGATCTCTTCCTGTCCTCTCCTGCCTCTATGTCTTCACTTGGGCTGCTCCCTCCTCTCACGCCTAGAAGGCACTTCCTCCTCATGTCTACCTGTTGAAATTTTTCTCTTCCTTAAGGCATCTCAAATGTCACATCCATGATGCCTCCCCGACCTGATTTGGATTCCCACTTCTCCAGTCCCAGCAAGCACCATCACTGCCGAAGCTGGAAACGATCTCTTCTTGAGATTTCCCCAGGGAAATCTGCCTGCCCTGTTCTCTCCTCTGCCATTATCACTTCCTCTTTTATATCCTATTGTTTGCCTATGCGTTGCATTCTTCCGCATCATCAGTAAAATGTAAGCTTCTTGAGGGCAGGGACTGTGTGATTTTTCTCTATACTTGTATCACTTGGTGGGGCTCCATAGAGACCCCTGACCATAATAGGCCTTTAATAGATGTTTATTAAATTAAATTGGACTGTAGGTGAAGGATCTTTAGTTCCCCATTTGTAAGATTTCACATTCTAAGGGTGCTTTGAATATAGCACATGGAACTTCAGAGTGGAAGGGATCCTAGAAACCCTCCCATTTTACAGGTGAAGAAACTCAGACCCCAGGGATGGTAAATGGCAGAGCCAGAATTCACACTGAAATCTGCTGACTCCGTGTTCTCTCCACTCTGGCTGCCATTGTCCAGCGAGTGAAATGCCCAGTGTGGCTATAGTAGAAAAAGCCCTGGGTATAGGGGCAGCAGACCCTGTGGCCCAGCTTTGAAACTAAGAACATGTGTAAACATATCAACAAATCAATCAACGTTAAGTACCTACTATGTACTAGCCACTCTGCCAAGGGCTGGGACTGTAAAAATAAGCAAAAGATAGTCCCTTCCCTCCAGGAAATCACACCCTAATGGATCTAATTTAATATCCTTTCTCTGGCCTCAGTTTCCTTGGTTGTAAAATGAGGGAATTAAAGGACTTGTTCTGTGGAGTTTAGATTCAAAGGGCCACACTTGAGGACCTAGAGGGCCACATGTGGCCTGGAGGCTGCAGGTTCCTCTCCCTTGGACTAGATGATCTGAGGGCCCTTATACATCGTTCTAGGATCTATGATCCTCTGATCCTGAAAGAACCCCTGAGAACCATTGATTCACAAAGTATAGTCTTGGAATATACCTTCCCCTGTATCAGGAGACTGAGACACTGTAGGGTCAGAGTACAAAAATCTTGCACCAGTGGTGGTTTTGGACAACTCCTTGGTGCTTTCCACTGATGAAGAGTGTGGCTGGTCTCCATTGGCAGTACTGCAGCAAGCCAGGATCATAGATTTCAAGCTGGAAGGAAGCATAAATTTCCATCTTTAAAGGACCATCTAGTCTCCCACCCCCTCATTTTATAGAAGAAACATCTGAGGCCCAGAGAAAGAAAGGGACTTGCCAAAAGGAACAGGGAGGGTAAGGAGAGTTCTTACAGATGAAGGGAGCATTTGGTGAGAGCCCATGGATTTGGAGGAAAGGAAGGGGAGAAGCCAGTACAGGCTTCAATACATACCTTCAAGACATCTCCTTTTACATGATACAACTGCGCCTAACCTCCAACTTTATGATGGCACTTTTGGGAAAAGAAATAAGTATAATTCAGTAATTCAATTCATCTGGAAAGAAGAGCATTGGACTTTGAATCAAGAGGACCTGGTTTCCACTAGGACTCTGTCCTTTACTAGCTTGTGACCTTGGGTGAGTCTCCTTTCCTCTTTTGGGGCCTCGGTTCTTCAGGTGTAAAATGGAGCAGAGTTGGGCTGATCGTTAAAGCCTCTTCCCGTTCTAAATCCTGTGCCTTTCTCCCATGTCCTCTGACTCCAAATCCTTTATTCTTTGTACTTTGCTCACTGAGAAAATTCTGGGGAGATCTCCCCCTTTTTACCCCTAGATACCCCTACGTGGCACAATGAAAAGGCTGCTGCACTAAGAAGTCGGAGGACCCAAGTTCAAAATCCCAGCTCTGTCATCTACTCTGTGTGTGACAGTTGAGTTGGACACCTCGCCTCAATGGTCCCCCCTGCCCTCTTGAAAAGGAGGGAGTTGGACCAAATGACTTGTGAGGCTCTTTCCAGTTCTATAATCTTTTATCCTATGGCCCTTTTTCCTAGTGGAAGCCCTTAGGTTGGGAAAGCCAGGTACAGTGGGTACTTTTAACATGACACTAGTGGCTTTGGCAAAAGGTCCTAGGTGAGGACAGATCAGTTTTTGCTTCCTTATTCCTGCTCTACCCAACCTCCCTTCCCATCCCCCTCTAAAGAGCAGGGATCTTTTACAGTAGCCACATAATCTCAAGGTGAAACAGCAGCCAAGCAGGACTCTTCAGAGCTCACTAGGCAGCCCTGCCCTGGTAAGGCCTCTTCAGCAGTGACTTGTCCCTATCATTTCCTGAAGACTGGAACAGGAACAAACAGTGAAAACTAAATTCAGTTTTGGTTTTGGAAGTCCATAAGTAGGGTGGTCCTGGTGACTTGGTTAGAAAGCTTTAGCCAGAAGCTGCAGAGAGGCTGCCCTTCTCATTCATCAGTTCAGTAGTCAACAGGCTGTATATAGAGAGGTTAAGTATGAGAGCTGCCCAAGTGGAATGGTCAGCCTCTAGAAGGATGGGATCCCTATCATTGGAACACTGCCAGCAGACGCTGGATTTGGTGGGTGGGATTCTTGTTTTAGTATAGATTGGGCCAGGTGACTAGAGGTCCTTACAGTTTTGTGATTCTATGAAGATCTTCTTTGCCCTCATTGGACTCATAATGCAAAGAGCACTGAATCTGAAGTCAGAGGAACTAGTTCAAATCCAGGCAAGCCACTTAACCACTCTGGACTTCACTGGTTCCTCTCAAAAATAAGGGAGTTGGACTAGATTGAGTGTTCTTGAACTTTTTTGTGTCATGGACCCCTTCTGGAAGGCTGGGAAAGCCTATAGACCCCTTTTCAGAATAAAATTTTTAAATACACAGAACAAAATATACAGGATTACAGAGGAAACCAATTTATTAAAATAAACTTGTATTTTTTTCCTATCCAAGTTCATGGACCCCTTGAAATCTATCAGTGGACCCCTTGGGGGTTTGATAGAGGTGTGTGGATCCCAGGTTAAGAACTTTTGTACAAGATGGTCTCTAAGATCCCATGAGATGCAAACACAAGATATATTTATAAAATATGACATTATATAATTATAGTAGAGAAATACAGAACATGTGCTATATGAGGTTCAAACAGACTAAAAATGATCAGATGCTTGGCACTGGGAAATTCAGATGCTACCACAGAAAACCTAGATGTGACAGTGCCAGCGTGGTAATTTTCCTTTAGGGAAATGGTAGAACTGGTCCACAACCTCATCAGCAAATCCAAAGGCACACTGATTCTAATTCTGGCAACCTGCACGTGTAATGGGGGAAGATTCAGTGGTGAACTGGCAGGGAGTTTCCCTTGGCACAGCATGTCTATTGTGGGGGATGGGTTGGGAAAGGACTGGCTCTGCCACGATAATGGTCTCAACCAGATTGCTAGGAGGGTGTTTAACCTATTTAGAAGAACAAAACAGGTTGAGGTGTCCTCGTTGACATACTAACACTAGATGAAGCAAATTCCAAATCTTTGCTCCCCTCTTTTCAGCAGATGCCCCAAACATCTCTACTGTGGGCAAGCCTATGTAACACAATTAGAGTCCCTATAAATAATATTGGCTACACACACACACACACACACACACACACACACACACACACACACACACACACACACAGAGAGAGAGTTAATCTGAAGGCCTGTCAATGAGGTCTGACAGAACTAATTTCATTGCCTACTTTTGTGGTGAGGCATACTTATAGCTATGTTATATGAGTAATTACCGGGTATCAGTCCAGGGAAGGTCTCCAATAGATGGACTCGGTTCAAGTTTGGGTACTGATCTGTAATAATCATTTCTTTGTTTTATTGTCTCCACGTTGGAAAAGCAGAATTTGACTTGAGTTACTAAGGATACCCAGCCTTTCAAAGCCCTAAACACATAATGCGTTTATTAGCAGCATGTAAGGAACCAGCACCTACTTCCTGCCTTTCCTTCCTCAGTGCTGCCCTCAGGCTAGCTTCCAAGCCATTCCCATGGTGCATGTATCAACCCCCTGCCTATTTCCCCAGCATCCTTAAGTAACCCCTTGGAATTGTACTCCTCCATTCCCTTTGGGAATTGCTTCTGCAATGGTGAAAGGTGGGTAAAAGATTTTCCCAGGCAAGCTTCCATACCAGCTTCTGCCTTCTCTAGTACTTGTGGAGATATCCCACAGCGATGGGAGCTTCTGACAAGTCTTTCAATAGAGCAGAAGTTATGTTAGTAATTGTTTAGACATTTCTAGCTAAGAATCACAGGTTAGAGTTGGAAGGTACTTAAAGATCATCCAGTCTAAACCAACCCCCCAAAGTCACCCCCATCTCCACACATCACATACACTCATAATGCCAGCCCTGAATCTATCCCTTTGGAAGGTGAGAGGTTGACTAGGAAGCTTGGGAAGAGAGGGCTGGTGACTGTGAAGACAGAGGTCCTCATTGTACCTTCCAGTGAGATCAAAGAGTCGAGTTGGTGCATTGCTTGACTGAGTTTGGAGCAGGAAATCCTCAGCTGCCCGTGACTTAAGACAGTGAACTGGGGTGGGTTGTTAGTCTGAATGCTAATGCTCCCTTAGTGCAGAGTAGGCCAGCATGGTGTGAGCACTGATGAAAAGGTGCTGAGATCGTCTTCTGTCTCTCACAATATATCGGAAGCACGGGGTTCTGGGTTTCTTCTTGCCTAGGCTGTACCAGTTAGCCTTTGACAAGGTAGGGAACCAAGACTTTCACCTTTCACCAATTTCTAAACTTTCACTGAACTCTAAACTCCAACCCTGAGTTTGAAACCTTTCTGGCTTCTGAGTCAGCCTGACTCCCTTGACTCAGAGATTGGCAGTACCCAGTCCTCTATTACCTGCCCTTTTTCTGCCATTGGCATCAAAATTAGGTACTGCATCTACCCTCACTTCTACCTTTTCCTTCTCATCTCTTTCTACTATGTATCATAGATTATGAGGGGAGTTTTCCTGAGGTTTGTTTAGAAGAAAAAAAATACAAATTCAGAAATAACCCATGAAGAAGAGGCCACTAAAAGTGAATATTAAAAAAAAAATTATCCTCCCAGACTGTGTGTTGCCTGAACTTTTAGAAATGGAAATAGCATTTTATGTTTTTTAATTATAATTTTCAACATTTATTTTTATTAAGATTTTGAGTTCTAATTTTTCCCCCTCCCCAAGACAGCAAACAATCTGATATAAGATATGCTTGGGAAATTGGATAAAACATATTTTTGCACTGGTCATGTCGTGAAAGAAGGGACAGACAAAAGGAAAAAACCACACACATACATACACAAACACACACAAACATGCACAAACACACAAACATGCACAAACCCCCAAAAGTGAAGACAGTGCACTTCGATCTGCATTCACACTCCAGAGTTGTCTCTTTCTCTTTCTATTTACTTCACTCAGGATCAGTTCATGTAAGTCTCTCCAGGTTTTTCTGAAATCCACCTGCTCATCACTTCTTATAGTACAACAGCACTCCATTACATTCCTATACCACAACTTGTTCGGCCATTCTCCAATGGGTACCCAAACTTTCTAAGTTATTTCATCAAATCAGACTTTCTCAGAATGAGTTCAGTCCACAGCTCACCTCTTCTAGTCTGGGAACCTCACATCATAGTCTAGATCCCTCATAGTCCCAGAAGAGAACAGCTGCTCCCTCCAGATCCTCCCTTTCAGTTTCAGACTGACTAATCTGGGTATGCCAGATGATTCTCATTGAACCTTTCTACAATTCCAGGTTCCTCCTCGTCATTCTGATCGATTAGGCAGGCCCCTAATTACCAGTGGGCTTTTAGAATTCTACTCCAACGACCAAGTAATCACTCTGTTAACTCCATGTCCCCACCCTCTCCACCAGAAGTAGGGAGCTCTCATCTTAGAAAGCACTTCCAAGAGCAGCCCATCTATCCCAGAAATGCCCAGGTTATCACTAGAATAATATTGAATCCTACCCAATACATACACACAGAGCCCACAATATGGAAAAGTTAGCCATTATCACTTGTCTAGTTTTGAAAAAGTGTGGGGTGTATAAAAAGTGACCATTTCTATTCCACCATGTCTGACTCTTCATGACTCCATGGACCTTACTGTCCATGGGGTTTTCTTGGCAAAGATACTGGAGTGGTTTGCCATTTCCTTCTCAGGGTCACACAGATGGTAAATGTCTGAGGCTGGGTTTAAACTCAGGTCTTCCTGCCTTCAGGTCCAGTACTCTAACCACTGAGCCACTTAGCTACTTCTGTAGTTTCCTTTTGCACTTACAAACAGTGATACCTCCAGATAACAACTTTTTGTAGATTTTTAATGTTAACAAAGAACTTTCCTCACCACAACCTCATGAGTTAGGCAGTGCATTTATTATCAACCCCATCTTACAGATGAGTGACTTGTCTAGTCCAATCATTTTATTTTACAAGAGAAGAAATGGGTACAAGGGGAAGTGAATTGCCCTGTGGCACATAGCAGAGCTGGAATCCAAACCTAGCTCCCAACTCTGTGTTCATTCGGTTCTACTGGCTAGCTCTCCACCAGCTCCATCATCATGGAATCCTAGAGGTATGTGGCACAGGCTAGAGAAGGAAGGGGTGGTTCCTCCTTCCTGCTTTTCTCATCCCAGTGACTGGAGTCTCCTTCCACCTCTTACTCTCATCCCTTTCCTTTCCTCCTCCCCTCTCTTCACTCTCATTGGGTCTTTGGGCTTGGGCTGGAGGTCCATCTCCCTCCTTCTCTGGCTATCATTCTGCTGCTCCAGTGAAGTAGCAGGAAAGGGGATGAGATATCTTACCCAGGGCACCACATGACTGGGGCTGGACCACACCAGTATCAAGACCATGCAACTGAGTATATCTTCTAATACAAAGGAGTAATTGGTCAACAAAACATAATTCCCACACTTTTAGCCTTGGGGCTATAATCCAATCAATCCCTGTCCATTCTAGCTCTTCATCTTTTGCATCTCTCCTCTTCGATCCCAGTACCACCTTCATGGTATAGGTCTTCATTACTACCTAGCTACCTGGACTAATGCAAGCTATAAGACACATCTTCTCAACTCCACTCCTGTGCCCACTGATCTGTCATTCGTACTATTGCCAGAATAGCTTTTTTTCCTCACACATGGTCATTTTCCTCAAAAAGTTTTGGTTGTTCTCTATTGTTGACTAATGAAAACTCAAGCTTTTTCACTTTGCATTCAAGACCTTCCCAATCTAGTGCTACCCAACTTTCACCACTTTGCATCATATTACTCCTCTCTATGCCTTCCACCTGTCAGTCTAACTAGACTTGACTCCTGTCTTCTGAACATGAGCTACATCTCCCACTTCCTTGTTAAAGACTTCCCCTAAACTCAGTCACTATCCAAACTCCAGATCTGCTCGCAGCCTTTAATCCCCTTTTCCTAGACTAGTAGCGGCTCAGGCCTATGTCATTTAGATATAACATCTTTTAGAGAAATTGTTTCCTGGAGATTGGAATTACTCCATTGGGAAGACTTTAGTACCTTATTCTCTACACACTTTCTGAATCAAGATTCATCCCAGGGGGAAATATCATGGGAATTCATACTTGGGTATACCCATAAATGGCTCAAAACAACACATTCACTCCACTTAGAACCAGGCTATTAATCTCTATGTCCTCAATCGATCTAAACACTTTCCATCACAAAAAAAACCTAGGGGCTGACTTCTTCCTTGCTGAATCTACCTCACTGATAAACAGTTTTAGAAGATTTTCCTCCCCTTTTATCACCGAGCTAATTACTAGCAAGTGGAGTCCTCTTAGTCTTGGGCACATGGTAAGCATTTTATCCCTCCATCTCATTTTCTGTCCAGCTGTCTTCCCTCTCCTTCCCTTGGCGAATTTCTATCCAGCCCAAATGCCACCTCCAGGAAGCCCACCTCAACCCCTCTTATAGGTAATGACCTTCCCCTTGGTACCTATCTTATTCTCCACACCTCCTTAATGTACTTCTCATGTTATTTTGGATATTCAAGTTATCTCTTGGCGTCTTACATCTATGCAAGACTGTGAGTCCCATAAGGGCAGGAGCTGCATTTTAAATCTAGATTTCATATCTCTCTCAGTCCTGAGCACAGTACTATACACCCAGTAAACACTTAATAAATGCTTGTTAAATTAATAATGTATAATTTCCAAAAAAATGTTCCTGGAGATGAACTTTTCTAAGGCCAGCAAGAACATAATAAATGACAGTGTAATTTCCATAAAATATTTCTAGAGATGAACTTTTGTTGAGGCCAGCTCACCCACTCCATTATATCCAGGTAGATACACCATAAAAAGCATAAAAGCTGGAGGCATTCACAGCAGCTGACATGACTGGTGTCAGGGCACATCAAGGCACTGACATCATGTAGAATAAATGTTCAGTTTATATTTCCAGATTTACAAATTGGAGCTCAATGATGCAGCAAGTAGGTAATGGAGCCTGGCCTCTACGGAGTTCACAGAGTCCTGCCAAATCTTAATTAACACAATTCCAGGATCTTTGTAAGGAGCTATGGAAGGAGTCGGGGAGAAGAAGAGGAGGGGAATTCATGAAGAACGGAAATACTGTTGGATGAGAGAATGACTCTGCACCCCCAGAATGAGTGCCAGCACCCGGGTTGGGACATGTGACTGCCAGCCAGGCATCCAGAAGAAACTGGGATGGAGACCTTGGAGTTAGAGCTTCCCAGCTCCTCTCCATCAGGCTTCTCTTACAGTCACCATCAATCAATGCTACTGGGAATCTACTGCTTGTAAGGCATTGTGATAGGTGTTACTGGAAGAAAGTCAAAAGAAATTTCATCAAAGGTCCTTTCTCCCCAATTCTACCACTCATCTCCCCTCTCTCTTAGAAGGAGGAGGAGGAGGAGGAGAGAATAGATCCACTATGTCTCCAGAGACCTCGTTATATTTAGGCTTTTCTGAATGCCTCAGTGTCACACCTTGAGCGTCTGGTGTAGCATTGAGCAACTGACGGGCTTTTGAGGTGTTAGGAAATTGTCCCCGTGTTGAATGATCCTGCCTCCTAGCATCCGGCATCTGTATTTGCAGCTTTTCTGTCTCCTCTCTTTCTACCTAGTTGTTAGCTGTCACACAGAATCACGGAACATCAGATCCGGATGAGCCCTGAGGATGTAACTGAGGCAGAATCTCTTCTAAACATGCCTGACACGAGCTCATTTAGTCTCTGCTTGAAGACCTCCAGGTCAGCTTTCGTCGTTAAGAAGTTCTTCCTCACAGTCATGGAAGTCTGACTCCCTGGAATTTCTGTCCATGGGTCCTGGTGCATAGGATCACAGGACCAGAGGATCTCAGAGCTAACCGTCGAGGTCAAGGGCCACTTCCTAAATTTCCAGGAAAGGGCTTTGCTCCGTTCACACAGCGGTAACCAGCAGAGCCCCAGCTCCTCTGAACCTGCTGCTTTTCCCACTGTCTTCTGAAGTCATGCAAAATAAACTTCCTTTCAGATACTCAAATCTAGCAGCCAGCTGTCTCCCCTACTCCTACCCAGGTCTTCCCCAGGGTAACATTCCTAGTACTCCCAACAGACCCCAGGTGCCATGCTCCTTTACCAATACACTCCCTCTCCTCACCTCCCCAGACCTCAGGGTGTAGGGGTGACCTTCACCCCCATACCTGTCCTGAATGGAATCAAGAATGCCAAATACTCTTTTCCCCCAAATTTATTTATTTTCAGTTTTCAACAATCATTTTCCTAAGTTTTAAATTTTCTCCCCCTCCCTCCCTAAGATGGCATGTAGTCTTATATGGGCCCTACAAATACATCCTTATTAAACACATTTTTATAATAGTCTTGCTGCATAGAAGAATTAAAATGAAAGGGAGAAAGCTTGAGAAAAACTAAACCAAACCAAATATACAAGAGAAAACAGCCTGCTTCACTCTGTGTTCTGACCCCATAGCTCCTTCTCGGGATGGGGATGGCGTTTTGCAACATGAGTCCTTTGGAAATGTTTTAGGTCCTTGGAATGCCAAATACTCTTGTCCCCATTTTACAGATATTGAAACTGAGGCCCAGAAAAAGGAAATGACTTGCCCCAGGTCACGGAGCCAGATTCAAACCCAGGTTCTTTGATACTAAATCCAAAGCTTTTCCTATTATTCAATCCTTCTGAGCCACTGAGGCCCAAGTTGGGGCTCCTAACACTTGGCTAACTAATTTGATATAGAACAAAGTCTGGGAAGGGCAATAAGTCTTTTCCCAGCTCCTACAGAGAGCTTAGGCTGATGGGAAGACTCTTAGGAAACATCTAGGCTATTGGAAGAGAAGTAGAAGAAGGCCATAAATAATGAATGTTTCACCTTGAGGAAGGGAGTTGAGGTGAGGGGTCATAGAGCACAAGGAACTCTGGCCTCGGAGACCACAGATCACAGTCCAAGAACAAATACGGCCTTGTTCTGTGACCTAAGACAAGTCATTTCCCATCTGTCTCCTCTAAAATATCAAAAGTAAAGGGTCGTATTGGATGGTCCATAAAGTCTCTTTTAGGACCAGCACTTTATGATTGCACAGTAGAGTTGGTCCTGGAAGGCTTCCTGGAGGAAGTGAGGCTGTCATCCAGAAAGGAGAGGTCATTTCAGGCCGAGGCCCCTGGAAGACCTGGCCCCTTTATCAGGACAGATATTGGGGGTGAGGAGGGAGGAAAGGCAAGAGCCTGGGCACTGGCCAGGGAAATGGATAGATTGAGGGGAAGGTCATGATGTGTCCACCTTGACTCATCAAAGTTTGAGCAGGCCTAGGGAAGGGTCTCCAACTCCAACATGACACAGTAGTGGAATGAGCTCCCAGCCTCGAGTCAGAGGACTAGAGTTTACTTCTTCAGCTTGTTACATTCTACTTGCCGTATGACCTTGGGTAAGTCACCACTCTCTTTTTGGTTCTTTGTGAAATAAAGGGTTTGGGCTCCATGATCTTGGTCCCTTCCAGTTCTGAATTCTATGCTATAATCCCACTAAAGTCTTCTTTTTCAGAACCTGCAGTCTCTTTCCCAACCCATACCCATGTCCCCCACCCCCTGAAAAATCCCTAAGGCTCTGCCCTGGCCTCTCCTGCAGCCTGCCTATGACTGGCAGCTTCCTAACCAACCCCCTCTCTGCAGAGCTGAGCTGGGTGAACACCAGTTCTCTGCAGCCTAGGCGCCACTCACAGTTCTGCTTAGCTTCCTGTCTGGGCTGGGAGGGAGGGGGATACCCAGGGGCCCTACACACCCCTTGCCTAGGGCCCCCAGAGCCCTACTGGACCCACTGCTGGACAGACACACACAATTATCCCTAGTGTCTACGTATGCCCCCTCCCAGGGGCTCAGCCCAGCCCTGCTGAACCCACAGCTGGACAGAGGGACAGAGGAACAGACGGACACCCAGGTGCCAACTCCCCCCCATCCCCTGTGCTCAGCACTGCTTGCTCCCCTCCCCTTCCCCTCACCCCACTTGTGACTCTCCTGGGACGCTCTCTGGGGACCATGCCAAGGGGGCACCAGCAGCTTTCTCAAGGTCAGTGCCAAGCCGATGCATGCCCTTGCCAGACTAGAAGCCCTTCTTACTCTTTGGGTGTCAGGGACCTGCAGGCTGGGAGGGGAACTCAGGAGAAACAAACTAGAAACCCCCAGTACCCATCCCCTTCCCCTATCCCACAATATGCTTTTTATTTGTAATGCAACCAAGTCTGGGGCAGCAGTAGCCCGGTGGAAAGCTGCATGGACAAGGGCAGCTGGGGCAGGGAGTGGGGGAAGGTCAGCAGAGTGTCTTGGGTCCGGTGCCCAGGTCCCCAAGATGGAACATCCGCGTACTGCTTTCTCCAGGCTCATCTCAGTCCCTACAATCATTCTGGGTGAGGGCCAGAACAGGGGGGAGGGAGCATTATCCGTGGTGGCCCCTACACATGGCCATGCATACACTTCCCAAGACCCTTATAGGAATGCCTCGGCTGCCTGGGGCCTTCAGGAAGCTAAAATTGGAAAGAGACGTGTGGGAGGCAGCTGACAAAGCTATTTCTCTCGCCTCACTCCTCAGTTCCAATTTCAGTCACTTACTCCATTAGCACTGTCCCCCAGAGGCCTTAGGACCTCCTATGGTCAGTGGGAAGGCATCTCTGGGAGGGGAGGGGCTGCGGGGCTTGAGAGCTGAAAGAGACCTTAGAGATCACCTAGTTTTTCGGAGGAGGAAACTGAGGCCTGGAGAGGGGGAAGTCTTACCCAAGATCACAGAGCTGCTAAGTGACAAGGTCCAGGGCCCTTTCCATTTTGCAGGGTGTCCCCAAAGAATTGGTTCAGGTTTAAGCTCTTACTGTTTATAGGCTTTACTGCTTTCCCCTGGCAGTGTTGGGAGAGCTGACCCAGGACCCCAGGAGCTGAGAACCCTGGACTATATGACTTGCTGTGTGACTGAGAAAGTCCTTCTGCCTCTCTGGACTCCAATCTCTTTCTCTGTAAAATGGGGTTATAGACATATCTTTAATGGATTTTTCTAAATAAAACATGAAGGAGAAATAGTGTAATGCTGACAGGGAGTGGAGGGAAGTGAAGGTGATGGGAACCTGGTTCTGCAGAAGCAGATCAGACTCACGACTAGCTCCTAAACAGCCACAAAGAGGAGAAAGTGTATGTTTACATCCATTTTACAGATGAGGAAAGACAAAGAAGTGAGTATTCTAAGGTCACACAGTAAGAAAACAGCAGACTTGAGATTCAAACCTGTGTCCCCCCGTCTTAGAATTCAATGCTCTTCTACTAGCAAAGGGTCGGGATTTTGTCATTGTGGCCATAGCAACACTGACCTCATCTTGCAAGGAAGCAACTGCTTGGAAGTGCTGGTGCCTCCAGATCCTGCCCAGGAAGGGCCCAGCTCTGCAGTCTCAGGAACCTTACCTCTGACCTTTCAGTTACTGTCCCAGGAAAGGCCTGTCACAGCGACTCACTTGGAGTCATTGTAGAACTGGGCTCCATCCTCCATGAAGCAGCTGGGTTCCAAGGAGCCCAAGGCAGCTAGGGAGAGAGGGAAGGAGGGAAGGTGATATAGAGGGAGACAAATAGGAGAAAAGGCAGGCAGGGAGGGATAGAAGGACAGACAGGGAAGGCTGGATGGAAGGGAGAGAGGGAGGAAAAAAGGGAAAGATGAAAGGAGACAGACAAATGGAGGGAAGGAAGAGGAGGAAATGGGGAAGAGGGAAAGAGAGAGAGAGACAGAGAGAGACATAAACAGAGAGAGACAGAGAGACAGAGACAGAGAGAAAGAGACAGAGAGAGAGATCAGGCAGAAAAGGCTTAGATGGAGGGAGGGGGAAAGGGAAAGGAAGATATAAACCGAGGAAGGAAGAGAAGTGAGGGAAATGGATAAAGGGGGAGGGGGAGGAGGAAGGAGGAAAGCCAGGACCCTCACAAAGTATCTTATTAGGAAAGGGCAGACTCCTGAAGGTAGTAGTGAGGTGGATAGGGGAGGGAGCTCTCAGGAAGCCATGGTGGGGGGAATATGTGCACAAGTAACCCAGACCATCCAGTAATCCACAATTACCTCCTTGGGCCTTGGATGTAAGGAGACGTAGTCAGTATAGCAGAAGGATGCAATGAAGCCTCAGCATCGTGAGATTCGTGGTCCATGTCCTAGCTCAGCCAATAACTCACTGAATGACCCTCCTGGACAAGTCCCTTCCCCCTTGCTAGGCCTCAATTTCCCTATGTGTAAAATGAGGGAGGTAAGCTAGACTGTCTCCAAGGTTCTGTCACTGTGTCAGAAGTTGGAAGGGACCTCCTAGAGTGTCTAGTCCAACCAAGCTGGAATCTTCTCAACACCCCCAGCAAGGGGTTGGGTAATCCAGCTCTGACTGAGGACCTCCAGGGATGAGGAACTCACCACCTCCAGAAGCAGCCCATTTCAGCTCTAAGTATTTTTCCTTATATAAAGCTGAAATCTGCTTTGAGTGGGGAATCACAGAGGAGAATAGAGGTTCAGTGAAGGGCAGGGGTGGAGACAGGTTAAGTGAGGTGATGGGAGCTAAGTGAGGGAACTCCAAACTCAGTAAGAGAATGTGGCTCATTGCTGGGGATGAAGCCTTAGTGAGGAGATAGGGGCTCAGTGAAGATGGGGCCCAGTGAAATGGGGGCTTGGTGAGGATAGGGGCTCAGTGATGGTAGAGGGGCTGGAGAAGGGGGGTTGGGCTCAGTGAGGGGGATGGGAACTCAGTAAGAAAATGGGTAGCATGGTATAGGGGAAAGAACTCTGGCTTGCCTTGGGATCCCAGCTCTGTCACTTCTGCAATCTTTTATAGGTCTCTTCTCCTATGGGATGCCTCAGTTTCCCCATCTTTAAAATAAAAGGGTTGGACCAGATAATCTAAGGTTCTTTCCAGTTCCCAAACATGATCCTGATCCCCTGGGAGTCCCAACAAGCATAGCTCTTACCCCAATTGCCCCTGAGCCCAGGAGTAAAGTGGGGAACTTCCACATGCCCAAGACAGCATGACCCTTTAATAACTACTTGGAGAAACTGGGATGGAAGGCCCTTGTGGCACAAAGTTCCTTCCTTTTTCGGGGCAGGGAGAGGCACAAAGTCATTTAATATCTTAAAATTCGTTCTCTGATTTATAAAATGAGCATATTACTATGGTAATATCATATTTACATTAATATATATTATAGGATAGTACCATACTGTGTTGTTGTGGAAAGAACACTTGTCTTGGAATCAAAAGACTTAGGTTCAAGTCCTAGTCTGATGACTTATTAACTGTGTGACCTTGGGTAAGTTATCTGCCAGACCTTTCTAAACATCGAGTTCCTCATCTGTAAAAAAGGGAGGCAGGACTAGATGATATCCAAAGGCCTCTTTGGGGTCCTCAGGCCCAGGGTGTAGATGGGGAACGGAAAGGGCCTGGGGAGTCAGACTGCCTAGTGAGGCCCTGAGAAGGAGGGAGGGAGATAAGCTGGCCTCACTCCATCTCCCCTCCCTTTTCAGGAACCTGAGCCCCAGACCGTGGTGGCAGAGCCAGGACAGTAACCGGAGCAGGCTGGCCCAGGGAACCAGGCTCCTGAAAGGGAGGCAGCAGGAGGGGCTAGGCCTCTCTCCCCCTCCGAGCCTGCTCTAGGGCTTCTGGGAGACCCGACCTCGGCAAGGTAAGGACCCTCTCCCCTGTGCCAGGTGGAAACAGAGGGGAAATGCTCCCTGGGCCCTGGGAGGTGGGGGAAGTTCATGGGGAGAGAAGGGGGGAGTAGACTTGAGAGGAATGACTCCCACGGATTATGGATGTTTGGGGGCCCAGGGGTGCAACCCATAACCCCTGACTGGGAATCTAGAGATCTAGGTTCTTGTCCTCACTCATTGTGCCAACTTGAGCCTCTCTGAGGCTCAGTTTCCTTATTTGTAAAATAGGGCCGGTTAGTCCTGCCCTGCCTCCTTCATAGGGTTACTGTAGGAGTCCAATATGAATCCAAGGACATTGCCAATAGGAAGATGGCTTGAAAAAATAGTAAATGAAGAATTCCCATTAATATTCTTTCAGTGAGACTGACTGCATCGAGAAGCTCTTTCTCCCTTTTTAGTCCAGGGGCTCCCAGGAGGGCAGAGCGGGAAGGAAAGGGGCTAAGGTTCCCCTTCTCAATCTGGGGATTCCCTGAGGATAGAGGCCTCCCAGGGCAGAACATCGACTTTCCCCAAGAGAGGCAGATGGACTGAAAAGGGCAGGACTAGGGGTGGGCAGGGCACCAGGGGGAGTGCATTGGTGCTACCTTGCTTGGGTTCTAGACACAAAAGAGCAGCTAACCTGGTCAGGTCCTCTTCTCCAGCTCCTGGGCCCCACTGGTTCCCCTCATCAAATATGGGCATCAAGACTTCGCTGCCCCCTCCTGAGCTGGCTCTCTATGCCCTGGTTCTGGTGGGTGCTCTGGGCTATGCTGGCAGTGGACTCTTCGAGGCATCTCGAGGTAAGCCCTTGTGTTGAAAAAGGGAATTCTTTGCCATCTTTGGACATTTTTGGAGGAGTGCGGAGAGAAGGGAGGTAGAGGGGTGGATGTGGATGGAAAGAGAGAGGTCTTCATTCCTTTGCATTCTGAATCAGAAGCCCTGGTTTCAAATCTCCATTCCAATGCCTTCTAGTGATGTGATCTTGGCCGAATCACTCCTCTTAAGGCCTTGGTTTCTTCATCCATAAAATGGACATGACAAACTTTGTACCACCCATCTCATGGCCTGTTGTGAAGAAAGTGTTTTATAAACCTTAGAGCCCCATGGAAATCAAAGCTAATATTTAGACCAGCATGTTTCTCTTACTGCTTTTGTCATTTAGTATCTGTGTCACCTGGGGCACTAACTTCTAAATCTGTCATCCCCTCTACTCAAGAGAGATGATCAGATGTCTACTCCTTCCCTCTCGGGTAGTGGAAGGAGAAAGCGCATTGCAATGTACTCCATTAGTGTTAGCACTAGTGTTAGTATTAGGAGGAGGGGAAGGGTGAGATAAAATGGGAGATGGATGTGGGAGGCAGTAGAGAGAGAGAGAGAGAGAGAGAGAGAGAGAGAGAGAGAGAGAGAGAGAGAGAGAGAGAGAAGTCCCATCCCAGCCTCAGGGGTGAGGTGTGGCAAGGGTTACTGTCAGAGGAGCGATCACTTCGAGGGCGGACCCTGGACAGTACAAAGAGGGCTGGGAGTGCAGACAGAACCGGACACATCCACAGACATCATAGGTGACACAGGGAAAGAGAGTCAGGCTCAGAGCCAGGAGCATCTGAATTGAAATCCGGTCTCAGACATTTACCAGCTGCGTGATCCTGGCCTTAGCTTCTGTCTGCCTCCGGGTCCTCCCTTGTAAAACAGGGATTAGAGCACCGACTTTCCGGGGTTGTTGTAAGAATCAAATGAGACCATGATTGTAAAGTGTCTCATACGGTGCCTGTCAACTAGTCATGTTCAGTTGTGCCCGACTCTGGGTGACCCCTTCTGAGGTTTTCTTGGCAGAGATACTGGAGGGTTTACCATTTCCTTTTCCATTTCACAGATGAGGAAACTGAGGTCAACAGGGCAGAGTGACTTATCCAGGGTCAAACAGCTATAAGTGTCTGAGGCAGGATTTGAATTCAGGTCTTCCTGGCTCCTGACCTTCCACTCTATCCATTACACTGCCTTAGTTGCCCCCTAGCGTGCAGTAGGTACTATATAGATGTTAACCATCATCATTATATGTACTTACAGACTGACATGTATACACTGAGAAACATACATAAATACCCACCTATGCTCACAGATACTCCTCCATACATAATACACCCAAATGGACAGGCTTCCTTAGGAGGCGGTGAGTTCCTCATCCCCAGAGGCCTCAAAGCAAAGGCCAAGGATCCCATGGCAGGGATGGTATGGATGGTATAGAGGGGTTCCCAATTCAGGGATAGGTTGGATGAGAAAAGTTCTCTGAGGTCCTCAGCCCCTGAAATCCTGTAATATGCACAGATGTAGATAGGGAAGGGCCCAGGCTGTGATTTGATCAGCAGACAGTACCTGTTACTTACAGTCTTAGACTGTGGCTTAGACTGTGGCACTGAGAAGTTCAATGACCTGCCCAGGGTCACACAGTCAGCATGTGTCAGTGGCCCCAGGGGTCCTGACTCTGAGGACTCTATTGCTTCATAGAAACAAGAAAAATAGAATGGCCCATAGAGGCACAGGTGCAGACTTAGAGAAACACACACACATGTCTACACTCTCACACACATATCTTTCACACACACACACACACACACATCTACACTCACACTTATCTACTCACACACATCTACATTCACATGCACACTGGGCATTTCTAGGGACACACTCCCTCCCTCTCTCCCCATGAAAGGTCTCCAACCTTGGCCCTCAGAATAGGCAGTAAAGGCACCCAACCCTAGGAAGCCAGTGATAGTGACAATGACTCCTACATCTCTTCTCAGAAAACATGAACAGGAAGGCCTTCAGGGAGTCGGTGAAGCCTGGCTGGCATTACATCGGACGAAAGATGGTAGGTGCCCCCCCCCCCATCTCTCTTTCCCAGAGGCCAGTGGTATTTTCTATTTCACAGGAAGGGCCAAGACACAGGAGGAAAATATTGCTGAGATGACCAGGCAGAAATTAAGGCCTCCTACCTTATCACCCCATCCCTTGTTCCTTCTTGCTACTAACCCCCAGACCAACAAGCTCTGATACAGTGCCCTTTCCTATGTCATGGCTGCCACCAGCAGGGCCTGGTAGCCTCATGTTATACCCACTCCCTTGCCCAAGCCTGCTGTCCTCTACAAAGACCACACTCCCAACTGAAGTTGACCCACCCTATGTTCTTGCCCTCAAGGTCTCTTCTATCCACTAATCAGATCACCAGGCTAGGATGTCCTCCTCAATCACTTCTTTCAAGAGAATCTGGGTTTTAACAGGAATCATAGAATTTAGGGCCAGAAGAAACTGCAGAAATTCTCTGGTCCAAACTCCTCATTTTCTCAGGTAAGAAACTGAGGCCCAGAGAGGTTCACTGACTCACTCCAGCTCTCACAGCCAGCAAGTGTCAGAGCAGGACAATCCTATGCTGCGTGCTCTGACTTCGAAGTCAGCGGTTCCCCACCTTTACAAGTATGAAGACCATGTTTAACTTCGGACAATCTCTCTGAGGACCTCCTTATCAATTCTTCCCTGGGATGGTGCTTGAACTGTTATTCTGCCGATTAACAAAAAGCAGCTATGAATTTGGGAACATTTTGAAATGAATTGATAGGTTATTCATCACAGTAACATCTATAGGCACATGAAAATTCTACCATGTGAGACATAGTCACCCTCTGGGTCTATCTGCTTACTTATTGCACTCACTCATTTGCATCTTTTGCCAGTGAGTGAAACTTAGTGGACGTGTGGATTGATGATCCCACAACTCCCAGGGGCCCCCATCTGTAACCTGGGAACCACCACTTTAACCCCAGACTTAAATGAGCCACTTAATCTCTAGGCATATATTTCATATTCACTATGTGCCAGACTCTGTGCTAAGAGCTGAAGTACTGATGGTGGAATCCCAAGCATGAGGGGAAATGTTTGGGAGGAGGGCAAGTAAGAAAATGTCCTGGTCCCCACCCATGGGTGACCCTACTTATTTAAGCAACCTTAAACCAATCCTCTTTGCCCCACCAGTGGTGAAATCTACCTCACACAAAAGAAAGCATATGCCCTCCTAGGCAGATTCTGAAAAAGAATACGGATGAGTGAATTCCATATGCTGGGAGCCTCAAGCCCAAGTCCCTTCCAGCCTGAAGTGAGAGTTCTGGGACCTCTCTACTTCCTTTGTTGTTGCTTAGTTGTTTCGGTCGTGTCTGACTCTTCATGATCCCATTTGGGGTTTTCTTGGCAAAGATCCTGGAGTGGTTTGCCATTTCCTTCTCCAGCTCATTTTAAAGATGAGGAAACTGAAGCAAACAGGGTAAAGTGACTTGCCCAGGGTCACAAAGCTAGTAAGTATCTGAAGTTGTATTTAAACTCACAAAAATGAGTCTTTCCAACTCCCAGCTCCATACTCTATCCACTATGCCACCTAGACCTTTATTCAGTCTTCTCTCCCTCCACCAGGACGTAGCGGATTTCGAGTGGGTGATGTGGTTCACCTCCTTCCGAAACATCATCATCTTTGCCCTCTCGGGTCACGTGCTCTTTGCCAAGATCTGCTCTATGATCGCCCCACAGGTGAGTCGGGATCCCTCCAAAAGTAGATCCCTCCTCATCTCTCCCCTTTGCCTGTCCTATATACGTCCCCTTTATGGCTTCACATGCCCCAGGCTCTGGCAGGATATCCTTCCCCAACTTAGAATCATTGAACTATAAAATCTTTGAGGGTAGGAATTATTTTGTTTTCATGCTTGTATCCCCTTAGTGCCTAGTTCACAACAGGCATTTAATGAATGCTTGTGAAACTGAACTGAGCAGAATGTCCGAGCTGGAAGGGACCTTAAAATCACAGAATATCAGAACTGAATGAACCCTTAGAGATCATCTCATCTAAACTCATTTTACAGGTGTGGAAACTCAGGCCCAGGAAGGAGAAATGACTTACCTAAGGTCACACAGGACGTTTTCCTAGATGGGTGGGACTCAGGTCTCCTGACTCCTGACCTAGAGCTAGTCCAGCTTCCATAAGGCACCTCCATGTCCTCACTGCCTCTTCCCCCTGGATCTACTCCTCGGTCTTTCTTTCTCTGCCCACAGTTCCGCTCCTGGATGTATGCAGTGTATGGGGCCCTCGCTGTGCTGGGGACCATGGGCTCCTCCTACATGCTGCTCCTCTTGGCCCATTGCCTGGGTCTCTACATGGTTTCCTTGCTCAAGCAACGGTGGCTGTGCTTTACCATGGGGCTCGCCAGTCTGGCTTCGTTCAAGCTGGAACCCGCCAATTCATGGCAGGTGAGCCTGAGATGAGTGAAGGTCAGGAGGGGAGGGAAGAGGAGGAGAAAAGAGGGGCCGTGGGCAGCCAAAGGAGTCCCAGGTCCTAGAGAGGGAAGGGAATGCAGATGTCCTCTAGTCCAAACCTCTCATTTTACAACGAAGGTAACTGAATCCTGGAAAGGGTAAGTCACCTGCCCAAGGTCACACAGGTAGTAAGCAGCAGAGCTGAGATTTGTACCTTTCCTTCTTCTCGATGCCTCTACAAAAGTTCCCTGTCCTTCCAAGTCCAGCACAACCCCGTTCCTACCTACCCCTGTCCCGCATAAAGCTGGCCCAGCCTACACCATCGCTCCCTCCGGACCTCTTTCATTCAGCCTTAGAACTGGGACTCCACACTCTCCTCTCGTCTTCACACCCTGCCTTGTTTGCAACTCTTGTCTCCCCTAGATTTTGAGCTTCCTGAGGGCAGGGCCTGGGTCTATTCCTACTCGCTCTCTCCTGAGTAGTAAGCTTCCTGAAGGCAGGGACAGATTCTCCCTTCCCTTTATTCTCCCTTAGTGTTGTGGCTCTTAGGTCCAGACATGAAAGGAAAGGACATTTACCGGAGCCCTGAATGAATGCATGAGTGAGCCTGCATAGGCTGGGAGGGAGGAAGTGAGGGCAGTGGGAAATCAGCATTTATGCAGGAGCATCTGCTATGTACTAGAACTGTGCTTAGTAAGTGCTTTCCAGATCTGATCTGTGAGATGATCCATAGGCTGGGGTGTTGATCCATAGGATGGGTGTTGAACTTGGCTCTGAAGGATTTGGAGGATTCGGGGAGGGGAGAGGGAAGATGCCAGGGGCCTCCAGTGAGCGCGGTTACTGTTCTTTCTCATCCAGAGCGGGTTTGTAACGGGCACTTTTGATCTTCAAGATGTGCTGTTTTACGGGGGCAGCGGCTTCACGATTTTCCGATGCATGAGCTTTGCCCTGGAGAACTGTGCTCGACCGGAAGGCAATTACTCCTTCCTGGACCTGCTCAAATACAACTTCTATCTCCCCTTCTTCTTCTTTGGACCCCTCATGACCTTTGACAAGTTCCATGCCCAGGTAAGGGACCTGGGTGGAGGGATCACTATGAGCTCCCTTGGGGGTAGGGCTGCGTTTCCCCCGCCCCCCAACTTAGACCAAGGGTGGGGGTATCCCTAAGGGCAGGACTGTGACTCCAAAGGAGTGAGGCTAGAGCCAGGTAAGCATCTCCTCCTCCCCCCACCCCCAGGTGAGCCAGCTGGAGCCCGTTCGGAGAGAGTGGGAAATGTGGCAGATCCGAACCCAGGCGGGACTCAGCCTCGCCTCCATTGTAGCTGTGGACGTGTTCTTTCATTTCTTCTACATCCTTACCATTCCTAACGACCTCAAGTTCACCAGTCGACTCTCAGATTGGGCTCTAGGTGGGTGAGGACTAGATGTGGGATCTGGCAGGAACCAGGGGACTTTCCCCCACACCTGTGACTCCCCCACCTCCAGGCCCTAGGCAGATTTTTCTCAAACAAAAGTGTCTTAGAAAAAAGCATTTGTGGGTGCTGGGGAACCCTGAGCCTGTGGCAGGCTGCCCGCCTCCAGTGACCTGAGCAGATCTGAGACTGCTCAGGCAGGGACCGTCCTGGAAGAATGGGCAGTATGTCTGCATGTTTGTATGGGTCTGTATAATTGTGTATGTGTGTTTATGCGTACCTGTGCATATATATGTGTTTGTATGTGTCTGTGTTTTTATGGGTCCATATGTGTACATTTATGTGCATATGTTGGCGTCTTTGTATGTGTCTATGAATGTGTTTTATGTGCTTCCGTATATACGTTTGTGTATATCTCTGTGTGCTTATACATTCCTTGTGTATATGTACATGTATATATACACATAGCAAAATGTGTATGTGTGTGTGTGTGTATAAGAGAAAGATGTGCCAGATTGCTGAGGTTCAATCAGAAGTAGGCAAAGCATCCTCTGAAATTCTTTTAGAGAGGGGGAATAATCAATTCCAAAAACTGCCATTAAGTGCCCACTTAGTGCTTTCTTCCTCTTGAAATTACTGGGTATGTATTTTGCATTTATGTATCTGGGTACTTGTATCTTCCTAGTGGACTAGAAGCTCTCTGAGGGCAAGGGCTGGTCCACTTTTGTGAAAGCCTCTGCCCCTTCATTCTGTCCAGGGAGGAGGCCCTGCAGAGTCCCAGACCTAATGGCTCACATAGCCAAAATTCAAACCATCCCCTCACGTCACTTACTCCTTTACATCTTGGGATAACCTCAGCTTCCCAACCATTTCCTCTCCCAGCCTCCACTCCTCCTCCCAGGCCAGGAGAGATGCCATCTCCTTTCCTCTTGCCCAGATAAGATTTTAGCCCTATTTGTCCTCAAACAAAGAGCACTTTTGTGCCACTGTCTCCTCTCTCCCTTGGCCTCAGCAGCATCCTCCCAACAATAACAGCTCTCATTTCTGGGATGCTTTAGAGTTCACGAAGCACTTTGCTCAAAACAACCCTGGGAGGTGGGAAGCACAGGAAACATCATCACCATTTTACAGATGAGGAAACTGAGCTCTAGAGATGAAGATATTTTTTAGCATCATACAGCCAATAGGTATGGGAATGGAATTTAAACTCAGGTTCCCTGACTCAAAGTGCAGAAAAAAACAAAGCAAACAAAAACTGAAGTTCCGAGAAGACATATAATTTTCCCAAGGACACATGAGAGACTCAAGGTTCTTGACTTCTAGCCCAAAAGTCCAGAACAAAGGAGATAATAATCCACCCCACTTCCTTCCTCTTCCCTTGACCAACTTCCTCAGGGTTACTCTGTCCAAATTGGGGGTACTACGTTTTAAGAAAGATACAAGCTAGAACAAGTTCAGAGTGACCATGGTGGTGAGGGGCCCAGAGGCCATATGAAGGATCTCGGAAAGGACTGGGCCTGTTTCTCCAGGAGAAGAAAAAACTTAGAGAGGATGTGGTACTTATATTTAAGGATTTGAAGGGCTGTAATATGGAAGATTTATCCTTCTGGATCCTATTGGGCACTGAGAGAAGAGAGCAGAGCTCCAGGAGATCAGGGGCCAGGTCTCAGCTACATTTGATATCAGTGCCAGCATCCAACAAAGTGATCTGTGCATAGAAGGTATTTGAGTGGAGTGGTACTTAAGTGAAGGTACTTAAATAAAGTTTCCTGGATGAATGAAGAGGGGCAAATTTTAGTTTCATAGCCTTATAAAGAAAAGCTTTGTAACACTCAGAGCTGTCTACAGATGGAATGAGGTGGTAAACCCCTGTGCTTGGAGGGTTTCAGATGGAGATAACGTTGTAATTTTTGGGAGGATGCTAAACCCTTCTGGGACTCATGCTCAGATATGATTTGGACTAGACCATCCCCTCCACCCCCAATTTCCAACCCTTCCATGATGCCGTGGGCCTGACTCCTGCCTTAAGATTCGTCTTCTTGATGGAGTCAGACTCCAAAGCTCTGCAGACAAACAAAGAAACCACTAAGACCATTTCATGAGCTAGGGACCGTTAGTCACTTTAAAATATCCCCTGGCATTTTGGTGGGAAATGTGGGAAGAAGGTGTCAAGCTCTCACAGGATGCTAAGGGTCAAACGATGGGAACTAGGGCAGGACAGTCAGTCATTCAATTCACAGGACTAAAGGATCATTTTTGTTTTGAAAAGTTGCAGAGATTTTCTTAATGGTCCTCTTGGAGAACTGGCCCTTCAGGGTGGAAATGGGAGTGAAGGTCACAAACCAGGGTAAAGAAGGATGGATAGGTCATGAGGTGACAGGAAGGCTCCATTTTCAGGTTCCATAGAGGGTGATTGAGGGGGAGGGTCTGATTGGATGCAGGGTGGTGGATGCATTGACCTCCCAGGCTAGAGAGGGTGACACAGGTCCTTGTTGGCCCCCAGCGGGCCTGGCCTACTCCAATCTGGTGTATGACTGGGTGAAGGCAGCTGTGATGTTTGGCGTCGTGAACACTGTGGCCCGGCTGGATCATCTGGACCCACCCCAGGCTCCTAAGTGCATCACAGCCCTCTACGTCTTTGCAGAAACGTAAGTCTGTTCCCTTTCCACTACCACCACTACCATAGAGTGCTGGAGATATCCCTGTCCCCTCAGGACTCCCTGGCATTCACCTGTCCCCTCTCCCTCCAAGAGCTCCCTAAAATTCCCCTTTCCCTTCAGAATGCCTGGAGACTCTTGTCCCCCTGAAATTCCCCTGCTCATATGAATCTTCAAGGTGGACAAGATCTTAGAGGGCATCTGGTCCAACCTGGACCCAAGCAAGAGCTCTTCTACAGGATTCCCTCTATAGAATCCCCTCTCTAGGGTCTAGCATTTGCTTAAAGACCTCTAGTGGTAACGCACCACAGACTACTTGTATACCAAGATACCACATATCTTTCCACTGCCCTCTGGGTCACTCACAATTCCGATTCTTTAGGGATTATGGTACCCCTTGCTTGGCAACCATATGACATCACTGGAAGAACATTGCTATTTTAGAAGACATTTAATTTTTTCATTTCAAGGATAGCTTGAAATTTTTGGAAGTGCTTTATGCAATTTCCCAAAGGCAATCTACCCCTCTCTCTTCTTCAATTCTATGCCTGTCTGCTGCATCTTGTCTGAGATACCTGCTGCCAAGGAACATGGATGGCCATTCAACTGCCCATCCAAGTCTGAGCATTAGGCATCGCTCATCCACTTGATCTTGGCAGTTGGATGATTAGACTTGACTTTATAGTGTGGATGTGGAAATCACTGAACAGGCTCTGTAGTATTTAAGGACTTGGAGCAATTGGCACAGTCATCTCAAATAGAAGGAGTTGGAGGACTTCGTCATCTATAGATAATCCTTGCATTCTATTTTCACCTGTATTCGTTCTATTTCATCTTTAGAGAATCCTGTGTGGAATATACTCTGTGGTCAAACACCTTTGGCAAGGACTGATTCTTAATAGGGTATTCTAGAATGTTATCAGGAATTGAAACAAATTAGGCTTTTACTGGCCCATAATTAGCAGACTTCACTCTCCTCCCTTTTTTGAAAATCAGGATGACATTTTTCCTTCTCCAATCCATGGTGGCTCTCCTATTTCTCTATGAACTTTCTTTTAAAAATTTTATCTCATCTTCATTGTTACCCTTGATTTTTACATCCCATTCATTTCCAAACATGCCCAGTAAGCCATCCCTTGTGATAAAGATTTTAAAAGAAAGAGAAAAAGAGCAGTTCAGCCCAACCAAACAACATGCCAAATGCTCTGTGATTTTTCAAAGATCGCTGAGAGTAGTTCATCAATCATACCTTCCAGTCCTTTTCTCCATGGAGTGTCCTTTGTCTGGGCCCATAATTAAACTCATCAAGATGACCTAGATGGTTTCCTAACATGTCTTGGGTTTTTTAACTCCCTATTAGTCATCTTTCTCCTGTCCTTTCTAGTCCAAAGAATATTATTCTTGGCAGAGAAAAAAGAAGTAAAATAAGAGTCCAGTAGTTCTAGCATCGCTCTTTTGTTTTTCTTTGCCCGCCAGACGGCCAATAAAGTCTTTTGTGTTATCCATATAATTGGCACTTTAATTCTTTTCTTACGGGCCAATAAGATACTGTACTCATTCCTCATTCCCTGCCCTTGCTTCCATTTTCTGTGCCCATGTTTATTGAAAATATCATATGTACTTACTTAATATATAATATGCCTAACAACCATCAACGCAAAATAACCATAGAAAACAAGGGATAAGATATTACTCCCAAATACTTAGCTTTTAACAAGGCATTAAAAATGAATTAATAAACAAACATACAAAGACAACATTTTTCCCTGGTTGTTCCCTTCCAATCCTGACTAAAGCCCTGCCCTTTTTATCCTATTTCCCTTCCCCTCCCTTACCATCCTTTTTTCATTAAATATACAGTGCTCTCATTCTACTAATCATTCTGCATTATCTCATCTATATTTCTTTGTAAGTACATGTCTTTTTAAATTGAGGTGGTCATTAAGTGCCCTATACATTCAAATAGCTCTCTTGAGAGAACTTCACCTTCTTCTCCGGAATTATTTCTTTAGAATTTGTTCTTGAGAAATGCCCATCCATCCTGAGATAACTTCCCCTGAAGAATTTTAGTCAGTGGGAGTCTATTTATCCTTTCTCTAAATTTTGCTTTCCAAAAAATCTAGCCTACATGTTAATGACTGCTTCCAGGTTTCCAGAACACTTTACATGATCGAATTTAATGCTCACAAAAAATCCTGGGAGAAAAATATTACTGACACTGTGTCCTCTACTTCACAGATCAGAAAGCTGAGACTCAGAGGGGTTAAGTGATTCACCCATAGTCACATAGCAAGTAAATATAAGAAACAGGGTTTGAATTCGATCCTCCTGACTCCAAATCCAGCAGTCTGCCACCACCACATACTGCTTCTTCTAGACCTACCCAATTGTGCCCACATCTCCTCTCCTCCTCATCGATTCTAAGATCGAGGAATTACTTCACCTCAGATGTTCCTCTTCTGTTTTGTTGTGGGTCATACTCCGATCCAGAATGGCCACGTCTCATTACCCCCTCTACCATGGGGAGGATAAAATTAGCATCAAGTCAAATCCCGAAATTTTTAGCTGCTCTGTTTCTGGCTGAAAGAGAACTCCTGCCAATGTGTGAGTGGTGGAAGTCACTTAACGTTGCTCTATCATGCCTCCTATACGAGGCATGATTTAAGGAATATGATCGATTTCTTAAACTTCTCATCTATTTCCATCTTCTATCAACATGGCCCACACCATGCTACCTAAATATTACCTCCCTTTCTCCTTTTCTTTAATCTTCTCCCAAAACATGGGGTCTGCCTCAGGGCTCCCCGAAAATTTCCTGTCTTCCCTACGATGCTCTGAAATACCTCTTTGACCTCAGGTGCCCCTGAAGCACCCCATCATCTCAGGACTCTCTCAGGACCCTTATCCTAGGGATCTCTGACATACCCCTGTTCTCTCAAACCTCCCCGAAATGCTTCTGTCCCTTTGGGCCTTCCAAAGGCACCCCTTTATTCTCAGAGATCACTGAGATATCCCTGCACCCCCTGAGTGTCTTTGAGAAACCCCTTCAGGGGTGAGGAACCTGTGGCCCTGAGACCACAGGTGGCCCTCTAGGTCCTCGAGTGCGGCCCTTAAACTGAATCCAAACTTCACAGAATAAATCCCCTTAACGAAAGGATTTGTTCTATAAAACTTGGACTCAGGCAAAAGACCGCACCCGAAGGCCTACAAGGTCACATATGGTTTATACCCTTAAAGCTCCCTGAGATATCCCTGCCCCTTCAGGGCTTCCTGAGGCACTCTTGTCTCCCCAGAGTTCATTGAACATCGGTCCCTTCAGCACTCCCCGAGACACCTGTCTCCTGAGATTTCTTTATTGCCTGATTTCTTCCTGAGAAACCTCTGTGCTCTAACTCCTCTGAGATACCCCAGTCCCTTCTCTGTCTCTTCAGGGCTCCCCCAGATACCCTTATGCCCTCAGAGCTCACTGAGATACATCTATGTCCCCTTGGGGCCCTCTGAGATCCCCATATCTCCCTGGGGCTCCTTAACACCTACATCCTTCTTCCACCAATATTTCTTCTCTACATCCTAGGCACTTTGACCGTGGGATCAATGACTGGCTGTGCAAGTGAGTGTTTCCCATGCGTAGTGTTGTCCTCTGGGTGGGGGACCCCTGAGCTGAATGGGGAGTCAAATGGAACAGGGTCAGGTTGGGGTGTAGCCAGGGCTGGAGTTAGTTTGTTACGCTTGATTATGTGTATTTGTTACAAGGGATTCTTTTCTTTTTTCTACAATAGTTGAGGGAGAAAAGTTAAGAGGGAAAATCAATTTTCGTTCCTTGAAAAATATATAATTTTTTTTTAAATGTAGGAGATGAAGGAAAGAGGAGAAGGACCATCTGAGTCAGTTAATTTCCAGGGGTGGGACTTCCCTGGGTGGAGCATTCACGAGTAGCACTTCCCCATGTTCTGGAAATTGGCAATGTCTTTGGGACGTCACTGGAAAACTAGGGCGGCAGCTGATAGGGGATCTGTGACCTACCCCACCTGCCCAAATTCTTCTGTCCCAGTGATTCACACTCTCCCTCGACTCTCCCAGTGTCCCTTACAGTTAATCCTCTCTAGGTCCCCTGTGGAGTTAACCCTCTCCTCCCCTCTCCCTGCAGATATGTCTATAACGCGGTTGGTGGGGAGCACCAGTCCGTGGGGCCAGAGCTGGGGGCCACACTGGCCACCTTTGCCATCACCACGTTGTGGCTAGGGCCATGTGATATTGTCTACTTGTGGTCTGCGCTGAACTGTTTTGGTCTCAACTTTGAGCTGTGGGTACAGAAGCTTGCTGAGTGGGGACCAGTGGCCCGAGCAGAGGTGAGCTGGGATGGACAGAGCCAGGCGATGGGGAGGGCCAGGAGAAGAGATAAAGAAGATGTCAGGATGGCAGCAGACACCAAGCAGAGACTGGGGAGCCTGACTCTGGATCCTAAACCCACGTTACCTACATTTTCTGCTGAATAGAGTAGGGACTGGGACCAGAGGAAATAGAAGAAACTCCACAGTTCTCTTGCATTGTCCAACTGGTGTTCAGTGTGATGCCCTGGCAGGAGCTCTGGCTTCTGACCTGTCTTTGATGCTGACCTTCATTATGACCTTGGATGGCAAGTGACTTTCCCCCACTTGGCCTCAGTTTCCTCATTTGTAAGATGAGAAGGTAAGATGGTCTGTCAGATCTAACTCACTAATAATATTCCAGCTCCCATTTCTTTAACCCTTTGAGGTTTAAAAAGTGCTCTAGGCATGTGTTGTAAGTACTATCACCTCCATTTTACAGAAGAGAAAACTGAGGCTCACAGAAGGGAACTGTCTAAAGACACACATCTAGGAAGTGGCCGGCCAGGCTTCCTGCCGCAAGTCCAGTACTAAAGTGAGAGCAGCAGGCGCAGGAAGGAGAAATTATCCCTGTTCCCTATTAATCCCTGGCCCTATTCCCTGGGTAATGAAGAGGGGGCTGTGTTTCTGAGGCCTCTAGAGCCTAAAGTTCTGTTCTCTGACTCCTTCCCTCCTCCTCCTCCTTCCCCTCTTTTTCCACTTTCTCCACCCCTCTCCTTTTCTCTTCCCCTCCCTTCCCCCCCACACCATCTTCCCTCTGGTTTCCTGGGCTGGACAGGCCTCAGTGTCAGAGCAGATGTCCCGGAGAGCTCGGGCTCTCTTTGGGGCTGCAAACTTCTGGTCCATCATCGTGTACAACCTCGTGTCTCTGAACAGCCTGGAGTTCATGGAGTTAGTGATCAGACGCCTAGTGCTCACAGGTTTGTTTGGGGGCATTGGAGACCTGCCGGGAGAAGAGGAGGGGAGGACAAAGACGAGGCTAGGCCAGGCGGGTGTCCCAAGTGGCTAAGCCTGGCCAGTTAGAGGTGGGATGGGAGAAGGAATCTGACGCTAAGACTGCAATTTAACTCAAGTCACTAATCAGCAAGGTGACCTTGTGAAGGTCAGTAATTCTCTATGAGCTTTTGTTTCCTTCCCCATAAAATCAGACACTCTCTACTTCCAGCTCTGACGATCCATACATGTCCTAGGGTCCTTCCTAGCTCTGATAATCTATATTCTATGTCTTCAGGGGTCTCCTAGCTCTGACGTTCATGTCTTAAATGGTCATCCAGCTCTAAATACTACACACACACGCACACACACACATATGCTTTGAGGTTATTAGAAAGGGGAAGGTCAAGCTTTGCATTGTGGGGGCTGGGGAGATCACATTGAGGAAGTAGAGGAAATCTGTGGCCTTAACCAGTGTGTGAGGCTAGGGCAGGGAAAAGGGGATGATCTTACCCAACCCACAGCACTAACACCTCATGTCACTTTCCTAGGATTCCCCCAAAGCACCTTGGTCATCCTGTTTGTAACCTACTGTGGAGTTCAGCTCATTAAAGAAAGAGAGAGACTCCAAGCCCTAGCAGAAGAGAAGGAAGCTGCCAAAGAGAAAACTGCATAGGGAGAAAAAGAAAGAAGAAAAAGAGGAGGAAGAGGAGGAAAAAAGAGGAGGCAGAAGAGAGGAATCTGTACCATTACTACCCCTGGCTACCACCAAGACTTTCCAAGCAGCCTGAGCAACCCCTTTGCTCCTGCCCTCCCCCCAGCACTGCCTTGACTCCCTGGGTTCCAGGTCACAAAGAAGGCAAAGCCTTCAAGACAGAATAAAATTTTTTGCTACAGCAGTTTGTTGGGTTTTCCTTCTCTTCCAAAGGACAGCAGCTGGGCTGGGTTTACTGAATCGCAGAACCTTGGCATTGGAAGGTCAAAGGTCATCTAGCCCCATTCATACCTGAACAAGAGAATCCTCCGCTCGACATCCCCAAGAGTCAGTCAGCAAGTCTTCACTGGAACCTCTCCAGTGCAGGGGAATCCGTGGCTTTCTGAGGTGACTTATTCCTCTTTGGGACTGTTCCACTTGCCAAGAGATTTTTCCTTGTATCAAGTTTAAATACGTCTCTTTCCTATTCTAATCAGAGCAAACCTACACCCCCAGCCCCACTTCAGGACAGAAGTTCCACATATTTAATCTGTCACCAGGCAACAAGAGGAGCCCCTCAGGGGGTGGGGGAATGGTAAGGGATTGCCATACCTGGAATCCAAGGCAAATCCTATATACTGGCAGCTGGCAGCGGGTGCATTTGGCTCTAACTGTAGCAAGGTCTCATTCAGTCAATGGCATTCCGTGATCTCCAGTCAATGTGTGTCTGCCATCCCTCACTTCTTGTCTTCACTGTTCTTGGAACTGTTGTGCAAAGGCCTATACCAGGTCATTCAATTCAATTTCATTCAATTCAGCAAACATTTATTAAATCTCTACTATGTGCCAAGCATGGCAGGCATTGAAAATACAAAGACAAATGTGTGTGGCCTTGAATTAACTGGCCTCCGAAATGGCCATAGTAGGAGCTTCATAAATGCTTGTTGACTGACTCACTGAAATTCTTTAGTCCTCTGATCTGCTGACATCATTATTGTACATTCCTTAAACTGTGGGACATTTTTGATGAGACACATCCATGGCTTAGACCTAGGTCTTTTGACCCTAAGACCTGTGTTCTTTTACCTATACCTCTCTATTTTTTTTTTTAGCATTTATTTTTTACTTTTTTCCCTCAATTACATGTAAACAAAAAATTTTTAATATTCTTTTTATAAATTTTAAGTTCCAAATCCTCTCCCTCCCTTCCTCCCATCCCCCTCTCCTTGAGAAGGCAAGCAATTTGATACATGTGCAGTCGTGCAAAACATTTCCATATTAGCGATGTTGTAAAAGAAAATAAGATTAAAAAATCAAGAATTATAAAGAAAGTATTTAAAAAGTATGCTTCAATCTGCAGTCAAACTCCATCAGTTCTTTTTCTGGAGGTGGATAGCATTTTTCATCATAAGCCCTTCAGAGTTGTCTTGGATCACCTTATTGCTGACAAGACTAGCTAAGTTAATCAGTTGATCGTTATGTTGTCACTGTTACTGTGTATAATGTTCTTGCAGTTCTCATTTCACTTTGCATCAGTTCATGTAAGTCTTCCCAGGTTTTTTGGAAAACATCCTACTCATCATTTTTTATAGCATATAAGTATGGTATGTATATAATCTATATAGTATCCCATCCCAATCATATGCCTCAACTTGTTCAGCCATCCCTATTTGATGACCAATCCCTCTTTGCCACCACTAAAGAACTGCGATAAATATTTTTGTATATGTAAGTCCTTTTCTGATTTTTTAAAAAATCTCTTTGGGATACAGATCTACTAGTGGTATTGCTGGGTCAAAGGGTATGCACAGTTCTATAGCCCTTTGGGCATAGTTCCAAATTGTTCTCCAGAATGGTTGAGTGAGTTCACAATTCCAGGAACAACGCATTAGCCTTCACCTCTCTGTTGTCTATTTATTAAGCACTAAATCATCTGATGTTACTTTGTAACTTGTTAATAGACTCATTTCTTAAAAGGCACTCCCCATTCCTCAAATAATTTTTCTGTTAAGAAGGCTATAATGAGGTAGTGGTATTCAGACATAGCCTGAATTAAAAATCCATGCCTTAGAGCTGAGATCCTGGTTAGAACTATGGACTTTCACTCATTATTTTTTTAAAATTAACTTATTGAAACATCTGAATTAAAATATCTCTAAACATTGTATTTGAAGAAAATATATAGAAAGCAAGGTTTTATAGAATGCTATATCTAAGGTACAATTTGGAATCTTTCAAATCTTTAATATAATAGTTACTTGATTCCTAGTATTTTCCCTTTATGCTTTCAGAGAGATTTACATGCTTAGATCCTTCACTAATTCACTATCTTGTTTCAACCCCCCCCTTGACCTCATACCCAGCTCCTGGAACCTTCCCATTCGCCAAGATTCTTTCTACATTTCTTTAAAAATCATCTCTCTAACCAACCCCACTGCTTATTTCTCCAGTATCACAGATCCTTTGTATGTAGCTGTTCTTGAGTAGAGGTTGGATGGCTGCTTATTAGAGTTTATATAGGGATATATCTATCAGGTTGTGATTTGCTTTAGATAACTCAAAAGCTTCTTAGGATTGTATAGTACTATCAAAAGCTCGTGTGCCTTCTCAGATTCGTTGTTTTTAACCTGTTCTTCCTTCCCTGCATCATCCTTCTCTTTCCTCTCTTTCTCTTTCCTCTCCCTCCCTTTCCTTTCTTTCCCCTTCCTTTCCTTTTTCATCTAAGGTAGAAAATAAACCTATTTGAGGCAAACCGGGTGTCTACGTGCTGAAAGTGTGAAACCCCAAATTTGTGTCTCTTTCCATCAGAAGGGTTTCCTACCAGATGCTTTCTTTCAAGGTCTTTGTCTGTTTGGTTGCTTATTTTATCTCTGTGAGACCCTAATCTCCTCTCTCTTACTTCTCCCTCCTATTAAATATTTGCCTTCCCAGTAATTCCTAAAAGTACTAGAGCTCGTAGAGGTAACCAGGTGGCCCTGTGGATAGAGTGTTGGACTTGGAGTCAAAAAAGGCCTGAGGTCAAATCCAGCCTCAGACACTTTATTTGCTGTAAGTGGCCAAGTAACACCCTCTTTTTGTTTAAATTCCCTCTACTGTAAAATGGAGATAATAACTACCTATTTGTGAAATACTCGGCACATAGTATGAGTTATGTACCTATTTATTTCCTTCTCCCTTCCCTTGCATAGATCGCCAAGCACAGATACAAAATCTATTTCTTCTTTCAGGAGTCATTTAAAATCTACTATTATATTACATGTATAATTATTAATCATATCAATACATATTTTAAAACATAATACACAACTTTGCTTTTGGGTCATTGATGTATGTGTATATGCATATATGTTTGTGTACATAATCATGGCCCAGAACATACATAGAAACACACACATATTCACATATCCATATACATATCACAACCCAGAAGCAAAATTTTGCATTTTCATGGACAAGGTTCACTCAGGATTTTCAGTAATAATTTCTATTGGTTCATGTGCTTACCCAAGATTTCTTTAAGAACATCTATATTTGGCTCATTTTATGTGCAGAATCTGACTTGTGTCTAGGTTTCTACAGAAAAGGTAATGGTAGAAGCCCCTAGGCTCCTGAGAAATCATTTAATATAGGACAGACTTTATTTAACTGGACAAAAAAAAAGTAAGGGATTCATTTGTGGCATTCAGCCTTTTGTCACCCTATGGAGCACAGCACACCAATACTGCCCATGGGCTTTTCTTGGCAAAGATACTGGAGTGGTTGGCCATTTCCTTCTCCGGTAGATTAGGTATCTGAGAACCGTAAAAGTCCTTAGCTTGAAAAAGTCCAGGTCCCCCACTGCATTCTGGGCTATCTCCAGTTGTCCTGCTCCATATCTGACCAATGGACCCAGATAGCTCTGGAGGAGAAAGTGAGGCTGGTGACTTTGCATAGTTCTCCCTCACTTAAATCCAAATCACTTGCAAGTCATGGTATCACCTCCCTGATGTCATAGTGCTCTTCAAGAGCAAAGGATAAACAACAGATTAGGGCAAACAAGGGCTAAATGACTTGCCCAGGGTCACACAGCTAGTAAGTGTCTGAGGCCAGATTTGAGCTCAGGGCTTCCTGACTCCAAGCCCAGAGCTCTATTCACTGAGCCACCAACTGCCCAAAGGATTCATACCCAAGCCCATAAACAACCATGAAAACTCTCATTTCTTCTCTGTTGAGCTTCCTCTACCAACCCCCACCCCCAGGGTCTATAAAGCTCCCTAAATTTATAATAATACAAAGTTGATCCCTTTCTCTTGCAAGATCTCTAAAGCAGAAATGTCAAACACTTCAGTGCAACCAGAACCAGATTAAAACGTATTTGGGAAATATTTAACAACATCAATAAAAATACAGTGGGACATAGATAATGTTAATATGTGATTTTCTAGGTCAATATGCCCAGGCAAAGATCCTTATGTATAGGTTTGTGGCCCTCATTTCTATTAGAGTTTGACACTGCTGTAGAAAACCCTCTCCCTTCCCAGAGCCTGTATAATCCGCCTAACTCACAGTGCAGGTAAGGACAACGGGTAGCTTTTCCGCTTCTCATTGAGGTTGCTTTTCCTCTGCTCTTTGATTGAGCTCTTTACTTGGTCCAGAAGCACTTCCACTGGATTCAAGAAATCTGGTCTAGGAACTCCATTATTTTGTCCTTTCCACCGCACTGCTGCTAGTTTGATCTCATATAGCCCGCTCCTGGCTTGGCCCAGTGCTAGTCCTTACCAGAGGTTATGGGATTTAGAAATGCTTTCACAATAGCATCAGATAGACCAATAATATATAGGTGTTTTATTATGGAGTTTTTAGCTCATAGTAAAACAAAACTCCTAGGAAACAAAATTCCCAGGGCTAGGGACATAGGAAGCAGAGGCAACAAAAGATTTAGGGTAAAGAGTGATGCTGTGTTTCAGTTGCTGAAGTGGAAGATAGAACTGGAGGCGTCTGTTTCCAGTGCAATGCTCTTCATAGGAGGCAGGGAATCAGCACTGGTCCTACACAGATGTTGCCTTTGGTCTTGGTGTACCCAATTTGGCCAGCCTCTTGGTCACTCTCCTAGTCAAGACCTGGGCTGAAATGAAAGTCATACTAGGAAAGCTCATAGAGGCAGCCAAATGATAGGGATTTTGTAGGGAGGGAGCAAGCCCTTAAGAACTCACCTATATTTAGTCGGCTTCCAATTTCTGAAGCCATGGACAGGGAGACCAAATAAGGAATGGACACAGGATGTAGAGGCTTACAGAAAATGGCAGGGTAAGGATGTTGGACAGGAAGAGAAAACATGTTTAATGTGCAGAGTATGAATGACCTGCCACAAATGAGCCCTACAACTCTTAGAGAGCCCCACAATATTAAGGGGTTTTGTATCATTATATTAAAGAACCCTTCCAGCATCTACCTCCCTCCGCTGCTGTCTCTAGAACCATGTGGTTCCCTAGGGAGCAGTTTCCTAGGGAACCTCAGTAGACATTAAGGTGCCTTTAATCTATGATCCTATGGGATCTTATAACTCCCTAGATGCACATTCCAGTGCACAGTTCAGCTTTGGAGGGGAAGAAGGTGGGACAAACAGGAGTTGGAGCCATGCCCTCAGCACACAGATTGTTTGGGGAGAAAAGACTCACCTAGAGGGAACATTCAGAGAATAATACAGAACTGTGTGTTACCTAGGGTTAAGGTGGGTGGACAGACAAGTCTCTTTATCTTGACTTGAGGAGTTTACAAAGGGAAGGGAACAAGTCAAGCTGGGACCATTAGGACTGAGGAGGAACCCTAAAAACCAGTCACCTTCCTTCTCCCATGCCAGCTTCAGGCTCTTCTTTGGAAATGGCTAGACAGATGCACCTGTATTCTCCTAGTATGAATAGTAGACTTCATGTATGGAATTTTTTTCTGTCCTGGCTCAGGACAGGGGCACATAGATTGCTCTGCCTGGACTGTAAATAAGTATATTGAAAATTGATTAAGCTGTGGCCTAGGGATGATAAAATTAGGCTTCAAGGAGGGAATAAGCTTTTAAGGACTCATTAGACTAAGAGTGTCTTGAAGGCAAAGACCATGGAATTCCTCCCACACACACATTTTTGCAACCTTAGCATTTAGCATAGTGCCTGGCCCATAGTAAGAACTTAGAAAATGTTTGTTGACGGGCACAGGATCGGTCCCTAATCTGCCCATCTGTTGGAGTCTCTGCAAGCAATTCCATCCAGGGGGTGATCTTGTGACCTCACCCAGACCTCCCAAAATATAAAGTACGGTGCTGGGGATGCTGTGATGGTACAGCAAGAGCTCTGGATTTGGAGTCAAGATTCCAGGGTTTGAATCTCGCTGCCCCTTTCTGGGCCTCAGTTTCTCCATTGGCAAGAATAGTCATAATGATATACGCACCATCTACCCTGTGAGAATCAAACAAGACAATATTATGTAAAAGCATTTTGTTCATCCTAAAGCAGGGTATAACTAAGCCATCCTTATCATTGCTGTTTTCTACGTTAAGTTCAGTGGTTAGAACAAGGCTTCAATCCCAAGAAGAACCAGTAGATGTCACTCTGTTCCCAGACTGAGCCCTGACCCCATCCACCTCCCCTTAAAAACATGACACAGGTCCCTAGGAGGACTGGACAAGAGACTGTGTGACAAGGGGATGGGTAACAAGCAAGATGAGCTAGGAGGCAAGGTTGACTTCTCTGTCACTGATAATTGGAGGTCTTGGAATCATAATTGGAATATGGCCCTAGACAAGTATACTTTAGTCTAAAGCAACAGGACAGATTTAAAAGGGGGGGAGGGTAACTTGCTTGTGTGAGGAAATTTAGAGACCAGAAGAAGAAATATAGGCCCCTAGGAAGCAGTTGGTGCAGCAGTGGATAGAGCACAAGGTCTAGAGTTCAAATCTAGTCTTGGACATTTACTAAATTGTATGACCCCGTCACTGTCTGCCCCAATTTCTTCATCTGTAAAATGGGGATAACGATAGTACTGATCTCTCAGGATTGTTGTGAAGATCAGATGAGATATTTGTAAAGAGTCTAGAGTGGTGCCTGGCACATAGTAGGCTCTCTATGAATGCCAGCTATTTTTATTAGGATCACATATTTAGAACAGAAAAAGACCTTAGAGTCCAAATCCTTTGTTTTACAGATGAGGAAACTGGCCCAGAGAGGTTGAGTGACACCAAATCACACGGGCAGAAAGTTAGCAGAGCAGGATTTGAGTGCAGGTTCTCTGACTTCACATCCAGTGCTCTTTCCCCTCTCTCTCTGCTTCAAAAGACAGAGGCATTTGGAGGAAGTATGCAAAGAGAGAAATATGAAACAATGCTAAAGTTCACAGCACAAGAGTTCATGAAACAGATCCTAAGCTGGACACTGAGGCATCCTGGAGTTGTGATGGCAGATGCAGAAAAGGGTTTGGTAGATTTTTCTAGCCATCCCTGAGGAGAGAGTAGGCTCAAAGAAGGGATGGGATTCCTGCTGGAGATGCCTGGTGCCATGACAACTGGTGGATGATGGAGCTGCTCAGCTCTTATCCTGCTTCTGTTCTCTCTACCAAGAACAATGGTCTTTGGCCTGGGAAAGACAAAATAAAAGTGGCAAACAGAGAGCTGATGGTGAAGATAAGGAGGCAAATAGTAAGCGAGGTCCTAGCTGCCTCTGATGACTTCAAGTCACCTGGTCCAGATGAAGCTCATCCTAGAAGCTCAAAGGATCGGGGTGGGAGGAGAGCAGAAATGCGAGGATTTGATTGATGATCACTGTCTGACCTTCAGATCATCTAACCATCTTAAAGAATGAGTGAAAATCAAAGGATATAAAGAAGGAAGAGGAGGAGAAAGAAATCAAGGCTAAAGAGAAATGCAAATTAAAACAACTCTGAGGTACCACCTCATACCTACCAGATTGGCTAACAGGACAAAAAATGTAAAATGACAAATGCTGGATGAGATGTGGGAAAACAGGTACACTAATGCGCCGTTGGAGTGGTCAACTGGTCTGACTATTCTGGATAGCAATTTGGAGTTATGCCCAAAGGGCTGTAAAACTGTGCATGCCCTTTGACCCAGCAATACCACTGCTAGGTCTGGAGCCTAAAGAGATTTTTCAAAAGGGGAAAGATCCGTATGTACAAAAATATTTATAGCAGGTTTTTGTTTGTTTGTTTGTTTTTTTGTGATGGGAAAGAATCAGAAGTTGAGAGACTGCCCGTCAAATGGGGAATGGCTGAACAAGTTGTGGTAAATGATGGTTATGGAATACTACTGTGCCATTAGAAGTGATGAGCAGGGTGCTTTACAAAAAAACAAAAACCAACAAAACCTGGGAATATCTAATAGAATTGATGCAAAGTGAAGTGAACGGAACCAGTATATCATTGTACACAATAACAGTAACAGTTTAATGATGGCCACTGTGAAAGATTTAGCGATTCTCAGCAATAAAATGATCTAAGACCATTCCAAAGGACTCATAATGAAAAATGCCATCCACCTCCTGAGAAAGAGCTGGTGACCTCTGAGTGCCGAATGAAGCATGCTTTTACATTTCTCTTTATTTTTCTGCTTTTTTCAGCATGGTTAATAAGCAAATATGTTTTGCATGACTTCACACGTATAATTGTTATCTTATCGTTTGCCTGCTCAATGGGTGGGGAAGGGACCGGAGACAAGGAGATCATTTGGAATTCACAGTTTTAAAAAATGAATGTTAAAAATAACACACTAAAGGAAAAAAGCAAGATCGGGAGAGACTGCAGGGACTGAGACCGCAAATGTCCTGGTTTTCAAAAAAAGGGAAGAGAAGTCTGCAAACTCTGTGTGTGTGTGTATGTGTGTGTATGCATGTATGTCTGTATGTGTGTGTATGTGTGTGTATGTGTATGTGTGTATATGCATGTATGTGTGTATATGCGTGTATGTCTGTATGTGTATGTGTATGCATGTATGTCTGTATGTGTATGTGTGTATATATGCGTGTATGTCTGTACGTGTATGTGTATGCGTGTGTGTGTCTGTGTGTGTGTATGTGTGTCTATGTGTATGTGTATGTGTGTGTATGTCTGTATGTGTGTATGTGTGTGTATGTGTGTATATGTGTGTATGCGTGTATGTCTATGTGTATGTGTATGTGTGTGTATATGTGTGTATGTCTGTATGTGTATGTGTATGCGTGTGTGTATGTCTGTATGCATGTATGTCTGTATGTGTGTATATGCGTGTATGTCTGTATGTGTATGTCTGTATGTGTGTATGTGTGTGTTGGTATGTCTGTGTGTATGTGCATGTGTGTGTGTGTGTGTGTGTGTGTGTGTGTGACTGAAGCTGACTGATACCTGGCCAAATTCCAGACGGTATTAAAGGGAAGGCTAGTGAACACCAAGAAAAGATGATGATCTCAAAGAATCAGCATGATTCCATCAAGGAAAGGTCGTGCTGGGGAACCTGTCTGCAAATTGGGGAAGGAAAGGCCAGGTGGGGAGATTCAAGGGGAGTTCAGGGAGGTTCCCAGAGTCTGAACCCCTTCAAAAGAAGGCTGAGTCGAATTCATTCAGCAGGACCCAGCATGTCGGTATTTTGGGGTCCCAAGCACCTCAGACCTCCACATATGCTTCCCTGACCAGGAAGTACTAATCTCAAGCTCTTCTCCAGCTAAGACTGGGAGGCACCTGGCCCTGGGGCAGGAACACTTGGAGATCTGTTAACCCAAAGCTTTCCATTGCTGGTGTGCACCTGGGGAAGTTCACTGATCCTTTTCCCTCTGTGGAGAGGGCCAAAAGGACCCAGCCCTCTGGATTATTGTCCCTACAATATCAGGCTGAGAAATTGGGAGAAGAAACTAGAACTAGCCAGTTAAGCTGCCTTTCCTTAACAAGATCCCTCCTTCTCCAGAACTTTCAGAGGGGAAGAATCAAATGGAGTAAAAAGAGAATAACCTTGATATGTCCTGAGGACAGAATCCTTTCCTTAAGGGGGCAGCTAGCTGGTGCAGTGGCTAGAGCACCAGCTCAGGAGTCAGGAGGACCTGAGTTCAAATCTCACCTCAGACACTTGACACTCATTAGTCACCCCAGTTGCCTCATCCTGGGTCATCTCCAGTCATCCTGATGAATATCGGGTCACTGGATTCAGATGGCTCTGGACGAGAAGTGAGGCTGGTGACCTGCACAGCCCTCCCTCACTCAAAACAAAGTCAAGTGCAAGTCACGAGAAGTGAGGCTGGTGACCTGCACAGCCCTCCCTCACTCAAAACAAAGTCAAGTGCAAGTCATGTCATCATTTCTCTGATGGAATGGTCTTCTTTGGCAACGAAGGATGAACCACACACATCCTTTCCTTAGCTCAAAACATCCAGCAGAAGCCCAGGCGAAGTTTTCTGCCCACCTACCTTTTCTAGTTTCTCCTTCCTTGAAGACTCCAGGGATCCATCTTCAGCCAATGTTGAACATGAGCTAAGAGTTCTGCTGGACTGTTCTTTGTCATTTCAACCTGAAAATCTCCCTTTGAAAGAGGTCTTGACCTTGACTATGTTAGCCCACACTTGTGGAGACTACAAGCTATTCCTAGTCTCATCTAAGCCATATCAACCAGTACAACCATCTATATCTACCTTGAGTCTAGAGCTGCCAGATTTGGGTGAGAATTCTCCCCTCCCAATCTCCTACCTCATGATCCCTTCCCTCTTTGAGCAACTAGAACCCAAGAGGTGAGTCCGGAATGAACCTTCTATGGCCAAACTCTGGGTCAAGTTCCAGTGGTATTTTCGCAGGAAACCAATCCATTTCTTTACCTTGATGGCTCTCCACCTGACAGATTGGAGCCTGATTTTTCTGCACGCGGGCTTTGTGGGCCAGCCCGCTGTGGCTGAGAATGAGTCTAAGCCAGCCGCCAGTGCCTCTGAGGAGCGGAGCTGCCATACCAAGACCTCCTGCACCTGGAGAGGAGCTTCCGGAAGACCCCTGAATCTCCGAATGCTGTCCGCAGATATGGCCCTTGGCTCAAGAGCCCTCCATCAAAAGATTTACCAGAGCAGGGCAGACTAGGAGACTACTGTGGGACCTGGAGCCCGGCCCTGAAAGGGAGAGTCCTCAGGGAGAAAGAGGAAGAGAGAGCGAAAAAGGTCGGCTCCTACTTGGACAACCCCAGAAGACCCGCCCTCCGAGGATTCCTCCGAGAATTAGCCTTCTTTGACTAAAAGAAGACGACAGTCTTCCGCTGTGCTGAGCGGTAGGGTGGGATGCAAGCCCAGCTGCCCCTTATGATGCCTCTCCATCTCCCGCCCCTCTCCCCCCATTTGGTGCTCTTTGACCTTCTGTCTGTGGGGAATTTGGAGTGTGCAGGTATGGGGGCTGAGGAGGTGTGGATGTAGAGTCTAAAGGGAGTGTATGGGTGTGTGCAAGTCAATCAGGGGCCCCAGGGGCTTGCTGGTCCTCCCCACCATCCAGCAGCAAATACTGTCAAAACAGGCGATCTCCTGGCAAGCCTGGACAAATAAAAGTAAGCCAGTCCAGGAAACTTACAAATCTGATACCAAACTGATGAAGATGAGGTTTTAGGACATAATTAGCCAGTTGTTGGCCTTGTGTCAAGGTGCATTAAAAAATGGACAATTCCCTTTGGACACCAGATCTGTCAGCCTGCAGGACTGAGCCTACCAGTGAAAGTGCTGATCACTGGAATGCAGGTCTATGAAGGAAGTAGTGACCCAAGAGTGAAGACTTCTAGCCCTGCATGAGTCAGTTATTCTAAACCCTACCCCAGCTAATTGGACCCATTTGAGATAGTGTAGCACAGTAGACAATGTGAATTTGGAAAGCTGGGTTAGAATCCTGGTTTTGATATTCATCAGCTGTGTGACCCTGGGCAAATCACTTAAATTCTCTTAGACTCATTTTTCTCATGGACAAAATGAGGGTGATGACAATAATCACATCTACCTCATGGGGATGTTGTGAAGATCAAATGAAATGGGAAACATAAAGTGCTTTGCAGTCCTTCAAATGCTATCGAAATGCTAGCTGTCATCATCATTACATTTACAGGAAAAAAATCACATCCCCAAGTTTTTACCTTTTTTCAATCTTTCTTTGAATCTTTGGTGGGGAGACAAGGTCAGAGGATACTAGATCTGAAGTTGGAAGGGACATGAGAGGCCATCAAGTCCATCATTTTCATTTTACAGATGAGGAAATTGAGGTACAAAAGGTTAAGTGATTTGGTCAGGGTCACACAGTTAAAAAGCAACTAAAGTATGATTTCATCTCAAGTCTTCCTGACTCCAAGTTCAGTATTCTATCCATACATCACCCTGCCTCTTTGGGGTCATAAATGTTATCTTGTTGACCCCTTTCCCAAACCATTCATGGTGAACATCAAGGCTTAAAACTGACTGAGATGGTGAAGAAGGGGGAAAAAATCAGGTGGGGAGAGAGAGAGAAAAGAGGATTATTTGGCAAGATAGCTAGATAATAATAATAACAGTCAATATTTCAATTGGGCTTTGAAGGTTTTCAAAGTACTTTGCATGCATTTCATTTGACCTCAGTTTCCTCATCTGTAAAATACCTAGACCTAACCTCTAACATCCCTTCTAGCACGGTTTCTGTGATCCTCACCACCGCAGAAATAGGCACTATTAGCCCGTTTCACAGTGGAGGCTTAGAAGGGTTAAGCATTGTCAAATAGCCACTCTGTGCCTGAGGCTAGCCTCCAACCCAAGTCCAGCCTGCTGGCCATTACACCTAAGGCCCAACTAAAATCCCACCTTCTACAGGAAGCCTTACCCCACCTTTCTTAATCCTAGTGCTCAGTTTCCCTATTTATCCTGCAAGTTGCTTGCTTTGTAAACCTGGTCTGCATGTGGTCTCCTCCAGTGGATTGTGAGCTCCTTGAGAGGAGGGATTGTCTTTTGCCTCTTTTTGTATCCCCAGCACAGTGTCTGGCACATAGTAGGTGCTTAATAAATGTTGATGACTGACTGATTGTAAAAAAAAGAAAAGGTCATGCCACAAAAACTTCACAATCCAGTGCAGAAAGGCAGAGATAGTCAATGCATCCCTCTCAGATCATAATGAAATAAAAATTATATGTAATAAAAGGCCATGGAAAGATAGACCAAAAATTAATTGGAAACTAAATAATCTAATCCTAAAGAATGAGTGGGTTAAACAACAAATCATAGAAACAATCAACAACTTCATTCAAGAGAATGACAATAACGAGACAACCTATCAAACCTTATGGGATGCTACAAAAGCAGTTCTTAGGGGAAGCTTTATATCTTTGAACCCCTACATGAATAAAATAGAGAAAGAGGAGATGGATGAATTGGGCAGGCAGCTGAAAAAGTTAGAAAAAGAAAAAATTGAAAATCTCTAAGTAAATACCAAATTAGAAATACTGAAAACCAAAGGAGAGATTAATAAAACTGAAATTAAGAAAACAATTGAACTAATAAATAAAACTAAGAGTTGATTTTATGAAAAAACCAATAAAACCTTGATAAAGCTTTGGTCAATTTGATTTAAAAAAAGAAAGAAGAAAACCAAATTACCAATATCAAAAATGGAAAGGGTGAACTCACCTCCAATGAAGAAGAAATTAAGACAATAATTAGAAATTACTTTGCCTAACTGTATGCCCATAAATTCAACAATCTAAATGAGATAGGTGATTATTTTGAAAAGTATAAATTGCCCAGATTAACAGAAGGGGAAGTTGAATACCTAAAGAACCTCATCTCAGAAAAAGAAATTGAACAAGCCATCAATGAAGTCCCTAGGAAAAAATCTCCAGAGCCAGATGGATTTGCAAGTGAATTCTATCAAACATTTAAAGAACAGTTAATTCCAATGCTATATAGGCTACTTGGGAAAACTGGGGAAGGACGGTTTTGATACCTAAACCAGGAAGAACCAAAACAGAGAAAGAAAGTTATAAACCAATTTCTGTAATGAATATAGAGGCAAAAATTTTAAATATGATATTAGCAAAAAGAATACAGCAACTTATCACCAGAATAATACATTATGATCAGGTAGGATTTATACCAGGAATGCAGGGCTGGTTCAATATTAGGAAAACTATTAGCATTATTGATCATATCAACAACAAAACTAACAGAAACCACATGATTATCTCAATAGATTCAGAAAAAGGTTTTAAAACACAACACCCATTCCTACCGAAAACGCTGGAGAGTATAGGAATAAATGAAACTTTCCATAAAATAACAAGCAGTATTTACCTAAAACCTTCAGCAAGCACCATATGTAATGCAGATAAGCTACCTGCATTTTCAGTAAGATCGGGGGTGAAACAAGGATGTCTGTTATCACCACTATTATTCAATATGGTCCTAGAAATGCTAGCTTTAGCAATAAGAGAAGAAAAAGAAATTGAAGGGATAAGAATAGGCAAAGAAGAAACTAAGTTATCACTCTTTGCAGATGATATGATGACACACTTAGAGAATCCCAGAGATTCAAGTAAAAAACTACTTGAAATAATAAACAACTTTGGCAAAGTTGCAGGTTACAAAATAAACCCACACAAATCTGCTGCATTTCTACATATTACTAACAAAGTCCAATAGCAAGAGATAGAAAGAGAAATCCCATTTAAAGCTAGGGTAGACACTATAAAATATTTGGGAGTCTACCTGCCAAAACAAATCCGGGGACTATATGAACACAATTACAAAACACTTTTCACACAAATAAAGTCAGATCTAAGTAAGTGGGAAAACATCAGTTGCTTGTGGGTAGGCTGAGCCAATATAATAAAAATGACAATTCTACCTAAATTAATTCACTTATTCAGTGCCATACCAATCAAACTATCAGATAATTATTTTCTAGAGCTAGAAAAAATAATGTGCATACCCTCTGACCCAGCAATATCGCTTCTAGGACTGTATCCCCAAGAGATCATAAAAATGGAAAAGGGTCCCATATGTACAAAAATATTTGTAGAAGCTTTCTTTGTGGTGACCAAAAACTGGAAATCAAGGAGATGCCCTTCCATTGGGGAATGACTGAATAAATTGTGGTATATGAATGTAATGCAACACTATTGTGCTATAAGAAATGATGAACAGGAAGACTTCAGAAAAGCCTAGAAAGACTTATATGAACCGATGCTGAGTGAAAGGAGCAGAACCAGGAGAACTTTGTACACAGCAACAACTACAGTGTGGGAGGAATTTTTCTGGTAGACTTAGAATATCATTGCAATACAAGGACTTAAATAATTCCCAATGGTCTCTTAAGGCAAAATGCCTTCCACATCCAGGGAAAGAACTATGGAATTTGATCACAGAATGAAGCAGATCATTTTCTTTTGTATTACGTTTTGGTTTGTTTTATGATTTCTCCCATTCATTTTAATTCTTCTATGTAACATGACTAAGGTGAAAATGTGTTTAATAAGAATGTATATGTAGAACTACATAAAACTGTATGCTGTCTCAGGGAGGGAGTGGAGAGATAGTGGGGCAGGGGGAGAGGGAGGGGAAAAAAATCTAAGATATAAGAAAGTGATTGTAGAACACTGAAAACAAATAAAATACTAATAATAAAAAGAAAAGATCATGCCAGACGAACCTTTTTTCCTTTCTGGAGAGGATTACTAAATTCGGGGAATGCTGTAGAGGTAATTTACCTAGATCTTAGTAAAATATTTTATACAGTCATGTGCTATTTTTATGAAAAAGAGATGTGGACTAGATGATTATTCAGTTAAGTGGGTTCAAACAAGGTTGAATGACTGAACCCTAGTCCCCTTCCATCTAGAGATCCATGATCCTTGGGAAGTCTCAAAGCGATACCTGGATGACCACTTGCCAGGTCAGTTAGGACAGGCATCTTTTTTCGGTATGGATTGGCTTCTGAGGTCTCCAGTCCCAACATATTATGAATCTGCATGTGTGGCTCCCAGTTATCTGATGAAGTCACAGCCCTAAGCCCAAGTGCTAGAGATCTGATGAGGAATAACTTGTTTATACCAAGAGGGCATGTGCCCATTTGTCATGCCCAGGTTACAGGCGGTCTCTGGAGCATTTGTTCTCATCTTCCGCCTGCTTTGGGCTCCTGGACCCCTCCTACTTTCCTTATCTCTTTCCACATTTAAACCATACTTTGTCCCTTAAGTCAGTCAAGTTTAGCATTGAGGAGTAGAAGGGAAAGCTCCTGATTCTGGAGTCAGGAAATGGGGGACTCTTGTTTCCTTCTCATTCTAAATTATGGGACCATAAGCTAGAAAGGACCTTAGAGATTATCCAATCCAACTTCTCTGCCTGGTTTTGGGGATCAGGAAACTGAGGTCCAGAGAAATGAATTGATCAGGGCCAAATAATATGTAGATGAGGCAGGATTTGACCTTGGGTCCTCTGTTTCCAATGTTTGACCATATGAAGATCATAAAAATTGAGACTCAATCATTGTAACATTTTCTTTTAAATGCACAAAAGAGAACAGAGGGACATTCCCAAAGGAAGCAGAGGGGCAGCTAGATGGCACAGTGGATAGAGCATGGTCCTGGAGTCTGGAGGACCTGAGTTTAAATCTGACCTAAGACATTTAATACTTGCTAGCTGTGTGACCCTGGACAAGTCACTTAACTCCATTTGCCTACAAAAACACAAAAGGAAGCATAGAAAAGTAGGATGGCTTTGAAAGTAACCCATAAAATTTATTTTATACTTATTTTCAAGAAGCAAGCTGTATGGTATAGAATTTCCCAGTTCCATGTAGAATCCTCTCTTTAAGTCCTGCTGTGTGTAAGGAAAGGCTCATTTATTGGTATTTACATTCAAAATGAAACAATTAATCAAAGCCAAGGTCCAAGATGGTAGAGAAATCAGAGGTTTGTCCTCAAGGGGAAAGGAGCATTATTACCATCACCATCGCTAGGATTTCTGTAGCACAAAACCGCTTTCCATGTGTTTTCTCACTGGATTCTCACAATAGGCCTATGAGGCAGGTCTATAGTTAACCCCATTTTGCAAAAGAGGAAACTGAGACTGAGAGATGGGAGACTAAATGGAAGGGAATAAGCATTTATGTATCACCTACTGTGTATCAGGCACTGTGGTAAGTAAGTGCTTTTACAAATGTTATCTCATTTGAGCCTCACAATAACTCTGTAAGGTAATTATTCACATTTTACAATTGGGGAAATTAGAGCAAACAGAAGTTAAGTGACTTGCCCAGGGTCACGCAGCTAGGGCATGTCTGAGGTAGGAGGTGAAGGAAGATTACATCTCACCTGGTTCCTAGAGCTTGGATCATGAAGACACCGCCAACACACAGCTATTCAAAGTCATGCAGCTCTAATCTGTTAGGAGTTTTTCAGAAATCCTGCCCCCCCTCCCTAGTGAGAGAATCTGCCCTGGACACTGGGGCCAGGGAAATCTCACGGATTTCTGAAGGTTTGACTGCAGGACTCTATGAGGCAGGAGGCCTGGACTGTAGTCTCCCCTCTGCTAGTTATTCATTGTGTGACCTTGAACAAGTCCCTTCCCCCTTTGGAGGCCTCAGTTTCCCCATGTATAGAGTGGTTAAAATAATTTTCCCATTGAATAAAGCAAACAAAAAGTCTTGTATAACTTACAGACCTCATAGATTACTATGAGGGAAGTACTGCACCAGGCACAAGAATTTAATAACTGAAACAATAATAACTCACTATTTTATTGTACTTTCTTCATAGTAACCTGCGAGGTCTGTAGGCTACAAAAGGCTTTTTGTTTGCTTATCCAGGGTGGCTTGGAGAGGATATATCAGAGACAGGATTTGAATTCAGGTCTCTGGACTCCAAATCCAAGGCTCTTGGCATGTCACAATTTGTAATACAGTTTTCTGTGCACCATGTTTTTCTGTAGTACAGAAACAAGTGAACTTAGGATCCGGTAAGAATAATTAGCTAAAACAGGAACCTACCAGACACTTCCACCCCTCTCGGTTGTAACCCAGGTGAGCTCCTCCCTGACCCACCTGGTGGTAATCCCCCCTCCCTCATCCTCCAATACATCATCCCCTCCCTAACCCCCCCCCACTCCCCATAAGCATTTGAGGGGGGGCATATTTTATACTCCTGGTCCCAAATATACACATCATTCCTTAATTTTCCGCTGTCTGCCCTCTTAGAGACAAAAGTTGTGTGTTTGCCCCAGGAGATGCATCCATTTGGAGGGTGGGGAGGAGTGTCCCTAAACAGGAAGCCCATGGCCTGATGGGAGTCATCAGCTAAGAGAACTATGGAATCTTGGAATCAATTAGATCTCAGAATCTTATTCCTCCAGAACTTTATTCTATGTGCATACATATTTTCAGTATATAACACCCCACCACCAGCACCCCACCAAATCACAGCCTGTGGTGGTGGTCAGGCAATGAAAATCTTGCTCTTACTAATTTACAAATGAGGACCCTGAAACCCAGAGAAAGGAAGTCACTTACCCAAGGTGACACAATGAGCTAAGGACAGAGTGTAGCCTGGAACCCAAGTCTTCTGCTTCCCCCACCCCCAACCTGGGGCACTTCAACAAAGGGGCAGGCAGCGTAAAGCACAAGGGACCATCACACAATGGACATTCAGTCCAAGCTGGTGGATTGATTCCCCAAGCAGCTGAGGTGGCCAGCAGGATCTTTGTGGCTTGTTCCTCTTTGACCCGACAAGAAGCGGGGAGGGAGCAGGAGGGATCTCAGGGTCCATCTCACACCCAAGGTCACCTCTCTTGGATCCAGCTGCTCCCTGTCTGGTCCCTGTCCTTTTCTGCTGGGCCCTCTAGCCTGGGAGTGGGGCAGGGGGGATAGAAACAACTCTGCCCATTTTATAAGCAAAGGCAGCGCAAGGATCATTACCCTCATTTTTTAGATGAGGAAACTGAGGCTCTAAGGCATTGAGGGACTTCTCAACCCAAGATCACATGGGCAATAAGTGGAAGAGCCTAGATTCAAAGCCAGGTCTCTCTTGCTTCCAAGGTCAATGATCTTCCCATGATACCACACTTCATGTCCTACACTTGGAAAATGAACTTCAATGTCTTCTACTGGGGTTCGGGGAGGAGAGCACCAGCCAGTTTGGGCTCTGGGGCTAATCTCCACGACTATCACATCTTTGTCAACCTCAGAACGTTGAGCCGGACAGGCAGGAAGGTGGCGCTGGCTGCGTAGGGAATCTCCCTCAGGACTCCTTCCCATTTCTTTCCTTCTTCATCATACCTTCATGAGGGGTACAGGGAGAAGAGAAGACAGAGGAGAGGGAAGAGGAGAGGGGAGAGGAGGAGAGAGGGGAGGGGAGGGGAAGGCAGTGGAGGGGAGGGCAGGGAAGGGGAGGGAAAGGGAGGGGAGGGGAGGGGAGGGGAGAGATGCATGTTAGTTAGAATCACAGAACCTCAGAGTTCAAAGAGTCCCTGAACACCATCTGATCCAACCGATATCTGAAAAAGAGTGCCCTCTATGACACGTGGTCGTCTGACATTGGCTTAAAAACCTCCAGGGAAGGAGGCCCATTGCACTTGGGCATAGCACTAAGTGGAGAGATTTTTCATGGAGTTGATCTTGAATTTTCCCCCTTACAACTTTGAGCCAGTGGTCCTAGGTCTGCCCTCCAAGGCTGGGCAGAGCACATGTAATCCTTCACCCACACCCCAGCCCCCAAATACTTGAAGCCAACAAGACCTCTTCCCCAAGTAAACAGCCCAGTTTCCTTACCCCCACCCTCGTGCACCATGGTCTCCAGTCTGCCACGTGCTGCACGATCTTGTAGTGAAAAGAGTTTGTTGTCGCTCAGTAGCTCCTGCTGTATCTGATTCTTCATGACCCCATTGGGGGTTTTCTTGGCAAAGACACTGGAGTGTTTTGCCATTTCCTTCCTCAGCTTATTTCCCAGATGAGGAAACTGAGGCAAATAGGGTGAAGTGACTTGCTCAGGGTCACCCAGCTACTAAGAGTCTGAGGATGAATTTGAATTCAGGGCTTCCTGACTCTAGGTCTGGCATTCTATCACCTATCTGGCTCCTGCCCCCGTAATGCAAATAGTCACCTCCTATTTTATTTTTTCTTAAGTTTGAATGTTTTATTATTATTTTTTCTTAGAGCATTTCTAGTCAACTAAGGAAGACATCCTGCCAGATGATAAGCAACCTAGAAGAGGCAGGATAGAAGGGCCTGGAAGAGCTAGGCTTAAGTCCTAGCTCTGACACTTACTAGCTGCATAACCACGGGCAAAGCATTTAATCTCTCTGAGCTTCAGTTTCCTTATCAGGAAAATCAAGCATAAGAAGACATATACTTACCTCCCCAGGTACACAAACGAGATCATGGTTGTTCATAACTTAAGGATTACTTGAATTTTAGTAACCATTAAGGGCCAAAGAAATAGTGTACTAATGGCTAGATTTCAAGCATGGCATTAACAGGGGAAGGGACTCTTCCTCAAAGAACTGCTCTCTATACAGCACTTTAAAGTTTGCATTTGACCCTTACAAGAACCCTGTGAGGTAAGTACTATTATTATTCCCATTTTACTGAAGTGGAAACTGAGGCTGAGAGAGGTTGTGACTTGTCCTAGGATCACAGAGCTAGTAAGTATCAGAGGTGAAATTTAAACCTAAGAAGTCTAGTCTTCTATGCATAGAAGCTTTGCCCACTCTGCCCACTAGATATCCCCCAGGGTTGTCAAGTCTAGAGCTACAAGGCACTCCAAGGGTCATCTAGGTGAACCTCCCTATTTAACAGAATAGAAAACTGAGGCCCAGAGAAGGGAACAAATTCACCTAAAATCACACAATGAGTCATTGATCAAACTCAAATCCTCTTGCTGGCCAGGCCTCTTTTCCTTACACTCCACTTTAAGCAAGTTCATGATGTGAAAATCCTGGAAATACCTAGAATAGGCAGCAAGGTGGATAGAACACTGGACCTGAAGTCAGGAAGCCCTGAGTTCAAATCCAGCCTTAGAGACTTACTAGCTGTGTGACCTTGGGCAAGTCACTTAATCTCTGTCTGCTTATTTCCTCATCTGTACAATGAGGATAAGAATAGCTCCTACCTCTTAGGATTATTGTAAAGTTAAAATAAGATAATGTTTGTAAACATTAAAATGCTTGCTAGTTAGCTATTAAAGTAGGAACACAGGGTAGAGTTTTAGATTCCTTGTGACAAGTTCCCTGAAGACATTTATTTATTAAACAATCTATTTTATTAGTTATTGATGAAAAATTGAAATTTTATTATTTTAAAGAGACTTTTAAAGTAAGGACTCACTCCTCTGATGCTCCATCTTGTTGAGGGCATAACCATGGTTAAGGCTGAGCCAGCAAGACACAAGCTCCAGGTACTTTCATTGACAGCCTCCCCTCCGGAGAATGCTCTTCCTCCCCACCTCTGCCTTCCCTGGCTTCTTTCAGGCTCTAACTAAAATCCCACTTTTATAGGAAGCCTTCTTGGTCCCCCTTAGTGCCTTCCGTCAGTGGATTACTTCAAATTCATCCTGTATATAGATTATTTTCAAATTGTTCTTTGAACGTTGTCTCTCTCATTTAATTGTGAGCTGCCTGAAAGCAGGGATGATCTTGGGCTTTTCTTTGTATTTCCAGACTTTACTGAGCACATAAATGCTTATTAATTAACTACATCCATTGATCCTTTCCAGCTCTGACATTCTGCATTTTAAGGCTGTTTCTAGTGCTAACATTTCTAGTGCTGACATATTCTAACATTCTTCCCAGTTCTGAGATTCTATTTTCCAAGTCCTTTCCAGTTCTGACATTTGATGCTCTAAGGACCTTTCCAATTCTGATGCTCTTTATTCTGTGTTCTAGGGTCCCATCTGACTGACACTCTACAAATAAGTCATTCACTGAATATGTGAGGAAAGGGACTCCCTTTCTGGCTGCCTGCTCAGCTTGGTGCCAGGGAAATCTGGCTTCGATTTAATTCAATTCATGTTGCATTCCATCTGCCCAGCCTCAGGAGACAATTTTAAATCTTCTAAGATCCCCTGTGGCCTCACCCATCCCATCTTACCTCCATATGTCATTAAGCTCTGTAGGCACCAGCTCTCCTGACTCAGTTTCCAAGGTAGCATAGCCCCCAATGGAGTAGAGAGTCCCAGCCAGGCTAACAAGACTGAGTGAGCTACGTTCCTGGGGAAAGGCCAAAAATGGCTCCCACCTGGTGGAGGAAGCATAGAGATTATTGAATTTAGAGCTGAAAAAGACCTTAGACACTATCTTTTCCAGTTCTCCTATTTTTCAGATGAGGAAACGAAGACCCAGAGAGGAGAAAGACTGTTCCAAGGATTACACCAGTAGTAAATATCCTAGGAGAGACAGGATTCAACACAAATGCTCTAATTCCAAATCTTTCCTCTCTGCTATTCTGTCTCCTAATGAGGAGAAAATCACAGAGGGACAGAAGGTTGGTGCCTGACTAGATCCCACTCCCTGAGCTCCCAGAAGACCCCAGCACAGGCCAAATGACTGCAGGAAGTAGTTGACCCCATTTTGGGGGCAGGGGTTAGGCAGGGAACCAGAGATTCACTCTCATCACCCAGTGGTGTTACTAGATGCCTCCATTCCCCAGTATCTACAACCCGGAAGTCCCACCCTCTGGGAGAGCTCATTCTTGAAGTCCTATCCCCTGAAAGGTCTGTGCTTTGGAGCTCAAAAGGAGATTTTCCCAGAAAGACCCAGGAGCACAATGGCTGTAGTAAAAGCCCAGGGTAGAAGGCAGAGTTTCAGGTCTGCATGCAAGGCTCCCAGCTGGAGATCCCATCCCCTTTCCCTCTTGGGATGCTGGCTGGGCCATACTTGTTATCTGCTATGTTGTACACTTCCGATGAGCTGGTCAGCCCTGTGTTGGTGACTCCAGCTACCACATAAATCTTGCCATCATGGACTGTGGCCCCAAAGAGGGAGCGGGCATTCTGCATGGGGGCCAGCTCCTTCCACTCAAACTTCTTGGGGTCATAGACATAGGTCTTATTCAAGCACTTCCTGTGGGAGAGAGAAGGCACCTGAGCTACCAGGCAGGATCCAAAATGCATAATTCTCTGTCCTTTGGCCTCCCCTGCCCTGCCCTGACATTGTTCAGGTTAGTCCTGGGACCCAGAATCCCCTCCCTGCTCTTCAGGTATCAAATTCCCAACTCATCATTTTAAAGTCCAAATTAAATGTCACCTCCTCTGGGAAGCCTTCTCTGGTTCATCTGGTTGATGAGGACCTTGTCCTTCAGACCTTTTCTTGCACTTATACAATTATGTGTTTATAATAACTTTGATTGGTGTCTCATCCTCCTGCCTACTAGACTGTAAGCTCCAGGCAGCACTGGTCAGGTCTCACTGCACCTTCATCAAGGCCCACCCAGCACAAGGTTTGGCAGTTAAGAGGTGCTTAAGACATACGCTTTGTAATGTGTTATATGGAGTATGGTGGAGTGTTGAGGGGAAAGGAAGGAGTTCTCTGGCCTCTGTAGGATCATCAGATTGGAAGGGGTTCCTGAGGGTATCTTGGGCTGTCCTAATAATCAGCCTGGACTAGAAGCTAAAAACCTGGGGGGAAGTCAAGGAATGGGCATCCAGGAACCAAATAGGAAGTATGATGGAAAAGGAGGCTAATGGAAATGAGACAATGGCAGCATAGATGGAAACCAGGGTCTAAGCCTCTAGGAAACTAGACAGCAAGACTGCCTCAGAAACCTCCTTTCTCTGCCCTCTGCTTTGGGTCAGGCTGGCTTCTCTGCCTGAGGCCACCCCAGGCTGGTGTCTCTGGGTTAGAGCTGAGTCAGGAGAAGCAGAGTCCCAGTCAGCTACTTGGGCTTCTAAGGATCTCATGCCCTCCCACTAATACACACACCTGATCTGCTCCTTTCCTCTCCATCTTCTCCTTTTCTCTTATAGCATGACTGTCTTTAGCCCCTTAGTCCAGAACCAGGCCCAGTGACCTGTCCCTCACCCTTCCCCCACTTCTCTAAACCCCCAGGGAGATGGGGACCTCCGGCCTCCCTATTCAGAAAGAAGGACCCTGGGTACTCAGAGCAGCCTATCCTGAGTGCTCACAGCCCAGGAGGCCACAGAGCTCTATTTCCAGTCTAGCCTAAGTCCTTGCTGCAGTTGGAAGCTGCAGCCTCAGCCTCTTACCGGTCGCTTCCTTTGCCCCCGATTACGTAGATGAGGTCCATGTAGGACACCACAGCATGGCCATACACCACATAAGGCAGCGGGTCTGACTCACCCCATTTAAATGATCTAGGAGAGAGAAGGAGGGCGCAGGGTCAGCACTTTATCTGCTTAGCCAAAATCCCAGTGCAGTCCAGCACCTCAGAGACCTTTCTCCCCTTCAGACCCAAGACAAACCCAGCTCCAGTTTCTGCAGGACTTCAATCTTTCCCGACAACCACTGGGAAATGGAAACTTAGACTTGCCCAAGGTCACATCGCTAGTCTAGAGTGGATCTTAAACCTCAGTGCCCTGACTCCCAGCCCTAGCATCATGTAACATTGTCCAGCTGGGCTGCTCCCCTCTCCCTGCCTAAGCCAGACTGAGTCAGGCCTTTGTAGCTCCCTCTCACCTGGAAGATTCTTCCTCCTCTCCAGCTCCCTATGTCTTCTCCATTCTTCCAGGCCCAAGTTCAGTCCCACCCCAATAGGAAAATCTGTGACCCATCCCTGCCCTGATCAGACTCATTCCACCCTGATTCCCCACCCTATGAAGGCTGGAGTCTATGCCTAGCCCTGGTTTCTACAAAGTCCTTTTTTGTTCTCAGACTGTTCTCTCTGGTGGGAGTCCTGTCCCTGGCTTCCACCCCCAGACTTTGACAGCAGAGCCTAGGTCTCTTTCAACTCTATCTCCCCTAGTTATAAGAATCTGCCTGCTGCTTTCCACCCTGAAGACTGAGCTCTGAGAAGGTAAGACCCAGGTCTATTCCTCTGTTGCCTGTTCTAGACTGGGTCAAAGTAGGAGGCCAGGCTGTGAGCTCCTTGGTACCAGAGCCCATCAGCCTTTTTCCCAGTTTCTGGCCTGAAAAATGGATCAGGTAGGAGTCTAAGTGGTCCCAGTCCAGTATGCCTCAGTGTGAGGTGATTCAGGCCTAGGCCAGAGGAGACAGGTACTAATTCATTGCAAAATTTTGAGGACCAGTTTTGCTTCCTTAGAGCTACAGGCAATTTTTTTCTAGGAAAATGATCCTTGACCATTTGTATTTTCTTGGGTCTCCTGTTACCTTCTTTTGCCTTTTGTGGCGGGTTAGGGAGAAGAAGAGGGCATCATTACTTAGCAAATTGCTGATTACCATGGACTAGCTTTCAAAAATACTCTGGTAAAGTTCAGGCAACTCTGGGCTTTTCAAAGCTGCAGTAGTGGAACCCAACCTTGGACAGGTCCTACTAAGCCAGGCTTCAGTTCTGGGTCCAGCAATGGACTAGTCTAGTCCTCAGACTGCTAAGTGTGGAGGGTCTCTTCACCAGAGAAATGGCTAACAGGGATGAGTTCGGGGAGACAGATCACCCCATGAAGGTCATCTATTAAGGTTCCAATGGTAAACCTAACTACAAACTTGACCTTGCCCTAACCCTGATCAACAAGTCAACGCTAGCCTCAGTCCTAACTCCAATGTTAACATCCACTAGAACCCTAACCCTGTGGGGTTACAGAGAACGTGTAGTTCTATCTTCTCCATGACAATCTTGTTGGTTTCATATGTGTGTGTGTGCATGTATAAAATTTATTTCCCTCCAATTACATGTTGAAACAATTTTTAAACATTTTTTTAAAAAAAGTTATGTTTCCAATTCTATCCCGCTCTCCCCTTTTCCTACCCTGAGACAGTAAGCGATCTCCCAAATAATCTTGAAACTATCTAAAAACGCTGCTCGTACCCCCACGTGTCTTCTCTTCTCCAGGCTGAATTCTTCCTCTTATCTCTAGCTCGGACTTTTAATAGCTGTATGACCCTAGGCAAGTTTCTGACCTTATCACTCCACTGCCGCTCCTCTCTCCAAAGTTATTTATTAATGATCCCTTCGTTGAAAGATCTAATAGTCTTTAAAAAAATACTCATCCTTGATTTCTCCATGACCTTTAACACTATTTATCACCATATCTTCCTAAATACTCTCTCCTCTCCAGTGTTTTTGGGGTTTTCTTACATCATTCTCTCCCAGTTTTCCTTCTCTCTGACTGCTCTTCCTCAGTTTTCTCTGTAGCTGATTTTACGTAGGTATGGGGCAGCTAGGTGGCTTTACAGAGAAGTGAGCTATGGTTTCCATACCCTCCCCCAACCCTATCATCCCCCTGTCCCTCCCCCCCAACCCCTCCCCTTACAGCCGGTCATAGCACATCACTGAGTCCAGGCTCTGCTCTCCCTCCTTGAGCTCTTTACCACCCACGACGAAGATGGAATTCTCAGCCTCGCCCAAGCCAAACAGACAACGTGGGGAAGGTAGGGGTGGCATGCCCATCCACTCCGAATCCAGGTGGTCAAACTGGAGGGAATGAAACAGAATGTGAAAGCAAGACTTTGTCCCCCCTGACAGCTGGTCAAGCCCTTCCCCTAGCCTGCCTGAGGGTCCCTCCTTTCCCCCTCCCATAGTTTCCTCTTTTCCGCAATTGATTCATGCTGTGTTATAGTGGGTATGGAGGAGCTAAGAAGGATCTGCCTCCAGGTAGGCTAATCCTTTCATTCGCAGGACAGCTTGGAGGCTTAGAGACAAAGATCACATCAACCTCCCCCCCCCCCCCCACCCCCGGCTTCTCCTCTCCCCAACACTACATTTCCAATTCTTTGAAACATATAATCTTGTCTTTTCATCATCCATGTCACTCACTTCTGGTTTCACTCTACCTTCTCAGTATCTTTTCCAATATATGGCACCTAGAGCTCCAGATGGAGTCTGACCAGGGCAGAGGAAAGCAGAATTTGAGATTCATATTAAAAATTCTATCCTAAACTCACTGACCCCCTAACCTTACAGGTCACACTTTTAACTCTACAGACAAACTTCATTTCCCTTCTAGTTTGACTGGGATGATCTCTGGGGCCATTCCCACCCTCCCTGCCCCTCTAAATCCCTCTAAAATGGACGACAGCTGCCAGAAGCCAGTCCTGGTGGGAAAAAGGACTATTTATAGCTCCAGTTTGAGGAGGAGAGGGGTGAACAGATATGGAGCTCAGGGAAAAGATATGGAAGAAGAGGGCACTTTTTCTGGTGGCTGCCACAGACTGAAGATCCGTGGAGCCTGAATTGATAACCTAACTGGGGTCAAAACCCCTTATCCTACAGATGTGCTACCACCTTTAGGTAGTCTCCCATTCCCTTAAATGTGGGTCAATACAACATACAAAGGACTGTCTTGTGGAAAGGGGATTAGATTTTTTCTATTTAGCCCCAGAAGGCTGAGACAGGAGTAACAGGGGAAAGATAGATTTCAGGTCAGTAGAAGGTAGGACCTTCAAGATCATTACTTCAGTCCTCTTGTTTTACAGGTTAAGAAATCCAGGAACAGGGAGGGAAGGGTACTTGTCCAGGGTCATACACCTAACAAGCAGCAGTACTAGTATTCAAACCCAATATTCTTTCCAGATGTTTTAGAGGGATTTTCTGTTTGCTTACAGAATCCTCAGAGATCCCTTCAAGTTCAGAGAGACTACAATTTGCCAGCTTTCTAACGGGCCTCCCCTCCTCCAAGTTTCTCCTGTTCTAATCTATCTTATACATCATGGCTGTCCTCAACACCCGGAGTTATTCACCAGTCATCCCAAGTGGCAAGAGGTCTGGATATGGAGTTCAGAGGATCTGACTCAAAATCCCAGTGTTAGTTTTTTACTATGTTATTACTATGTAGCATACTATGTTGTTACTATGTAGCATACTATGTTACTATGTTGTGTGGGGTTTTTTTACTGTGTTGTTAAGGAAACCCATTTCTCCAACCCTAGTTTTCTCCTCTATAAAATGAGGGGATCAAATTAAATGGCCTCTATCATCCCTTCTAGCTATAAATCCCATGATGCTGTGCTCCTTAGAGGCCATCTAGCCCAGTCTTCAGCTAGGGTCCTGCTGTTCTCCAACCCCACCAGGTACCTGTAGGAAGTAAGAACTCATAGGGTCCTCCTTATTGTCCTCATTGTAGAAAAGGCCCCCAGCCACAAAGATCTGGTTCTCTTTGGTCACAAGGCTGACATGGTTCTTGGGAATCTGAGTGGACAGGGAAGCAAAGTAGCACTCATTGGTCCCAGGGTCATAGGCCACAGCCCCTGTGTCACTGATCATGAAGATTAGATCCTGTAGGAACATCCCAAAGCGCATGGTGTCATTGAGGATCCCAGGGATGATGGTGTCATCATCATCGGCCTCTTCTGCTTCCTTCTCCCCAGCTTTCTTCACTTTCCCAGAGGGCCTTCCTGTATCTACTCCATTGACCATCCCGGCTCTTTCTTTTCCAGATATCTCTTCTCTCTTCTTCTTCCTCTTTAGAACGGTCATCTTTCCTTCATGGGAATCCTTGACCATCTGAATCTTGCGGAGTAGCTCAGGCCGAGCCCTCACCAGTGGGTGCTTTTCCACTCTACTTTCAAGGTAGTCTCGAGGCAGAAGTCGGAAGCGGATGCTCTCAAAGACAGTGGGCAGGGCCTGGAGCCGGGCCTCCCGGTCATCCCCGGTGCTAGCCCACTTCATTACAGCCTCAAAGACAACCTCCTCCTTCTCCACGTTGAGGCTGTCACTAGAGATGACAGCAATGAGCTCATTGGCAGAGAGGCCGTAGAAATCTTGGTCACGAGAAATAAGAGGGAAGCGGTCACAGATGAAGTCACGGGCAGCCACGGCCAGCCGGGCACAGTCCAGCATGAGGCCAAGACGGAAGACTGCCAGGCAATTGGCGAGGCAGAGACGCTTCTGCAAGAAGGAAACACAGATGGTGAAAATGGATGGAATCTGGAAAAGATTGGCTGCAGCAAAAAGGTCCTGAACATTGTCCTCATTGAGATCAATCTCTGAAGTGTAGAGGTAATGTAGGACCTTGCCCATCACTTCTGGAGAAACCTCCTCCAAACTGATCTCCTGGATCCCTTCTGAGTCCTTGAGGAACAAGGCACGAAAGTAAGGGCTACAGGCAGCTAAGACCAGCCGGTGACATGGGAACTCCTGGTCCTTCACCTTCACAACACAGTCCAAGAATTTGCGATGGTCTAACATGTCCTTCAATCCATCCTGGAGGAGGGTCTGCTGGTAGAGTCTCTGTTCTTCTATTTGGTCCAAACTCTGGGCCATGGTGGTCCTCTCCTCAGCTTCAGAAGGTAAGGAATGGGATCAGTACAGCCAGAAGTCCCACAAATTCCTCTTCACTTTGGACCCACCAGATTTGGAGTCAGGGGGACTTTGTTCTGTCACCTGTTATAGGTGTCACCTTGGCCAAGTCTCTTTCTCAGATCCTCAGTTTTCTGCCCTGTCAAATAAAATTCACCATTCACTTCCAAACTCCCTTTTAACTCTTTAGTCAATGATCCTATGAACCAGAAAGAGATACCTTTGCTTTCAGAGAGCCACAAGAGCTCTGAGGATGGAACCCCCCATCTGTGTGTCTGACAATCTGTCTGCTTGTCTGGGTGTCTCGATGTTAGACTTGGCTGGGGCAGATATATATATATATAGCAGGAGCTGGTTGGAATCTGGGCTGAGGCTCCATGTAAGCTGATCTTCCTTGAATATGATGAGGGGGGCAGAGGGACAGTTGGGGGTGGAGTAGGGGGGAGAAGACAGCTGGGTTTCCCCTCCTCCTCCCATCCCAATCTCCACCCTGTGCCCTGGAGACTGGACCTGAGTCAGTCAACTATGAGTCAGCCCCAGGGACTGAGGGGGACTGAACCCTAGAGCAATGGCAAGGACCAGCCCCACCCCCAACCTCAGGACCAGAGTAGTGATGCCATTTGTGATGAACCAAAAACTGCCTCATTTCTAAATTGAGCTAAGGATGTGGCTCCATTTGTCCTTTGGCTGGGATTGAAGACTCCTAGGGGCCATGGCACATGTTCCTTTAGAATAGGTCGCCTTGAGGAAAAAAGGGGAGCCTTGTGGGAAAATTCAGGGGGGAGAGATTTTGAGGAGAAAGTGAAAGGGATCGAGGTAGGGAGGTGGGGCATACCCTCTAGACCCTTTCCTAGGTGGTGGGAACAGCTGCAGCCTGAATCCCTGGATACTTGGTCACAGGGTGGGGCCTCCTGGGGATCCAGAAGGTGGTTACCAGTAGGGTTGACACTGGTTCCTGGACCATGACACTCCAGGGTTATCCAGGTGGGAGGAGGAGTGGGGAGGGAGAGGGAGAGGGAGAAAGAGAGAGAGAGAGAGAGAGAGAGAGAGAGAGAGAGAGAGAGAGAGAGAGAGAGAGAGAGAGAGAGAGAGAGAGCCCACCCAGCCCCAGAACTGAGCCACCTGGACTCACGGCAGGGGGTGCAGTGTCAGGCCCCCATCAACAGATACTCATCTCTCCATTCTAAGTCAAAAAGAATGGACTTTCTGACTGCCTGACCCAGAGAACATGTTCTACACTTCCATTTGCTGTCTTAGGATCCATGATTTAGGGCTAGATGGGACCTGAGAAGCTTTCCAGTCTAGCCCATCATTTTTGCAGATGAGGAAACGGAACCCCAAGTGAAATCACTTGCCCGAGATCACACAGATTAGTAAGTGGTGGAGTCAGGAGTCAAACCCAGGCCCCTTGGCCCTGAATTCCTTTCCTTTTCTATTATATGATACTGCCTTCTCTGCACTCTTCATATTGCCACTCACACCCTACTGGGAAGCGGGAGTCATGACAGGCAGGCTCTTTGAGCAAGTGACAAGAAAGGGTTTTGGTCTTCAGGGAGGCCTTGGCCTGAGAAGGGAGAACCAATCCTGTCCTTGGGAACCTCAGGTCGAAGGGTGGTAGGACCAAGACAGTCACAAAAAGCCCACACGCTGCTGAAATAGCTCTAGTTTTTGTTGTTGTTGTTGTTTTTAAACAAGCATTTATTAAGCACCTACTGTGTGCCAGGCACTGTAAGCACTTTACAAACATTGACTCATTTGATCCTCCCCACAACCCTAGGGGCTGGGTCCTGAGCCACTATTATATTCATTTTTGATCGTTCAGTCTTTGTCAGTCCTGTCTGACTCTCTGATCCCGTCTGGGGTTTTCTTGGCAAAGACACTGGAGTGGTTTTGTCGTTTCCTCCTCCAGCTCATTTGTCAGATGAGGAAACTGAGGCAAGCAGGGTTAAGTGACTTGCCTAGGATCACACAACTAGTAAGTGCCTGCAGCCAGATTCAAACTCAGGAAGATGAGTGTTTTGTTGCTGTGTTTAACCCCAGACCCAGAGTTCTATGAGGTTAAAGTGACTTTCTCTGGATCACATAGCTTGTCAAATTTGAACTCAGGTCATTCTGACTCCAAGTCCAGAGATCTATCCATTGTGCCACCTAGTTGCCCCATAAAGGCTGCTATGCCAGCTGTGTATGGACCCAAGGAATGTACAGCCCACTGCTCTCCCTCTCTCTCCCAAGCTCCCCAGAGGGTCTCCACCAAGGCCCAGTGGCTGCATTCTTGCTCCCCTGGCTTAGATCTCAAGGGCCCAAGATTAGTTTGTCCCAGAAGTGACAGGGCCTGCAGCTGAGAGTTAAATTTAGCCCCTCTATGTACTGACAGGCTATGATTCCAAGCCACTCACCCTCCAGTCCCACATCGTCATTCTCTGACTCATTTGTTTTTACCCATAGACATGGGGGGAGGAGGGGCTGGTACTGAATCAGTATCCCTTTCTTTCCTTGACATCACCTGAGAGAATCAGGTCCATTCCTGTTCAGGTTCAATGAGCCACAGAACCATAATCATAGAATTCCAGAATGTCAGACATAGGAAAGAGCCCAGTCCAATCCCTTCATTTTACAGAGGAGGAAACTGAGGCCTAGAGAGGGGAAGTCATTTGCCCAGCATCCTAGAGGTGATAGTGGCAAGGCCAGTACTTAAACCAAGGTCTTCTGATTCTGTCCAAATTTGTCCCCTGACATCTGCAAAACATAGATCTATGCTCCTCTCCATCAGTGTCTCCATCTTTCCCCAGACCAGACCATTTGTACCACTCACCCAGGCAATTGCAATAAACTCCTAACAGATATTCCTTCAAAGTAACCTCTTCCCAGAAGTCTTCCCAAACCACTACCCCCAGGCTTCTCCTGGGGCCTCTCATAAAGCTTGATTTGCCCCTCTCTATCACATTTATCCAGCAACACTGCTTAGTATGATTATTTGTGTTTGTACCATGGCCACCAACTAGATTGTGAACTCCGTGAGGGCAGGAACTGAATCTTTAGTTTCTCCAGAGTACCACACTCCAAATACAGCATGTACTTATTATACCTGCTTGTTGAAGTAAATTTAAAAGATTTATTGCCACCAAAGCATATGGGGAACACAGAACCACATTGACAAGGTGATCGATTTCTTTATTTGCTGACTGGTCTCCAAAGGATTAGACACTAGGAAACTGTGAGTTTCAAAAGGTCATCCAGCGAACTAAGAAGTCAAGTTCACACTGAATTTTGTGGCCAGATCAGCACCAATACCCCATAGGGCAGCCTTGGGCATCGAGCCCAGTCAGAGTGGTAGCACTTGAATTTGAAATAGGTAGGAGTATATTAGGTAGAAACTATTCTGCCTAAGTCTATTCTCCCTAGAGCCTGAGATGGTATAAGAGAGAACGTATTCCATCTTCAGCTGTTGGGGAGGAGGAATGTTTGTTCTTCTGTCCCTGCTGTATCTTCAAAATACACAATTCAAAAAAGTCTTTTACAAAGGCTTAAAAAATACTCCTGGGATCTCTGATTTTATAGGCATGCTCTTTACTGGTGTGTATCAAAATCCTTCCCTGCCTTTGTAGTTTTTCATCAGCTTCAGTGGACAAGAAATCAAACACCTGGTGGTTCTAAGGTAGGCTGGTCCTCAAATGACAAACACTCATGTGGCAATAGCCACATCCACAGGAAAGGTTTTTCCAGGTGAGTGGAAGCTGTCTGAGCCTGAGCACTATTGATCCAAAGCAGGAGTCACCTCCATGACAGGGCATCAGAAGAGGGCTTTGGTGGAGATTAACCTGCCTTAAAATGCCACTTTCCTCATGATACTCTGTACGAAACCCTTCGACCATCCCCCACTGCTTCTTCGGGAATGACATGAACTAATGAGCCTGGCATTCTAGGCCTTCCACCTACCCTTCCAGCCTTATCTCCCGTCATTCTCCTCTTAAAACCTAAGCTCTGGCCAAGCAGGACTAATCACCATTCACCGCCTATGTCCGTACCTTTCTTGCATCTACATATTTTTCCCAATGTTTGGAATTCCTCCCCTTCTGCCTGTCTTTGAATGTCTAAATCTTGCCTTGCCTCAGCTCAAATGTCTCCTATTCCAGGAAACCTCCAGGATTTCCTGTGCTAGGAGTGATCTCTCCCTTTGCCAGGGCTTTGTACTACTCCACCCTAGCATCAGTACAGCATCTTGTGTCATCTGCCTACGAGGACTGTGAGTTCCCTGAGGTCACGGATTGAGTCATATTAAAAGCAGTCCTCGTTTCCATAGTACCTTAAGATTTACAAAATGCTTTCCTAAAAACCCAACATAAAACAAAACAAAAAATCCAGCCCTGAGAGGTAAGACGTAAAAAGATCATCACCCCCATTTTGCAGATGAATTAAGAGAGGCTCAGAAAAGGGAAATATTTGTCCTACACTTCATAGCTACCAAGTAGAGGAACTGAGACTTGAACACGTCTCCTGAGTGTGAGTCAAGGGATCTTTCTATGCTGTTTATTATTGTTATTTTTCATAGCAATGAGTACCATGCACCTAGAAGATGTTCAATGGACATCAGTTAATTTGAATTGAATTATTGAGCAAATTTCATATCAGTGAGGTAGCACAGTGATAGAGAGCAGTGGAAAACCTCAGGCAAACCTGAATTCAAATCCAGTCTCAGTCACTTAGCTGTGTGATCCAGGGCAACTCATGTAACCTGTCTGCCTCAGCTTCCTCAACTGTAAAACGGGGATAATAGCACTTCTCTCAAGGGGTTATTGTGAGGATCAAATGAGATATTTGTAAAGCACTTAGCACAGTCCCTGGAACATAGCAGGGCTTAATAAATGCTTTTTTCCTTCTTTCCTTCCTTTGTTCTTTCCTTCCTCCCTCTCTCTCTCCCTTCCTACCTTCCTTCTTTCCTTCCATTCCAATCCAATCCAACAAAAATCAATTGAATGCCTTCTATGCACCTGGAAGTGTGCTAGGTGCTGGAGACACAAAGAAAAAATGAAAAATATTCCCTGCTCTGCAGCAGCTTACCTTCTAGAGAGGGAGACAATGTGCAAACAGGTAAGTGTGCACTTGATCATTTGAGGAGAGTGAGAGCACAAGGAGGGGGTGTCAGGACAAGCTTCCTATTGAAGTTAGCACCTGCTCTGAGCCTGAGGCTGGGAGGAAATGCCAAAAGCATAGAGGTGGGAGTTGAAATGTCAGGTTTGGGGATCAGCAAGTGGCCCACTTGGGCTAGAATATGGAATGTGTAAAGGAGAACAAAATGAAATTAATCTGAAAAGGTCAGCGGTAATGAGATTTAAACGCCAAACTGAAAATTTTGTGTTTCATACTTGGTGCAGTTGTTGTTCAGTCATTTTGAATTCTTCCTTCCCTCATTTGGGGTTTTCTTGGGAAAGATATGGGAGTGGTTTGCCATTTTCTTCTCCAGCTCTTTTTACAGAGGAAAAAACTGAGACAAATAGGGTTAAGTGACTTGCCCAGGATCACACAACTCATAAGTGTCTGAGGCCAGATTTGAACTCATGAAGATGAGTCTTCCTCACTCCAGACTCAGTACTCTATCCACTGTGCCACCCAGCTACCCATTAAATGGGTACATGGAGCCACTAAAAGCTTCTCAAGTAAAGGAGTAACATGGTTTAAGTTGAGGCAATTATTTTGGCAGCTGTATAGAGTTACAGATACTTATACTCTGTGTATGTTACAGAGAAGGAAACTGAGGTCTCAGGAAGGGGGAAGTGATTTGCCCAAGTTCACACAGGCAGTAACAGAAGGATTGGGAATTCACACTGAGATTTCCATGTCCAGCTCTCAGCCCACTCCCCAATTATGTCTTGTTCTCTTCTCTGGGCTTCATGTTCCCCATCTGTCAAATAAAGGGGCAGGAGTAAGTGGTCTCCAAGAGCTCTTCCAGCTTTGTAGGGGGTCTGTTTAAATGCACCTTACCAGTCCTGCTCCTAATTATGAGTGAAGGATCACTCCTTCACCAATTCTCTACTTCCTTACCCCCATCCCACCCACGAGTCATTCCAAATGAAAAACAGGTGAGGCCCTTTTACTACGCCCCTCCCCTCACCATCATCACCACATACCTGCCTCCTGCTCAAAAATAAAATCAGGTGAGGAGTCCCAGAAGCCTCAAGGAAGAAATAGGCTTTACGAGGTCTAGGGTTTCATACAAAAGAACTTATTCCTGTTCTTTCCCCTGCCTCCAGCACACATCTGCAATTTCTTTGCAACGGGCTCAGCCCTGTATATCCTGGGCAATACAGGTCCAAGGCTTTGGTCTCTGGGAGGGGGCTAGCACCTGGAGATCCAACCCTCCTTGTTCCATCCAGGTATGTTTCCACACTTCATTCAACTATGTTGCCAAGGGATGGTTACAACAGGTATATCAATGTGCTCAGTGGAGTACAGACGAGATGGATGAGGGAGAGTGGGGAAGGGGCAGAGGGACAGAGACCTAGAATCCGAATGACGGAATTTCTCCTCCATCTTCCCAACAAATACTTATCTAACTCCTGCTTGGAACCCTTCAGCAATGGAGAATCCGATACCTTTCCAGGCATCCCATTCTACTTTTTGTGATATTAGGAGTTCTTTGTTTCTAGAAATGTGTCTTGACAACTTACACCATTACTGCTCCCCGATCTGCCCTCTACAGCCAAGTATTTGCATGATAACCCCTAGAATACTTGAAATTGGCTCTCCTATCCTGGCAGACCCTCCCTTTTCCATGCTAAACATCCCAGTTCCTTTCATTTGGTCCTCACATGGCATGATTTCCAGCCCCTCCACTTCCTGCTTTCAATCTTTTGGTTATATTCCGGTTTCAAATATCCTCCCTAAAATGGGGTGCTCAGAGCTGAATATGATTTCAGAAGTGCCCTGAGCAGGGCAGAGAACAAGAGCATTTTCTTCACATGTTGAATAGAACCTTCCTCAATGGAGCCTTGTTGTTTTTGCTGTTCTGACTCATCCTGGGCTTGGAATCTACTAGATCCCCAATCCCAGTCTTTTTCACACAAAGTTTCATCTGCCCAATGAACTGATGGATGCAGAGAGTGAAAGGCTCTAGCCTGGATCCCAGATGTACCCTCTGGCCATGCCTGGGATAGATCAAGGAGGGCTTCATCACCGACCTCCACCCAGTCCCTCAACATGTAGATTTGGAGACACAAGTGATCCAATGGAGGGAGAGGAATAGAAAGTTCTTTTTCAAGGATACAGCCTTAACCTGGGGTGTGGAAAATCTCTCCACTGTCCCTCGAGTGAAGTGATGAGAGAAAGAAGGTAGTGAATACTGAATCATACAGAACCATCCCAGTTCTGACACTTAGAGACTCAAGGCAAGTCATTTCAGCTCTGAGTCTCAGTAAAATGGGAATAATAATGTTTATATTATCATGCAAGCTCCCCAAATGGGATGTTGGTGAGGAAAGGATGATATAAACCTTAAAGTGCTCTATAAACATATAAAATATTGTAACATTATTTTTATAAGATATTATAGATGTTGGTCGTGGGGATTCCTTCTTGGGCATAGGTGGGATGGGATGACTTCCGATGCCTGAGGTGCCTTTTACTCTAAAATTCTGATTCTGTGAGGGTCAATGGTGAGGAGACATCCCCCCCCTCCCCGTCCCAGGGGCACTCAGGATCTTATTAGCTCTCTGCTCTAGCTAGAAAGACAGGATGAACAGAATAAAAGTGCCAGAGGCTGCAAACATCAATTCTGTGCCCTTTTGCCAGACCCGGTGGTTGACTGCCTCAACTCCTTCCCGAATTTCTCCAAACCTAGGTGAAGTCTGAAACTAAAACATAAGAAAGGGGACCAACTATAGATTACACATAGAACCAGAAGGTCTGGAGTCTGCAAACACCCTCAAAACAACTTCCTGTTTCTGTCAATGTCCTTCCTAAAATATGGTGCCAAGTTGCTGAAGTCAGCAACTACAGTTGTAGCCCTATCAGGGTAGATGCTAAAATTATATTAGTTTTGGGGGGCTGCCATATCATCTTGCTGACTCATGCTGGACTTGCAAACCATAGACTATCAGAGCTGAGAAGGACCTTCCAAAAGACCACCAAAATTGAGGGATCACAGAACCCAGACTTAAAGACCACATGTTCTAAACCCCTTCCATTTTACTGATGAGGAAAACCAAGGCCCATAGAGTGACCCTAGTATTAAAAATATGTACATTTGTTCCTATCTCCAAATGGGGACCAGTCTAGGAAACGAGCAGGGAAGGGGAAGAATCTGGGTTCTTGGGGGAACTTGGTTCAAAAGGTACAAAACTTGGCTCTCCCACACGCAGTAGAGTGAGTGCACAAGCCTGGTAAGACAGAAGCTGAGGCAGAGGAAGCACATGGGAAAAGAGGTATCCCCTCCCCCACAACTCCCCACTATGGTCAAACAAAGAGCTTCTTAGGTCAAAGGTCCTAAAACTAGAAAGGAATTTTGGGACCATGTAGCCCAGAGGTTCTTAACTAGGGGGTCATGACCTTGTTTTATTTTTTAAATATTTTGATAATGATATTTAAATAGAATTGGTTTTCTTTGTAATCCTATGCATTTTATTTTATACATATAAAAACATTATTATGAGAAGAGGTTCATAGGCTTCACCAGACTGCCAATGGGGTCCACACAAAATGTTAAGAATCCCTGATCTTTTTAGATAAGGAATCTGAGACCCAGAGAGAAGGGACTTTCCCAAGGTCAAGGTAAGAGGCTAAGCCAAACTCAGGCTTTCTGACTCCAAATCCAGTGCTCTGTCCGCACACCCCCATCACTGCTCCTAACATGGGAAATACCAGATCAGTTATGTGCTAGTTAGGTCAGCTCCATAGATACCCCAGACCTGGGGCCAGAAACACCAACTCCTCCATATGGTAGAAGAGCATCCGGTGTCCAAGGGGAAACGTGCAAGAGGGAAGAAAAGCTACTTGTCTCTGGCCCAAAGTTTCCTGGCACAGGAGTACACTTATTCAAAGAATGCCAGGTCAGCCCCTCCGGACTGGCATCCTTAACATCCTTTTTGAAGGCATTCTGCCCAAGCTGCAATGGCTGGCCAGGGCTTGCTCGGAGCTCATGAAGGGAAGCTCAGAGATCTCTGAGCACCTAGATGGTGACTGACCTGGGTCCAGGAGAAGACCTGCCTCTTCAAATGAGGCTGGAGAGGGAAGGCTTTATTTTTAGCATCTCCACAATCCCAGTAGTAGCACTTCCACCTTGCTTGCCCTTACCTTACCATCAATGTCTTAAGACAACCATAGCTTTTGGAGAGTGGGGACCCTATCTTTTCTAAACTTCCTATCTCCCTTAGCACTGAGCATAGTATTCAATATACAAGGGTTCTTAATCAATGTTTGATTTTGTACAGAATCATAGGACCTAAGGTTGGAAAGCTCCTCAGCATTAAATCCTACAGAGTTCAACTCCCTTCATTTAATAGATGAGGAAACTGAGACCCAGAGAAGACACACTGCTCAGTGGTTTCCTGGCATCAGAATTTTTTGAAATTTATTCCAGCTCTGGGGAATATATAGTCATCTTAAAAAGGATGGAAAACCCAGTAAGCCAAGATTTTCAAGCAGGGGAATGAGTTGAGGGCCTTCTGGGTTTATAAGCAAAAGACCCGAGTTCCAATTCCAGCTCTTCTACTTCTCATTAGATATTGGAGTTACTTTGAGGGCCAGTTTCCCCACCCTTATAATGAGGGAAGTGGACCCAGGTAATTGCTAAGGCCTGGTCTAGTCTTTAAATTTATGGTTTAGTCTGCTTTCCTGCCAATCTAGGCATCCTGAGAGGACCTAGCTCCTTGGCCTTCAACTCTGCATCTCAAGATGGTGACCTCCCAAAATCCAAAACCTGTCATGCCTCTTTGGACACCAGATTAAGTATTAGCCCTTGTACCATGGGGGAAACCATAGAATTATAGACTTTCAGAACTGAAGAGGATCAACCTAATCAACCTGATCCAACCTAAGCAGACATCTTCCAGATTGTCAGGGAACTCACTCCCTTATGAGATGGCCCACCATGGAGTTGCACCAGAGCAGAGGTAAGGCAAACTCCCACCCTCTCCAAAAGAAATGCCTTTAACGTTGGGAAGAGACCAAGGCAGTTCTCTGAATTGGATGGAGAGGCTTAGGTGGAATTGCCCAGATGACCACCTTCAGGCTAAAGTAGCTACAGCAAAAGCGTGACTCCCCCCCATTCTAGCTACTCCTAACCAGTGCTCTTTCCAGTCTGCCTCTCTACTAGGGATTTTAAAAAGTAGCCCTTTCAAGGCAGTTGGGGTAGAAGCCACCAGGATGCCAAGGCTGGGCATCATACAGTAATAGACAGGAGTAGGGGTTGACCATGAGTGAATGGAGGGTGGAAAGTCTCTATGGGGCCCAGAAAAGGCCCCAGTTTTGAAGACATTTCCCAAGAAAATCCTGCAGTTGCTAGGCCAGGAATGGTTAAGGACCACAGATTAGCCAGAAAGGACCTTAGTACATCACCCTCATTTGAGATAAGGGATGGGAGAAGGGAGGGAAAGTGTTTCACCAAATGTCACACAGTTTAGCAGCAGATCTGATCTTCTCATACAAAATCTAGGAAGAGAGATTATTTGGAGGAACACTCCTCTTCCATATTTCCAATGGGTCCCCGAGGTGTGCACGGCCCTCCAGCATGGGACATATTTCTGGGGACGGAGGGGAGGGGAGGGCAGCTATCCCTTCACCCACTTCTCAGGGATAGGGCCTCATTTCCTGGGAGAAATTACTAATGGGAGAGTCTAAATGGAGAAAAGCCCAGATGTGGCTAGTAGGGTACTATGTCACCTCTGAGCATGAAACAGTAGATCGCTGTGGTTTCTGCTTCCCCTTCCATCCCACTAAGGTCAAAATGCTTTTAAGCAGATCTTTCTTTGCCCCACTCCCCATCTCTCCCCCAATACCCCCCTCAAACAATGCATGCAGCTAGGGAAGGGGGAGTTATCATATATTGATTACAGAGTTTTTCTTAAAAAAAAAAACAAAAACATTCCTCCATCAATCAACAGGAAACTGGCTACCACAATTTCCCAGGGTGAGTCTCCTTAAAACATTCCAACTCCCCCCCTGGGTTGCCCCACATCTATACAGAATAAAGTGCTTTGTTTATTAATTATTATTAATAATATTGTTTATCACACTTAAGGGTCCCATGACCAGCCCGCCCCATGGCGTGGAGTCTAATGGGCCCACGGCCACCAGCTGGAACAGCTCAAATCTGGCCTTACTAAGTGCTCTGTGTCTAGCTTCTCTATAGTTCCCTGTAGTCCCCCCCACCTCCCACCTCCCTGGCTGCCAGCCACAGTCCGTTCTACTCAGGTTGACTTTGGCTTTTGTTTTTCCTTAATGTAGGATCAACCTCTCTGACCATTCAAGTCACACAGTACCTGGGCCCCCATGTCCCAGAGGAGGAGGGGCCACATCTGTCATTAGGGCCCAGTGAGGGGGAAGTTTACATAGGTGGGCATTGCCTATTTGGGCAATATCACCACTCAAGCCCCCAGCACCACTTCAGTCCCCATTTTCAGACCCCTACCCTCCACAAGGCTGGCCCCAGTTTCCAGGGGTTTCCAGCAGGAGGTGGGGAGAAGAGGTTCATTTTCTTCCAAGTCCTTAATCTTCCTGCTCCATTTTTGACATAGCCATGGTTAAGCAGGAGGTCCTGTCTCCCAGGGCCTGGTATCAGTGGGGGAGGAGAGCAGAGGGAGGGGATTAAGGTGCAAAGAATCTTAAAAATTACCAAAAAAAAAAAAAGTTACAAAATGAAAAATAAAGGAGCTTAATCAAGAAGAATTAGCTTATGGAACTGCCTCATTTTAGGAATAGGATTACGAGCCACCTTAACTGCAACAATCCACTGCGGGAACTACTGCCTCATCTGTACGAGCTCAGCTCACACCTCCAACCAAGAAGAGGCAGGCTGCCTGAGTTTGTATTACAGTCCCAATTGGTACAGAAGGCCCTGGGCCAGCCTGAGCCCTGCTGTGGCAGCAGCCTGGAGGGGAGGGACAGGATGGGGAAGATGAGGCAGCCCACAGGATGCAAAGCCTCAGCTGGCCCATGAAGACAGGAAGAGAGGGGGAGGTGAATGTCATAAATGGCCACTTAGCCCCAGCACAGGGGAGTGAGGAAGCACATTCACGTTACTTCTGTCATATCCAAGTTTTTTCCATACACACATGCATACATACGTGCTCACACACATACTCTAATGAACACATTCACCCTAATGTCCCTCCAGCACACACACCCTGTATTTCCTTTTAGGTGGGGGATGGAGTGGGAGAGCAGCAGGCTAGAAGAAGTCGATGACCCCTGCCAGCACCCATGATAACCCTCCTAGCCAAGACCAAGCAGCTTTCACTCTCCTGCCCTGCAGCCCACCAAGAGAAAGACCATGAGGCACCTAAGCTCGCTCTGGGGCACCAGTCCTGAGAACCAGCTGGAGGGGACTGGGAGAAATTCTACAGAGTGGGTGGGTAGGTGGATGGATGGGGTTCCCTGTTAAAACTGTCATCACCCATGGAGGGCAGGCCCCCAACATGCCAGCCTCTTGGCTATGCCTTCCCCCTAAAAAAGGTATTTGTAGCACCTAGAGACCCAGAAATAAAGGGCCTAGTATTTCCCTGCTTCTATTTCTGAAGAAATTCTGACTTTTCATTGACCCAACCTTGGTCCAAGTCATTTCTTCCAATGCAGGGGGTGGGGGTGTGAGTTGGGGGGGAGGGGGCATGGTGAGGGAGCACATAGAGGGAAGAGCTATTGGCTCAGGATTCTGGGATGCTGCCCATGGGGCCAAAGCAAGAAGCAGTGAATTCCTCCCCTCAACCGTAGTAGATTCCCTCCCTCTTGCCATGGGCTCTGGCAGCATTCAACCTTTGGGGATTGGGATTGCATTTGGAGAATGACCAGTGACCCCTCAGGGGGCTTCTTTGGTTGACTGACCTCAGGATCCCCCAGAGGACAGAGTACTTGGCATTCCTACCCCAAGGTACCATCATCCTCATCCTCCCCCTCCTTCTAAACTGTAAGGCACTTTGAGAACCAAGTCCTCCCCAGCAAGTTGTGATTCCTCTAGTTTGTGTAAAGGGTCCTTTCCTCACCTGCCCTTCCCCCTACCCCCTGATCAGGCAAGAGGAAGGGATGATTTTGAAGACCCAAGCCTTGGAAAGCCCTGAGGGATGCAACCCCTCCCAGCTGAAGGCATTCCCCTCCCTAGCCTATGGACTAGCATAGAACTCTGTGGCTGGCTGAGCTTGGCTCCCATTGCCCCATGCCTACTCTCCCCATCTATGAAAAAAAGAACACAGGTTCCAAGTCCCATCTTATCAACCACCAAGGGAGGGGGCCTAAAAATTACTAAGAGAGGTTGTGTGAGGAAGGAGGCAGTTGGAAGACAATGAATCCACTGCCCTCTGCCCATAGTTGTTCTGAGGCTGATCCCCTGGGAGTGAGGGGAAGGGCTAAGCGTACCCCTGGGGCACCATTCCCAACTTCCTTTCCCAAAGTATAACCAAACAGCTGCTACTCAGTTTCCCTCCCTAGCCCTGAAATCCCTGTAGGCTTGGTCTCCTGTGATCTGGGCTCCCTCCCTGCCCATACCTGTGAGCCCCAAGGCCAGCAGCCAGGAGGAGACGGCGGGGGAGAGAAGGGAGAAATGGCATTTTGGCAAAATTGATGGGGCTTAGCCCACCCCCAATCAAAGTGAATCTAGTGCTTGTCCTGAGGTCTTTACCCCCCCAATACATATAGAGACACCAAAACACATACAGATGGTCCCCCATTCACACATTTTCCCTCTTAGAAACACACCCAAAAATAGTGGTGCACAAAGACAGGCAGACACACAGATGCATGGACACTCACATGAGTGTGCATGCATGCACAAACACACAATCCTGCACACAGACTGTACCTCACCCCATACGCATTCTCCTCGGAGCCACACACACAGACGTTGGTCTAAAAACATCCCTGGGTGGGCACAGAGACACAGAGTCTCTCAGTCACACACTATCAGACACAGAGAGACACAGACACATAGACCCCGACTCTGGGACACACATGTGCACACACACACTAGGACAGTGACCTTCATTCTCACCAGCCTCACCTCTCTGCACTGGCCCCCTCACCCACAGGGGCACACGGGGACTCTCAGAGGACCCATGGCCTTCCACTTGGGTCACTCATCTTGGGTGGCAAATGACCCACCCCTACCTTGCCTCCATCTTGATTCCTAAATCTCAACCTCCTCACCCGAGGTCCTCTGAGCCTAGATGAGAAAACTGGCATCAGCTGACCCCTACTACTCACTGCTGCCTCTCCTGCCAGCCTCTGCCCACCCCCTTACAACTCTACTCTCTCATTTTACAAATGAAGAAACTGAGACCCAGAGAGCTCCCTCACTCAAGGCAAGTAAAACCCATAGTCTAGATATGAATCTAATGACTCTTAACCCAGGTCTCTCCACTATACCATTCTGCCCTCCCAAGCCCTGTTCCTTTCCCTCTCACCAGAGCAATAGGGAACCCCCCCCAAAACTAAGTGGCACTACCTCTGGACCCCATCCAGGGCCTCAGCCTGTACCCCATTCATCCCCAACACCACCATGATGAGACCATATGAAAATGGAACTGAGTGGTCATGGAACAGGAAGGGCGTGGGAGGAGGCTGGGAGGAGCACAGGACTTCAGAACTGGAAGGGATCTTATCTAACATCTAGTCCGACTTCCTCCTAGTATAGATGAGGAAACTGAAGTTCAAAGAAGACCAGCAGCCTGCCCAAAGTCACATGGGAAAGTGGCAGAGTGAGAATCTGAGCCTGGTTCTTGGAAATCACATCAATCGCTCCTTCCACTCTACTGAGGAAAAAGAGAGGGGAGAAAAGAGAGGAACACACATGGGCTCCACTGTCCAGAGTCAATCCATGGGGTCCTTTCGGAGGTGCAGCTGGGACAAACTTGGCATGGACCAGAGGCAATGGGAGGGCTCTGGGGTAGAGCAGCAGGGCCTTAGTTGTGGCTGGCATTGACCTTCCCTGTAGAGAACAGGGGGGGTGGGGGAGGTAAGTGAGGGGGGGGCGGCAGGGTCTGGGGGAGAGGGGGCAGCAGGGGCAGGGAGTGTGAAGGGGGTGGAGGGGGCTGCGGTGGGGGAAGGCCAGGCTGGGTAGGGGTGGAGGGGGCGGCTCCCGGGGGCACTGGAGTCAGGGCCAGGGTCAGGCCTGGAGGGTGGTCACCCCCATCAGGAGTGTCCGAGGTCATCGGGTGACTGACGCGGAAACACTTCTCCTTGTGGGCCTTGAGCATGTTGGAGAAGCGGAAGCGCTGTCCGCACACGTCGCAGGGGTACGGCTTCTCGCCTGTGTGTGTCCGCCGGTGCCTCTTCATGTTGGGCCGGCTCGTGAAGCTCTTGCCGCAGATCTCGCAGATGTACGGCTTCTCACCTGTGGACGGGGAGGTGGGCCCAGTCTGGTCATCAGGGCCCTCACCCGGCCTCCAGCCATGGCCATTCCCCACCAGGGGCTCAGAGCCCAACCCAGGCATTCGCTCCCTGGCAAAGCGCTTTCCTCCCCTCCACCCCCTCATCAGACTCCCGTACACCAGAACTCTCCCTCCATTCCAGCAAGGACTCAGTAAAAGCTCGGACACCTTTTCCTCACCCTGTCATGTCATATGGCATGGAGCGAGGACCAGCAGGGTGGTTTAGATGGAAAAACCCATAGAATCAGAGTCAAAAGGTCTGAATTCAAGTCTCTGCCACAAATCCACTGAGTGACTTTGGGCAGGTCACTTGCCCTGCTGGCCTCAAGGGACTTTTGTGGTACTCTGTCTTGGAATCACAACGTCACAGTTCTGAGCCAGCCTCTGACACTCACTAGCTGTGTGACCTTGGGCAAGTCATTTCTCAACTACTTCCTCCTCTATAAAGTGGGGACGGTCCTTCCTTACACTCTCTACCTAATGGGGCCATTTTGAGAAAAGCTCTTTGTTTAAAGATACAGAAAAGGGAATTATTGTTGATTATGGACCTCAGAGCTGGAAGGAATCTCCGAGGTCGTCTGGTACAACCCTTCCATTGGCCAGATGCTCAGACAGATCTTCCCCAAGGTTATACCTAGAACAAGGGACACATTCAAATCCTTCAGCTCCAAAGCCAGTAGTCTTTTATTGTACTACATTATCTTTTCCCATGAAGGGGTAGGACTCTTCTGCTAAGGCAAGGGGTACCTGGCTCAGCTTTGATTAGATCTGAATGTAATTTCACTCATTTCACCTACTTACTCATAAATGTGGCAATCACAAGAATATTTCAAGTTATCAAAGTTATCAAAAAGCCTGTTCTTTCAAATTAAGAGCTCAGCTCACTAACTTTCCCTTTCAGCAAATATTTAATATTGCTGGGAGTGATGGTGAATGCCTGTAATCCCTAATACCGGTGAATCCCTTAAGCTCAGGACTCGAGCCTCTGTAGGACTAAGGCTGATAGGGTGTCCTGGATTCAAACGCGCATCCTCAGATCTGAAATTCATGCCTTCTTCTATACTGCGCTGAATAGTTCTCTTCTCTTCTCCCCACTCTCTGAAAGGCTCCCCACCTCCAAGGACCCAGGAATCACAAGATACCACAGCTAGAAGGGACCCTAGAGATCAATGGACCCAACTCTTTCATGTTACAGATAACATAAGATAAGAAAATAAGAAGATAAGAAAACGAAGGCTCAGAAAGAGGAAACCACTGGGTCACATGGTAGTAAGTTATTGGAAGAGTCAAAATTCAAACTCAGGTCTTTTGATTCCAAGGCCAGTGATCTTTGGGGTGGGGAGAGAAGAAAAGATAAGAAGAGAGGGGGGAAAGGGAGGGAGAGAGAAAGGGAAAGAGGAAGGAAAGGGAAAGAGAGAGACAGAGACAAAGTAGGGGGAAGAGAGAGAGAAGGAGAGAGAGGAGAGAGAGAGAGAGAGAAGGAAAGAGAGACAGAGAAGGAGAGGGACAGGGAGAGAAAGAGAAAGAACAAGACAAAACTAGCTTGGTCATCTCTTCTAAGGAGAGTTCTCTAGGTAGGTGAAGAGGGATGGAGAGAGAGAGCAAGGGGAGGGTGGGACTGCTCCCCAGGAGGGCTAATGATCCTGGGTGGAGGGGAGTTAAATGGAGGAGATGACAGGGGAAGTAGAGGGGAAGGAAGGAGGGGAGCAGGGGTCTTCAAAGGCCCTTACCTGTGTGTGTTTTCATGTGCTCATCAAAATACTGCTTCATGTTGAAGTCCTTCCCGCACCATTGGCACATAAATTGCTTGTGGCCAATGTGGATGCTCATGTGGGACCGAAGCTGGTACTTGTACTGGAAGCGCTCGTTGCAGTTCTGTCCAGGAAGGAGAAGACATGAGAAATGGGTGTGAGGACTCTGTGGCACCATCTTCAACCCCCAAGTCTTAAGTCCAGGCATGTCTGCAGATGGTTCTGGGCTTGGCTGTCCATCAAGAGAGAGGGTGGGGGTGGAGGGCAGGGCAAAGGGAGAAGAGGGAGGAGAAGCGATCTAGTACAGAAGTCTGAGAACGTCCCCCTCCCTCTGGGAGTCTAGAAAAATCAATTCAAGACTCGATTGTTGAATTCAATGAAATGCTCAGTATGTGGAAGGCCCTAAAGATACAAAAGGCAACAGTCTTGCCTCCAAGAAACATATGTTCCTGGTGGTACAAGGAATAAATACAAGATACATAAATGCAAGGTAATTTGAGGACACTGAACATGAGCTGGGGGGAGAGGTGATGTGTATTAAGGAAGGCTTTCTGTAGGAGGTGGCCCCTGAGCTAAGCCCAGAGATCACAGATGAAGTGCCAAGCCGAGGGAACAGCCACAGGCCAGTTTGACAGGAAGACAGTATTAGAAGGGGAGGGTGGTCATTAGAAGTAGGAGTGCTCAAGATGGTGAAAGAGAATAGTGTGAGATACATATGCAGAGTGGAGCTCGAACCAGGTTGTGGCAGGGCTTTAAAAGCCAATGTGAGGAGTCTGTATTTGATCTCAGAGAAAGAAGGGACTTCTGCTGGCATCAAGGTCAACCTGTGCCTGAGCAGTAACCTCATCTACATCCTGGACCACAGGTCATCCAGTTTAAAGATACCTAATGCACCCTTCCTCTCCAGGAAACTCATTCCACCCTGGACACAGTTCTGTTTGTTGGAAAGTCTGTCCTAATATTGTGCCAAAAGCTGCCTCCCTCAAAAGTCTACCCATTACTCCCGGATCTACCGACTGAGGTCAGGCAGAACAAATCTAATTCTTCTGCCTTGTGCTATTTGTAAACATCTATCCCATGAATAGCTAGAAGGCACAGCAGATAGAGCACAGGCCTAAAGTCAGGAAGATACGAAATCGAATCCAGCCTCAGACATGCATTAGCTGGAGGATCCTGAGCAAGTCACTTAACTTCTGTTTGCCTCAGTTTCCTCATCTGTAAAATGGTGATAATAATAGCACCTACCTTCCGGATTGTTGTAAGGATCAAAGGAGATCATAACTGTGAAATGCGTAGCCCACGGTAAATGCTACATGAGCTGTCATTATAATGACTGTCTCTCCCCAATTTCTTACCAAGGGTTTCTCTTCTCCAGGCCTTGGACCTTCAGTCCAATTCAATAAACATTTATTAAATATCTATTTTTCTGTCAGGCACCCTGGTAGGAAGTGGAAATCCAATGAAAAAAACCAGGAGTTTACATTTAAGTTTCTTGAACCCATCAGTGTGTTGGCTAATGTTTAACAACCAGCTCTCCAGAGGAAAAATGGAGGCATGACATACTTTTAAGTTTAATCTGCATTATTAATATTTTCCCTATGACTTTTTAAAGTCTAAACAATCAACAACACATTAAACCAAGCCCTGACCAGTAGTTTGCCCATTTCTGAGGTGTAAATGCTCCCAGCTTTCTCAAGCTGATTTGAGCTAACACTGAAGTTACTTGTGTTTCAGTCATGGTCTCCAGCGTCCTCCCCATCCTAGTTGCCCTCCAGGTCCATTCTAGTTGGCCAGAATCCCTTCTAAAATATGGTGCTCAGACCACAGTCAGCAGGACTACCGCAGATTTAGATCTGGAAAGGATCCTCTCAGGCCTCTAGTCCTACACCTTTATTTTACACATGAGGAAACTGAGGCCCACAGAGGGAAAGTGACTTGTCCGAGGTCACTAAAGTTAAAGTAAGCACCTGAGAGGCAAGATATGAACCCAGGACCTGACTCCAAAACCAGTGCTCTTTCCTCTGTATCACTGCCTTCTAGAGGTTCAGCCTCTATTAACATGCCCTAAAATTATGTTAACTTTATTTGGCTGCCATGTTACAGGACTGATTCATCCTGTGCTGGTGGTCCACTAAAACCCCCAGCCCTTTTTCATAAGAATGGTTATTCAGAGCAACCAGCTCTGGAGTCAGGAGGACATGAGTTCAAATGTGACCTCAGATACTTACCAGCTATATGATCCTGGGCAAGTCACTTAACCCCAATTGCCTCCCAAAAATAGACAGACAGACAGACAGACAGACAGACAGATAGATAGATAGATAGATAGATGATAGATAGATAGGTAGATAGATAGACAGATAGATGGACATAGATAGATAGATAGATAGATAGATAGATAGATAGATAGATAGATAGATAGATAGATAGACAGACAGACAGATAGATAGACAGACAGACAGATAGATAAAAGAATGGTTATTTAGCCATAACAACTCCCTCCTCTACTCCTTGTGTTTGTTTTAGTCTCCAAGCTCTACATTTAATTCTCTTAAATGTCATCTTCTAAATTCATTCTATCTGTTTTAGTCCATCAAAATCTTTCCAAAGACTATTTGTTGGTTTAATCACAGGCTCTGCCTTTATGACAGGCTTTAAAATGGGTCTGAAATATGCAAATTTCACCTCCCTGTGAAGTGCAAGTCATGTCATCATTTCTCTGATGGCAAGGTCTTCTTTGGCAACGAAGGACAAACACAAACACTGAATAGGGACCCAGCTAGCTGGGTAACTCAACTCCTCCTCTCCTGTCTGCCTTCCCCCCTTCCTCCTCCTCTCCACAGGAAGGTAAATCTGGATGGCCAAAAGATGCCCAGTTGACTTGGGTTTTACTGGCTCCTTTCCTTTCCTATCCCCCGTCCTGTCCTGTCCTTATACAAAACCTAAAACTTAACTGCACTCTGAAGCTGGGACCCCAATGGGCCCCTGCCTCAGGGCTCCTCTGGACCCTCCTAGCTTTAGAGCGATTACCAATAGTAACTGTTGCTGTTTCCCTCCCAGTCTGATGTCTTTCTTTTCTTGACATCATTAAAGGGGCCATGTCCTGGCTTCTTCTTTTTCTTTTTTTCCTTTTTTTTTCTAAATTTATTTTTAGTGTTCTAAATCACTACCATAAAACTTAGATGTTTTCCCCCCTTACCTACCCACCACTACCCCGCTCCTTCCCCGAGACAGCATACAATTCTATATAGGATCTATACATACATTCCTATTGAATACATTTTCACTATAGTCATGCTGTGTAGAAGAACTAAACTAAATGGGAGAAATCATATAACAAACCAAAACATTAAACACACACACAAAAAATGATCTGCTACATTCTGCGATTGAATTCCATAGTTCTTTCTCTGAATGTGGAAAGCATTTTGCCTTAGAAGATCATTGGGAATTTTTTTTTCTAAGTCCTTGCACTGCTATGAAGATCCAAGTCTACCAGAAAAAACTCACACACACTGTGGTCATTGTTGTGCACAAAGTTCTCCTAGTTCTGCTCCTTTCACTCAGCATCAGATTGTATAAGTCCTTCCAGGCCTCTCTGAAATCTTCTTGTTCATCATTTCTTATGGCGCAATAGTATTCCATTACATTCATATACCATAATTTATTCAGCCATTCCCCAATGGATGGGCATCCCCTTGATTTCCAGTTGTTGGTCCCTACAAAGAGTGCTGCTATAAATATTTTTGTACGTGTGGGACCCTTTCCCATTTTTATGATCTCTTGGGGATACAGTCCTAGAAGTGATATTGCTGGATCAGAGGGTATGCACATTTTTGTAGCCCTTTGGGCATAGTTCCAAACCGCTCTTCAGAATGGTTGGATGAGCTCACAACTCCACCAACAATGAATTAGTGTTCCAACTCTCCCACATCCTCTCCGACATTTATCATTTTCCTGTTCTGTCATGTTTGCCAATCTTATAGGTGTGATGTGGTACCTCAGAGTTGTTTTGATTTGCATCTCTCTAATTAAAAGTGATTTAGAACATTTTTTCATATGATTATAGATAGCTTTAATTTCTTCCTCTGAAAATTCACCTGTTCATATCCTTTGACCATTTATCAATTGGGGAATGATTTGTATTGTTGTAAATTTGACTCAGTTCTCTATATATTCTAGAAATGAGGCCTTTATCCTCAAGACTAGCTGTAAAAATTCTTTCCCAAATACTACATCCCTCCGAATTTTGGTTGCATTGGGTTTGGTTGTGCAACAACTTTTCAGTTTAATATAATCAAAATTATCCATCTTGCATTTCATAATGTTTTCTATCTCTTCTTTAATCAAAAATTCTTCTATTCTCCATAAATCTGACAAATACACCATTTCTTGCTCCTCCAGTTTGTTCATGGTATCATTCTTTATACCTAGGCCATGTATCCATTTGGACTTTATTCTTGTGTACAGTGTCAGGCATGGGTCTATGCCTAGTTTTCGCCACACTGTTTGTTATCCAGTTTTCCCAGCAATTTTTGTTGAACAGTGAGTTCTTCTCCCAGAAGCTGGGGTCCTTGGGTTTGTCAAACAGAAGATTGCCATATTCATTGCCTACTGTGTCTTGAGTTCCTAGCCTATTCCACTTGTCTACCCTTCTGTTTCTTAGACTGGCTGCTTCTTAAACAGGCCTATTCAAGGAATGGGCGTTGCCTCACCCTAAGTGGGCCTAAAGGGCCCAATGTCTCCCAGTGAGTGCATCCTGGGTCATCTCCAGTCATCCTGATGATTATCTGGTCACTGGAATCAGATAGCTGTGGAGGAGAAGTGAGGCTGGTGACGTGCACAGCCCTCCCTCACTCAAAACAAAGTCAAGTGCAAGTCATGTCATCATTTCTCTGGTGGCATGGTCTTCTTGAGCAACGAAGGACAAACACATTGACCAATGACCACAGATCCAAGCAGGTTTTTTTATTCAGGCAAACCAACAAGTAGCTTTAAGAAAAGAAGGTTCATTGGTGATAGAGTTTGTATAAACTGGCTACTTGTTTTCCCCTTTCTGGGGACCTCATGAAACTTTGATCTAGCTGTGAACTGTTAACATACAATATTGCTAGAGATCAATATATTCTGGGCTAAAAAATCTAAGAGGGAGGAGGTTAGGGAGAGAAATGGGATGACCAGACTCTGTGTGCACATACATGTGTCTATATGGATACATATATATATGGATGTGTGCGTAGCTCTGGCCTCTTCTGTTTGGTGGATTCCCATGAAGCACTGAGCCTCTGCCCTTTCTCTGCTTATGCAAATTCTACCCATCTCCAAGCCTGGATCCAGGTATACCCCCTCCCTCCAGGAAGCCTTCTCTCATTATTCCTGCCCACAATGATGTCTCCTCTTATTAAGTGCCTACTGTGTGCCAGGGCATTGTGCCTGGCATTACACAGCTGTTCAGCATTTGAAGTAACATTTGAATTTGAGTCTTCCTGAGTACAGGCCTAGCACTCCATCCACCATACCACTTAGCTGCCACTGGGCACATCGCATGTGTGATGGTAAGGACCCTAGACTTGGGAATCAGAGACCTGGGGTTAAGTCCTGCATGGCCTCAGGGAAGTCCCTTCCCCTCCCTGGACCTTAATTTCCTCTTTTATAAATGACAATGCTAGACCAGATTACCTCTAAGGTTCCTTCTCAGTTAGGGGATTTTGAGTCTGAAAACAGTCCAGATCATAAACTAATTCATAAAATGTTAAGGAGAGGGATGGTAGAAGATTAAAAGCAATATGATAAAATGAGAAGCAATGGAAGGAAAAACATGTCAACAGAAGCATGGCATGAGACCCAATTATACCAGATCATTCCCAGGGCATTTAAGGATAAAGATGGAAGAAAGACGAACAAACAAAAAGAAAAAGGAAAAGATGCAAAATTTTTATAACAAACTACTTTCCCTAAAGATGACAGTAGAAATATCACATCTGAACACTAACATCACAGTTCCTGAGGTGCTCAGAAGGAGAAAATGAAATAATGTTTAAGGACCATTATGAAAACAAAGAGGGAAGGAGTAGATAGATCATACCAAACTTCCCAAAAAGGTTCATGGCAGAAGGGACACCATGCTACGGATGCTGATGAGTCACATAAGATAAGGAAAGGAAGGCTTTACACAAACTTCTTTTACAGGACCCCTTCTTCCTCCTCCCCAGGGTAGAAGAAGGGAAGGGGAATGAGCTCTGGTGGCCTCTCAGTGAGACTGTCAGACAAAAAAAGAGGGACTTGGGGCTGGGAACAGGGCAGGCATAAGAACTGGTGGCTAACAGTGTTTCTGATAAAGACCTCATTTCTCAAATATATAGATAACTGAGTCAAATTTATAAGACTACAAATCATTCCCCAATTGATAAGTGGTCAAGGGATATGAACAGGCAGTTTTCAGATGAAGAAATTAAAGCTATCCATAGTCATATAAAAAAATGCTCTAAATACTATTGATTAGAGAAATGCAAATTAAAACAATTCTGAGGTACCACTTCACACTTATCAGATTGGCTGATATAACAGAAAAGGAAAATAATAAATGTTAGAGAAGATGTGGGAAAATTGAAACACTAATGCATTGTTGGTGGAGTTGTGAACTGATCCAAATGATTCTGGAGAACAATTTGGAACTATACCCAAAAAGGCTATAAAACTACACATACCCTTTGATCCAGCAATACCATTATTAGATCTGCACCCCAAAGAAATCATAAAAAAGGGGAAAAGACTCACATGCACCAAAGTATTTACAGCAGCTCTTTTTGTGATGGCAAAAATTGGAAACTGAGGGGATGCTCCTCGGTTGGGGTATGACTGAACAAGTTGTGGTATGTGAATGTAGTGGAATACTATTATGCCATAAGAAATGAGGAACAGGCAGATTTCAGAAAAATCTGGAAGGACTTATACAAAGTGATGTAAAGTGAAATAAGCAGAACTAGGAAAACATTGTACACAGCTATCAGCAACATTGTGTGATGATCAGCTATGAAAAACCTAGCTTTTCTCAGCAATACCATGATCCAAGACAATTCCAAAAGGTTTGTGATGGAAAACACTCTCCACATCCAGAGAAAAACTATGAAGTCTGAATGCCGATCCAAGCAACTATTTTTCCTTTTTTCGTTTTTTCTTTATCATGGTTTTTTCCTTTTGTTCTGATTCTTCTTTCACAATGTGAGTAATGTGGAAATATCTTTAATATGATTGTATATGCATAACCTATATAAGATGCTTGCTGTCTTGGAGAGGAGGGGAAAAGAGAGGGAGGAAAATTTGGAATTCAAAATCTTACAAAAATGAATGTTGAAAACTATCTTTACATGTAATTGGGGGAAAAGATACTATTAAGTCCAAGGGGGAAAGAAAGGAACTGGTGGCTGAGTCCCAAAGAAACTCTGGCCAAAGAGAAGATCATCACTTAACTGACGAGGCAGGGTCCCTTGATCCTTAGAAGGGTGCTTACCTCACATTTGAAAGGCTTCTCCCCGGAATGCTGCAGGGAATGAACTTTGAGTGACATGCTCCTCTTGAAAGACTTGCCACAGGTCTCGCAGGTGAAGGGCATGTCCTTGGTGTGAGCTGAGAGGTGGGTACAGGGGGTGACAGCTGTTAGAAGATCTGTTCTTCTACCTGTTTGGGGGCTGGGGTGAGGCTAGGAATGGGGCAAGCCAAGATCATCTGCATTCATGGACAAGTCCTTTTCCTTCCTCTGAGCCTCAGTTTCCTTATCAATAAAATGGTTATAATAATCCTTGCACTACCCCCATGGGGACAGAATTAAACAAATCTTAAAGTGCTACAAAAGAAAGTCTGTTGCTATTATTAACCCAAGCGTAATTCACTGCCCCAAAGTATTACCAGATCTGAAACCTCCTCAGAGCCACAGGCCAAGGAGAGGGGAGGGAGAGACAGGGTTGGTTTCAATCTGGATTGACAGTATAGCAGACTTCCTGGTCTTCAAGGGCCCTCATAAACTCACCAAAAAGCTAAGAGAACTGCTGCTAGTACCTGGAAAGGAGGATTCACAAACAGCTTTGCCATACTAAGGGTCCGTGATACTTCCTTTCCTGGTAGAGTTGGGGGTAGGGAAGGAGAGTCACGTAAGAGAGGAGCTGAGAAGAGCAATTGGAACTGGATTACCTAGACAGATTTTCAAGGTCCCATGGCAGGGGATTGGCCCAGTTGACCCCCTGATCACCAATGAACCTTTAAATTCCCTTTCTCCAAGTTGTCCCTAATCCTCTAACTTATTGTATGATCTTAGACAAGTTAATTTCCTCCTCTGGGTCTCAGTTTCTCCATCCATAAATGTAGGGAACTGAATCAAATGATATCTAAGGTTGCTGGAGGCTCTAATAGTCTCCCATCAACCCATCTGTTCTCTGCCTCCTTTGTTAGGACATCAGACCATCCTTGACATCCCCCAGAGTCATCCTTGTTCACCACCCCACCCATCCCACCAGCTCCTGTGGGATCAAATGAGTTAAGAGTGGGAAAATCCTTTAGAAACATAAAAATAATATATCATAGGACCCTAGGATAATAGATTGAGAATTAGAAGGGAACAGGAAGGATTTATTAGAATCTTCTCTTATTAGACAAATCTTCAAGGGAAGGAAACTAAAAGGGCCTTGAGATCTACCCTCTATTCAAAGGAGAAATCCCCTCTGAATCCCTCATCCCTTCAGTGATGGGGAACTCCCCACCCAAGACACCTGGTGTGGCAGGATGAACCCTGTCAGGGAACCTGGGATTGAATCCCAGCTTTGTCATTCAACAATCTGGGTGACCCTGCATGAACTGAGCCTTAATTTCCTCATCTGTAAAAGTGAGGGGGTGGACTAGATAAGTCCTAAGATGTCATCCGGCCCTAAATCCTACAGCTTCCAGAGACAGCCAGGCTCCATGTTAGACAGCTGTGGCTGTTAGGGGGTTCTTTGAACAAACTCAAATCTGCCTATTTGCCCTGTGATAATATAACTTCCCCTACATGTGTTCTAGCACTACTTCCAGGGACTACACAAAAAAACTCAGACTCCTTCTTTCATGAGATGTCTGAAGATGGTCATTTAGTGTGTGTGTGTGGTCTGTGTGTGTCTGTGTGTGTCTGTGTATGTATGTGATGTGCTACACACCCCCACCTTTACCCCCCAAATATCATCATCTTCTTCTCTAGGGTATTAGCATGAGGAGCTCTAAAATTCTCTAAGAAATATGTATTCATGTATCATGCAAGACATCAATGGTTCTCAAAGTGTGGTTTTTGGACTCTTGGGGTTCCCAAGACCTTTTTACAGGGTCCTCCAGGTCTGTTTTCATAATAATGCTAAAATGTTTTAATTTCTACCATGGTAAATATTGATAGCTAGCACCCACATAAACAAAAGCTCTTTGGGGTCCTCAATAATTTAAGAGTGCAGAGGGAACAAAAAGTTTGAGAATTATGGGTTTATGTGATTTTTAAGGCCACAGGAGATCACACGATATAAACCTGGACCAAGAAACTCATTTTACAAATAAGGAAACTGAGGCCCAGGGAAATGACATGACTTTTGCCTGAAGTCATATGGTTAGGAAGCAGCAGAGTGGGGATCTGAACCCACACTGACTTAAAAATCAGTGCTCTAACCATCACACCACACTGCCTCTAATCCTTTCCAATCTGAAGATATTATGATTCATTTTATTAGTTACTATTAGCAAGGTGGGAGAGGCAAGAGACAGATTCACCTGCTCATCACAGCATAACAAGTGCATGGTCCCCAAGACACCCTCACTGCTCCACTATGGGGTGGGACAGGAAAGGAAGTCTCTGGGAACAGGACAAGGAACAGCCCTTTGCAAATACTGGAAGGCAGAGAGACCTTGGTGGCTACTTGATTTGGACAGATTAGGACCTAGGGTCCGGAGATGGTAAATAATGCCTATGGCCACAAAAGTGGTACATAAACAACGGCGTAATTGGAAGCCAGATTCATTCTCATCTCTTTCCACCATATTCCTTCCCAAAGGACCTGCACTTATCATCTGTCCAAACCCCTCCTTATACAGAGGGGAAAGGGAAAGTCCAGTGAGGGGATGAGCCTTTTCCGGGGGTTCCCCAGTTAGGAAGGAGCAGAGTTGGGGTTCTCACCCTGGCCTCTTTTAGGGATCTTTCCTCAGCTTTGCCTAAGGCTCCTCCCAGACCCATTCCCCTCCTCCCCCCCAGTGGAATTGTCCCCATCACCTGGGACTCACCGACCATGTGCTTCCGCACGTGTGCCATGGTATAGAATTTCTTCTCACAGATCTCGCAGGAAAACTTCTTCTCTGCGTAGCCATGGACAATCTTGTTGTGCTCGTGGAGGGACCAAAGCTTCTTAAAGGCTTTGCCACACGTGACACACTGGCCGAGGAGAGGGGGAGGGGAGGGGAGGAGAGGAGAGGAAGAACTTTAGTGAGGAGGGGGTGAGCTTAGTCAGAAAGGGGAGAGAGAAGCCCCCCCCCTCCAAGGTTCCTAGGGATACCCTTCCACTTTCCAAACCTGTCTGTTTCATCCATGGGAACTGAACTCACCAAGGATCATCACCCTCCCCAACCCAGGTGGTCCATCTGGGTTTTACCCTATTTTTCCTGCTCACCTCCGTGTGCGTGTGCGTGTGTGTGTGTGTGTCTGCCTATCTGTGTGCATTCCTTAGTCTTGTATTTTCTTAACCTGAGGTCCACGGCTCCCCTAGGAGTCTGTGGATAGATTATGAGGAAACAGCTTGTGAGCTTGGATGAAAAAGATGACATTTTTATTTCCATAGGACTGTTTGCCTCTGTAATTCTAGTGATTTTACTTTATACATGTAAAAGCAACATTCTGAGAAGGGCTTTAGCAGACTGCCCAAAGGGTCCGTAACACAAAGGGGCTCTAAAAGCCCCCATCCTAGACCCTGGGTGGCCAGGCTGAGGCTGTGGGTGCCGGCTCCTGGCCATCGAACTCCCCAGCCTCTTCCCAGCCTTGGCCTGAGACAACAAATCCATCTCTGCCACCGTGTCAGCGGCCCCACAGGCCGAGGCACAGCTTTAACTACACATGACCTTCTACCTGCTCTCCGCTCAAGATGCAGCTTCCCTGGGCGCCTCAGTTCCCTCTTCAATAACAGAAGGGAGAAGTCGAGCTACTTCTTCTCTGGGATTGTGTGCAGCCCAGTGGAAACTCGGACCTGAAAACCCCTAATGCTGCTCTGAAAAAAATCACAGCATCTCAGGGTTAGGAGGGACCTTGAAGGCCACCCACCTGAATAACAAGAGATAGTCCTGCCAGTAGTCCTAGCCCGGGGCCTCTACAATCTGCTGCAATCTACCTTCCCAGATTTACAAGCACCTTCCCTCTCCCCTTCTCCCTCTCTCCTCCTCTTCCTCAGCCAGCCTGGTCTCCTAGATGGCCCCTACATATGTAAAGAGCAATCCTGACTTTGTGTCTTCACTAACTCAGCCCTGTGCCTTCAGGCCTTTCCCTGTTTCCACAGCTGCTAGTACCTTGAGAGTACCTGTATCTAATCTGCACATATCTCGTATGTACCCATTTATTTACATGCTGTCTTCCTGTTAGAAAGTGAGCTCCTTGAGGGCAGGGTCCATGCTTTTGCCCTTTCTGTATCCCCAGCACTTAGCAGAGAGCCTAACACATAACAAGTGCCTGACAGATGCTTAGGGATAGCCTGGGGTTGACTGGCATACTTTGTCCTCTCCCTTCCTACTTGGCGGCCACCTCCTCCAGGAAGCCTGACCTGACCACCCCAGCTCACTCTGGTCTCAGGTTTTTCATGTGCATGAATCTTGTCTCTCCCACCAGCCCAGGATCTCCCTGAGGACAAAGAAGAGGGCTCTTTCCCCTCCACAGTGTATAGAGAGCTAGAGTATAGAACACAGAGCTCTGGTCAGAGCTGGAAGAGAACTTGGACTTCAATTCTTATCAATAAAACAATAGGCGTGTTATGTGCAACTGTGCCATACAGGTGGGATACAAAATCTGTGAAAGCCTACGACCTCAATGGGCTGACTCACTCTGCTGGAGAGAACACGTACACAGAGGAGCATAATATGAGCTGGGGACTGGGGGTGGAGGGGAGGGACAAAGCATTTATGAACCACCTACTACGTGCCGGGTACTGCACTAAGCGCTTTACAAACGTTATCTCATTTGAACCGGGGCAAAGGAAAAATCTGGTCAACTGCTCTGGGAACGTGGGAGGAGGGAGAGCCTCCTGGTGGGCTTCCCGGAGCAAGCCATGCCAGAAATAGGCCTTGAAGGAATGTGAAAGGAGATGAGTTCTGATGTGAAGGCAGAGAGGGGGAAGATGTCATGTCAAGTTCAGGGAACAGCGAGCTCAGTGGTGGATTTTGGCTGGAAGGCAGAGAATGGGAAAAAGAGAAATAGGAAATAAGGCTAGAAAAGTAGGTTCCAAACAGATTGTGAAGGGCCTTGACTGAGGGTAAGAGGGTCAGACTTCCTCCGAGACACAAGAGGAAACCAGTGAATATTCTTAAGCAAGGGGAAACACAGTCCGCCCTGAGTCTCAGGAAGATTATCTGTGCAGCTGCATAGAGGACAGGCTGGAGATGGGAGAGACTGGAGGCAGGGAGGCCCACGAGGAGAGAATGGGCTAGGGTTCTGAAGGAGTGTGATGGTCAAGTGAGCTGTGAGAGAGGAGAAGATCAGGAGGGTCAGAAGCAGCAATTGTTTGGATATGGGAACTGAAGAACAAGGAAGGATGGAGGATGACATGAAGCATGTATTAAGCATCTACTTCATACCAGGCACTTTACATATATTATCTCAGGGGATTCTCACAACTACCTCAGGGGAGGGGGGGGGGTGGAGTTATCATTGTCCTCATTTGGCAATTGAGGAAACTGAGGCAAGCAGAGGTGAAGTGACTTGGCCAGGGTCACAAAGCTAGGAAGTTTCTGAGGCTGGATTTGAACTCAGGTCCTCCTGACTCCAGGTCCAGCATTCTATCCACTGCACCACCTGGTTGCCAGTCAGTCACCTGGGTGACTGGGAGGGTCACGGTTACCCTCAACAAAAATAAAGAAGATGGGAGATTTTGAAAGGGGAACATGGTAGGAGACAGTGTGATGCAACAGAAAACTCAATGGATTTGGAGTGAGGGGGCATAGGTTAAAATTCTGACAATGCATATGAAATTGAATGGGCTCACAAGATCTCTGGGCTATGGGGCTCTAAGCCTATGACCTGTGATCTTATAAGGTGACACTATGTCCCAACCCCCTCATCCTCTAGCATCTAAGTCCCCTCCTCCAGAGCTTGCTCTGTGCCCCATCTCATTGGAGAGCTGACTCTGCAGTTCTCGGAAACTAAGCTCAAGCCAGTCCTACCAAGCTGGACAGGCTTCAAGGACAAGCCTGGCAGCAGACCCTGTGCCTGTCCTCTGAGGCTCCAGTGAAGCGCATCACCAGAAGGACGGCCACCTGCTGGTGACTTCTGGTGCCAGCGGCTCCTGATGACCAGGGGTCACAATCTGGGTCAGTGGGGAAGGACTCATTCCAGTGGAATCACAGACACTCTTAGAAGAGCTAGGTGGCATTTATATATAGTGTTTTAGGGTTTGCAAAGACCTTTATAAATATCATCTCATCCTGTCCTCCCAACAATCCCAAGAGGTCTGTTTTATTATTTATCCTCATGTTACCCATAAGGAAACTGAGGCAAACAGGGTGAAGGGACTTGCCCAGAGTCACACAGCTAGTTAGTGCCTGAGGCCACATTTGAACTCAGGTCGTCCTGACTCCAGGTCCAGTGCTTATCTACCTCACTAACTCCATGCTCTTTGAAAGAGAAGACACATCCTAGCCCATTTCTCAGTCACAAACAAATGGTCCTAATTCTCCAGTTTACTGTGTGCCTTGTTTTCCCTGTCAGATTCCGAGCTCCTTGAGAGCAGGACCTTGGTCTGTTCTTTCACTCCTTCTGTCTCTCCAGCCCCAGGATGGCCCAGCACTTGGCTAGGCACACTGTGACTTTATTAAAGACAGGTAGCAGGATAAGAACACAAGCAAGGTGTGGGTCTGAATCTCGCCTCAACACTTGCTACCTGTACAACTGGAGGGCACCCATGGAGCCTCTCTGAGCCTCAGTATCCTCATCTCTCTAAAGGGACTCGCGGGGTTGCTGGGAGCCCTGAGTGCGGCTTTCACCATGAGCCGAGGGGGCTCTAGAATGGGCCAGGGGGGCAGGCTGAGGGCGGGGGGCTGGTGTCGGGGCTCCCACCTGGATGTTCCTCTCGCAGTCCGTCTGGTGGTGCAGCAGGAGCTCGCTCTCCAGCAGGAAGCGCTTGCCGCACTTGTCGCAGATCTGCATGCGGCTGTGGGTCACGTTCATGTGCTTCTCCAGGTACCAGCGGTTGTTGAAGACCCGCGGGCACTTCTGGCACGGGTGATGCTGCTTCTCCTCCAGCTTCACCTTGGGGCCCAGGCCGTCCGCGGCCGGCGCGGCCAGCGGGGCATCCTTCCTCCGCTTCCGGCCTCTGCGGGCCCCCTCCTCGCCGCCCTCTTCCTCCTCCTCGCCCGACGCCCCCTGCTTGGCGCCCTCCCGAGACCTGGTGGCCACGCTGCCCCTCGGAGCCTGACTCGTGCGGGAGCCCTGCCCGGCGGGCCTCGACTTCTCCTTCCTGGCGCGGCCCGCCTCCTCCTCCTCCTCCTCGTCGGTGGTCTCGGCCTCCTCTTCCTCACTCGGCTCCTCTTCCTCCTCCTCCTCCTCCCCTCCATCCCCCTCCTCCTCCTCCTCTTCTTCCTCCTCTTCTTCCTCTTCCTCCTCCTCCTCCTCCTCCTCCTCTCCCCCACTGCCGTCGGCGGCCCCCTCGTCCTCCTCCTCGTCCTCCTCCTCTCCCCGGGCCCTCTGCTCGGGGCCCAGCACCACGGTGGCCTCCCCGGCGTCGGCGGGGGGCTTCCCCTCGGGGCCTTTGGACACGTGCAGCGTCTGGTTGTTGAGGTTGACCTCGACGATGATCTGCTGCTCCGCGCTGAAGGCCGCCTGGCCGCCCAGGTCCTCCTCCGAGTCCTCGGCGCCCTCCAGCTTACACAGGGCTCCGGGCGCCGCCTCGGCGCCCCCGGCCTCCTCCTTCTCCTCCTTGTAGAAGGGCTTGGCCGACACTGGGCTCAGCCCCAAGCCGGTGCTGCCCCCCAGCCCCAAGCCGGCGCTGCCCCCCAGCCCCGCGCCATCCTCCACCCTCACCGAGAAGGGATCTGTCCCTTCGCGGGCGTAGATCTTGGGCTGCGTGGGAGCGTCGGCCTCCTGCTTGATCTCGCAGTAGTACGAGGCGGGCCCGGGGGGACACCCCCCGCCACTGCCCCCGGACCCCAGGGCCATGGCCACAGGGCCCGGTGGCCCCAGGGAGCAGGCGTCCAGCAAGTCCTGGCAGGAGGCGGCGATGTCCGCCATCTGGAGCACGGAGGCGGCGTTCAGCACGTCCTGGACGTTGGCCGCGTTGACCAGGAGTTTGGAGGTGTAGATGAAGTTGAGGATCTGCTGGAGGCCTCGGGGGGCCAGGGCCTCCAAGGACAGCTCGACCCTTTGCAGCTGCTTGTTCTGAGTGAAGAGCGAGTGAAAGAACTGGCTGTAGGCGGCCAGAACCCCCTTGTGGGCCGGGAAGACGCTGTGCTGCTGTACCAGCACCAGGTCCACGTCGCACAGGTCTGGCTGGAAGAGACGCTGCTGGTTCAGCCTGTCCATCAAACAGGTGAAATGCAGGGCCACATCCTCCACCAGGGAATACTCGGCCGATGGGTAATCAGTTGTCTTCTCAACTATCAACTGGTAGGAGACAGAAAGGGAGAGAGAAAAGACGGGGTCATGGAACGTGTCAGCAGGGAGCTCAGAGACCATATGGTCCCACCCACCCTTTCATTCACAAGGAAAGAAACTGAGACCCAGAATGGAAATATGGTGGCCCCCACAAGAAGTAAATAGTAACCTACAACTCCAGATGCTGGGCCCTTTTTACTAGATCATGTTGCCATGAAAGAAAACAGGAGAGTCCTTTAAGGTCCCTGCAGCTAACTCACCCTCAGTCCTCTTTTCACCCCTCCCCAACCTCTTCAGATTTACACACATTCCCCGGTTTACAGTTACCCTATGACTCAACAAAGTCCAAACTGGGATCACAATTATCTCAGAGCCAGAAGGCCCCTTGTGCATTATCGAGTCACAGAATCATGGATTTAAAATTAAAAAGAAACTCAGAGATCATGGAATCCAATATCCTCATTTTACAGATAGAGAAATCGAGGCCCAGGTAAGAGAATTAATTGTCTAAAGCAACATCTGGTGCCCAAATCTGTTTTCTGACCCTGGTGCCCCTTCCACCACTGGAGACCTCTGAGTCCAGCCATTTACAGAGAAAGGAACAGAAGTCCGGAGTAAGCTCATACTTCCTTCCAGTGAGGTGCTGAGCCAGGCATGTATCAATAAAGACCCCCTTTCCTCCAGTGTTTTAAGGTTTACAAAGCACTTTCTTCGGTGAAATGGTAAGAATAAATACAATCATTCCCCACATTATTGACTGGAAAACTAAGGGTCCAAGAGTCTAGTACTGAGGTCTCCCTGATTCCTGGTTCCAAAGCTTCTCCAATCTACCATGCTGCATCCTCCTCCTTACCTCTCATTGCCTTGCAATCTCCACCCTAACCCTTCCCATCATACTCATCACAGGGTTAGGTAGTGGGTGGGAGGAAACCAGCACCTCCCCCTCTAAGGATTCCCTCCATCTAACCTGCTCCATTTGGAATACTCTCGTGGTCTTCAGAATCAGAGTATAAGCTCCTTGAGAGCAGGAACTGTTTTTGCTTTCTCTTTGTAACCCCTATGCTTAGCAGAGTGTCTGTATGTGCAGTATTTAAGTATTTAATCAATAGCTGTTAACAAATAGCCTAAGTTATCCACCCCAACTGTGGAAAAATCGACAGGAACTCCACTGTTGGGCTTGGAATCAGAAGACCTACGTTTGAAATTGATAACTCTTAACTGAGTGACCTTGAGCGAGCCTCTTCACTTCCCTAGGCCTCAGTTTCTCTGCCTGTAAAATGGGGATGACCATCCTCTTATTATCTCTCTCACAGTATTGCTGTAGGGGAGGTCCTTTGTGACCCTGAAGTGCTAGAAAAATGGAAGCAATAATTATTTAGAAAAAGGCTCATTCTCTTTACAGCTCATCCCCATCCATTATCTCCCTTAATTCTTCCCAATGAGACCTCGAAGGTCCATAGGGAAAGATGATTCTTTCCAACTACAGAAAGAAAACCCACTTTAGATTCCACTTTAATAAAAATAACACTAATTCTTGTCAGTTCTATCACCCTTTAAGAATGACAAAGCTCTTTACCCACAGTGAGATAACTTGTGAATGAAACCTCTTCCTGAGCCTAGCTCAGACCCTGCTCACCTCACACCTGGACCATTGCAATGGTCTCCTCCTAATTTGGCCTTTCTGCTTCTATGCCCGTCTTTGCTCTCACTAAAGCACCCCAAGAGCTGCCAAACTGATAGTCCTAAAGTCAGGCCTGATAATGTCAGTCCCCTACTTGAGATAATCCCGTGGCTCCCTACTGTCTCCAAGATAAAATTCAAAAGCCTCAACCTGGCCTTTAAAGCCCTCTCTAACAGGCCTCCCAACTATCTCTTCAGTCTTTCCAGTTCCTCTCATTCATGGTCCCTCAGGGCCAGTCTAACTCACTGGTTTATTGTTTCTAGTAAAGGACATTCATCTCCCAACTTTGGGCATTTTGCTGGACCTGTGAGGCAGGACCCCACATCTGGCATATACCCCCTCCTTGCCTCTACCTCTAAAAATCCTCAGCTTCTTTCCAAAGCTAACTCAGGAGTCAGCTCCTACTCAAGTCAAGCCAAAGAGCCACTATCCCTGCAGTTAGGAGCACCCTATCCCTTGGAAATTACTTTTTAACCATTTGTACTTATTTATCTGTGTTCCTGTTATATCGTGACCTTCCTAAGGTTTCTGTCTTTGCATTCCCAGCACCTAGCACAATACACGGCACATAGTAGGTTTAATGAAATGAATTACCCGTGTTTCTGAATCTTACTTCGCCCTTCTCTCCTCTGTAAAGTGGGAATTGGGCTAGTCATTTCTTCCAATGAATCTTTTTCCCAATTTGCAAAATGACAGTAACAATCCCTCCCTCTCAGGAAGCTGCTTGTGAGAATGATGAAGGAAGCATGAAGTCCCAATTAGCTGTTCATAATTACTGTTATTCAGTCATCAGTCTGACTCTTCAGGACCCCCATTTGGGGTTTTCTTGGCAGGGATAATGTAGTGATTTGTCATCTCCTTCTCTAAGTCATTTTGCAGATGAAGAAATTGAGGCAAACAGGATTCAATGACCTGCCCAGGGTCATGCAGCTAGTAAGACTCTGAGGTCAGATTTGAGTTCACAAAAATGAGTCTTCCTGACTCCTGTTGTTCAATCATTTCTGTTTTATCTCACTCTTTGTGGCCCCATCTGGGATTTTCTTAGCAATATTGGAGTGGTTTGTCATTTCCTTCTCCAGATTATTTTACAAATGAGGAATGGAGGCAGATAGGGTTAGGTGACTTGCCCAGGGTCACACAGCTCTATGTGTGACCCTGAATTCAGATTTGAAGTCAGGAAGATGAGTCTTCCTGACTCCAGGTCCAGGGCTCTATCCATTGCTCCACCCATTCATGATAATAGCTAACATTTACATATGGCTTTAAGGTTGGCAAAGTGCTTTGCTTAGATTATCTCATTTGATCCTCACAACAACCAGGGAAGTAGGTGCTATTATTATCCCCCTTTTACAGAAAAGGAAACTGAGGCACGGAGATCAAGTGACTTGAGAAGGGTTATGAGGCTATTATTTGAACTCAGGTCCTTCCAAGTCCAGGGCCCTCTTAGCCGCCACGCCTGAATTGGGATGAGATAACAGTTAGCTTGGATAAGTTTTAAAAAGAAAAACTAGTATGTTACTCAAACTAAAGTCTAGTGTTGGCAAGGATCTTAGAGATCACTATATTCAACCCCCTCATTTTATAGATGAGGATACTGGAACCTGGGAAAAGATGAGTCCAAAGTCTCTTCTTCCCCATACGAGAAGGTAAAAGTGGGCCAGAGACCAGAAGGGGGAAACAGGGCCAAAGGAACAAGTAGTTCAACATCATGGAAAGAACAGAACCCAGAACCTGGAGTCTGGAGATGTAGGCTGTGTCCCTTACTAGTCTGCGTGTGACTGTGGGCAAGTCACTGCAGAATTCTGTAGGCTCTACTTTCCTCATATGTAAAATGAGACTGATAATATTCACTCTTCTTTCCTCCCAGTCAGTGGGGGAGATTTTAATCATCACCATCTCCTGCCAGCCTGGGCTGGAGGCTGCCTGGGATACGAGCCCTGAAGCCTCCCATCCTCTCCTGGTGGGCTAGGGCCCCATGGAGCTGGGCTAAAGCAGAGACCAAGCAGAGAAGTCGATGGTTCTGTTAACATTTAATGAAAGGAAAAATCCTTCCCTCCTGCGTCAAATGGCCAAGAGCTGGATGCCCAGGCAAGGAGCCAGCCCCGTGGGGCCCAAACTAGGATCAGTCTCCACCTCCCACAGGCAGGCCTGGGGGCCCAGGACGGGGAAGAATTGGAGCCCACATGTGCACATGTGGACATGCACATAGGCTTGCACCCACACAAGCATTCCCAGGGGGAAGATATGAATGCACACATGTAGATCTTCAAGCAGATTTCAACAACAAATAGAGAATCACTCAACTAGGAGTCAGGAGATATGAGTTCAAATTCTAGCTTTGCTAAATCAGCTTACTACCTTTGTGACGTAAGATTCTAATTTTCTCCTTTGTAAAATGAAGAGGTCCAATTAAAAGATCTCTAAGGTCCCTTTCAGCTCCAATAATCTACAAAATTATAAGTCTAGAGTTGGGGGGGGGGGGTGTTTTTTGGTCTAGACCCATGACTTGGTGGGTCTGAAGAACTCCCAATATGAAAACTCCTTCCACCCAGGCAGATCTCCCCAGTAATATAACATGTTAGATCCAGGTTTGAACCCAGGTCTTCCTAACTCCAAGGGTGATGGTACACATATCTCCCATGGGCTATCACCTGAGCCTTTCCATCCGCTCCTGGGGTTGGAGCAAAGACCAGGCCAAGAAGTCAAACCATCATCTTCTTGGGGGCCTTGCAAGGCAGTCATCTCCAAGTCCCATTAGGCAGGGCAGCTTTGCCTAGTTCAGTATGGAAAGGCCAATGGCCACACAATGACCCCATGTTCCAGTAAAGCGGTCTGCCTGCTCTTGGTGACAACCAAGACTGCCTGAGATAGTAAAAAGCCATCAGACCCCAGGATCCCAGTATCACCTGCCAGGAGGCAGAGGGTGGGATAATGTGCCACCGAAACTGGAAGGGAGTGGGCATCCAACGTAGCCACACATACCTGTCCATGGAGCCTTCAGTCTCCATTCACTCTATTTTCCTTCTGTCATTCAATGTCACAGCTCACTTTGAAATCACACCTCAAAAGCCATCTCCTCCAGAAAATCTCCCCAGATTAAGCCAACTCGATAACATTATCTCAGACAAAACCTCACCCTCTCCATCTAAAGGCACATAAAGCCGTTGCTCAACTGTAATACATTTGTCTGTGCTGTTTCCTGTTGGCCCCATAAGGCCTCTCTCTCCTCCAGTCTCTGGGATTCTAGCCCTGGCTCCTCTACTTATTAGCTGTTTAAGCCTGGGCAAATTCCTTCCTGGCTCTTGGGCTTCAGTCTCCCCATGGGGAGTAGAGGAGGGGGAGGAAAAGGATGGATTCAACCAGAATTGGGACCAATTAAATGATCATGAAAGTTCCTTCCAGCTCTCAGATCCCAGGACCTCCAGCCCCATCATGAGAAGTTCATTCATTCCCCTCAGGTTACACAACTTATAGGCAGCAAAGCTGGCATCTGAACCCAGGGACTCTGGCTCCAAATCGAGCATGCTTTTCACTGTGTCATACTTCCTCGGTTGCTATGATCCTAAGAGGATGAGAAGAGCTCTTACCCTCTCCCATGAGCACATCAGTCCAGATGCGCCACATCATAGTGGAAAGAATACTGAACTGGGTTATCGAGAGACCTGAGGGCCGGTCTCAGCACTGCCATTATCTTCAACAAATCCTTTAAAGCTCAGAACCTCAGCTCCCCATCTATGAATCAGGAGACTTAAATGTCTTTCTTCTTTTAACTCTTACATTAATGCTTTCCTGGGACATGGCTAACCTTGGTTCTACACTGTCAAAGGTCATTACTAATGTCTCTATCATCTCACAAATACTTAACAAGCACCTACTATACGCCCTTATATTCACGTGCTGCCTTGCACTAGATGGAGGTGGGAAGAGGGCAGGGGACCCCTCGATTTACAGAGTTTTGATAACACAGTCCATGCCCTCACAAAACTCAAAGTCTAGTAGGAGGTAAGACCTAGGAATATCTAAATGCTGCAGAGGAAGAAATCTTTTACCAATGAATTTGATCAAGGAAGACTCATAGGGATAGACAGGGGAAAACAATGGTTTTTGCTTAGTTTTTATCCTCCTTAACCTTTCCACAGTAGTTGACACAGCTGATACTGTCCAGAAAAGTTAGGGCCTCCTGGGTCCACTCTTACCTGCTTGACTTTTACTCCTCTGACTCATCCCATTCCTCCCATCCCCTGAAGATTATAGCCCATCTCTAAGAGTGGCTCCTGGGTCCTCTTCTCTGGTGGTCTTATCCACTCCCTTGTCTTCAATGATCACATTTTAAAACAAATCTATCCAGTCCTTCCTCAGATGTTCATCATCTGTGTGACCTTGGACAACTTACTTCCTAGATCTCAGTGACCTCATCTGTAAAATGAGAATATGGCACTAGAAGGATTCTCCATATCTTCAACTGCTTCTTGGATAGCTTCACACAAGAAGCCCCTTCTGAGCCATCTTCCATTGAACTCAGCATCTTCTGCCTCCTCTCCCAACTTGACTATTTCCCTCAAGGGCACCATTTTCACTTAAGTCACCATCTATCTACTCAAGACTCCCGAGGTCATCTTTGTCTTCTCCCTCTCCATATTTAATCCCAATTTGGCCACCACAAGGTCTCTGGCTTCCACCCCTCCCACAGTCATCTCTATATTTCAGGCTCTCACTTGGCCATCCCAAAAATATTCCTGCAGCTTTAAGCTCACTACAATAAGAATTTGGGGAGAATCTGAATAATATCCTCACTTCCAGCTTCTCTCCTCCCCAGGTTAGCTTCTAAAATATTTTTCCTAAGGTACAAATTCAACCATGGAATTTCTTTTTTAGAGATCCCCATTGCCCATAGGTTCAAATATAATCTCCATAGCCTGGCATTCAGGGTCTTGCACAATCTGTATCAATCTCATTTCATACTACTTTCTTTCATGAATGTTCTAAGAAAATTGGACCACCTTCTAACCCCAGTCTCACCCTGCTCCTCCTGTTTCCATGTTCATGCTGTCATTCATGCAATACATTCCTGGTCTTCATCTCTGCCTGATGGACATCAAGGCCTAGTTCTATCGTGACCTCCATGAAATAAAGTCTTCCCTGACCTTACCCCTTCCAGTCAAAAGTGAGCTCTCCCTCCTCAAGTTTCTCAACACTGGACTTAGACCTCTGCTTTTCTCCTTTTTCACTTCTCCCCCTTCTCCCTTATGTCAGAGGCTATTTGTGTACCTGGGTCCCATTTCCCCCCTCCCTTATTAGATTATGAAAGACTACAGAATGAGGTGTCAGCTCTATTTTTGTATCCCTAGCACCAAGCTTCAAACTCTATACAAAGTAGGTGCTTAATAAATGTTGGTGGTTGGCTGAATCTGTAACACAAGCAGGTTAGATTATAGAAGGGAAGGGAAAATATTGCCTACGTGTTCTCTCTTTCCCCACAGACAGAGATGATGTTTTTTGTGGGACTATACCAGAGACCATCTGGACGGAAGGTGGAAATAGATGAGTTTAGGAAACAGATTAGGAAGAGGCCTTCAATTACCTGGTTAGGTCCTACAATGCCAAGAACACAGGCAAAATTAAATTTTTAACTTGTCTGATAATTTCATCCTGCAAAAGGTGGAAGAAGCCATAAGGATAGTAGCTATTCTGAACCTGACTAATGAACAAAGATGAACAAATTGTAGAAATGATGGGAACCTTAAGAAAAAGTGACTACTCTATCTTGAAATTCACAATTAAGAAGAAAAGGGCAGTCTGGTACCATCTTATATGTACAGGGAGCTAGATGGTTCAGTAGATTGTGTACTGGACCTGGAATCAGGATATCCTGAGTTCAAATCCAGCCTGAGACTGAGACACACATCTAGCTGTGTGACCCTGGCCAAGTCACTTAATCTCTGCTTACTTCAGTTTCTTTATCTATAAAATGGGGACAATAAGAGTATGTCCCTCCCCACACTGTTGTGAGGGTCAAGGGAGATAATACCTGTAAAGCACTTAGTACAGTACCTAGCACATAGTAGGTTCTATAGAAATGTTAGACATTATCATCATGATTATCACAATAAAGAAAAGGTTTCAAGGAATCTTGTAAAAAGATAAATACAGAGGTTCTTTTAGATTAAAATTCTGCAGAGGAAGCTAGACGAGGAGTGCTCGGAAATTCTCAAGAATGAAATTCTGAGGCTACAAAAGAAATAATTCCTATGAGGAAGAAAAGTGGGGAAATTGTCTAAAGAGAAAGAAATGGCTGCACAGAGAACTTATCAACCAAGTTAACTTAGATTTTGAAAAGACAAGGGCACATAATAGAAGATGAATACCCAAGCACTGCATGGTCCAATGGGAACAATTGGAGGAGAGCTAAAAACTCAGACTGAGCTGAGGCTGCCCAGGAAACCTAAGGACAAACAAAGGGGATTCAAAAGTAATATCTGGCATAATTATTAACATCAAACTTGGCATAAAACAAGGAGATATATGCTTGCCAAAAGCATTTGCCACCATCATGGAGATTGTCCAGGGCGATGTCTCAATGGAAAAGGAATCTCTTGTTGGATCTGCAGATGACATTGTCCTGATTGTATTGGGCCCCAGGACAACACAGAGCCTTCTACATGAGATCCATAATCTCTCAAAACATCAGCCTATCTATGCATACGGGAAACAACAAATGGATGAAGGATGTCTATTCAGATCAATCAACAAGCATTTCCTACGTGCCTCTAATGTGCTGTGTGTGCTAGGAGCTGGGGATACAAGTATAAAGAATGAAATCATCCCTGCCTACTTGTAGGAGCCTACATTCTAATGGGGGAAGGCAAGGGCATAAACAGAATGAACAGAAATGGATAAATACAGAGTAGTTAAATAGCAAGGTGCTTTTGAAAGGGAGGCATCAGCAATCAGAGTGATTGTGGGAGGTTCTTGAGTTGAAGATGGTGCTCGAGCTGAATCTTATAGAGAAAGAGTCTGCGAGGCTAAGTTAAGGAGAGAGAACCTTTCAGATAAGTCAGATGATCACTGCAAAGGCTTAGAGATGGGAGACAGAGGACCACGTGTATAAGGAACAAAGACAGGGCATGTCTGGCTGGATCACAGAGTATGGGAGAGAGAGTGATATCTAACAAGGCTAGAAAGACAGGTTGGGGCCAGGCTGGGAAGGTCTTCAAAAGCTAACCAGAGGAGTTCACGCTTGATCCTAGAGGCAACAGGAAGCCACTGGAGCTGACTGAATACAGGAATCCCACAGTTATATTGGCACTTAAGAAAAATTTACTCTGGCATTACAGTGTAGGATGGCATGGAGTGATGAGAGACTTGAGGAAGGGAGATCAATTAGGAGGTTGCTGCAATTATCCAAGCCATGAGGGCCTGAACTAAGGTGGGAGCTGTGGGAGTGCAGAGAAGAGATTAAATGTGAGTGACATTATGGCAGAAATGGCAAGATCTGGCAACTGATTTGGATACATGGGGGAGGAGGAGAGGAGAACACTAAGGTTACAAACCCAGAACATGAAGGACGGTGGTGCCTTTTATAGAAATTGAGAAAAGGGAACGGTTTTAGGGAAAAGATCATAAGTTTAGTTTTGGAAAGGTTGACATCAAAATGGCTGTGGGATATCTAGTCTGAAGTGTTCAATAGGCAATGGATGATGCAGGACTAAAGATCAGGGGAAAAATGGGAGTCATGAACGGGCATTGGATTTGGAATCAGGAAGACCTGAGTTCATATCCTGACTCAGGTACCTTCTGGCCACGTGACCCTGTGTTAACCTCACTGTGACATTTAATGGAGGGACTCCACTCAATGCCTCTAAGGTCTCCTCCTTCTCTACATCTACGATCCTAACATCCAGACTGTGAAATGAAGTTGAGTTCATCCATAGATCTTGGATAATCACTGCAAATGAACAATGAACTGAGCTTGGAATTTAAAAGGACAATGAGTTGGATTGCCTTCAGGAAAATGCAGGGATTTTAAAAATTGCTATCTCTTGACATGACATCATTTCATTTCTCAGTCTGTCCCTTCCCTCTCCTCTGCACAGGATCATCTCTTGTAACAAAGAATAAAAAAGGGACAAAAAGCAGTCCATTAAAACTAACGTATGCACTGCTCCCCACCCATAGTGCCCCACCTCTGCAGAAGAAGGGAGGGAGGCTCATTTTCAGCCATCTTCCTTGGGGTCAAGCTTGGTCATTACAATCATATGGCCGTCGATTTGTATTGTTCTATTTTTGTTGTTGTTGAAATTTTCTTCTCTCTTGTGAACTTATCAACAAGAAACATTTTGATATACAAAGAAAAAGCAAGAAGATTACGTAAGAAATGACTGCCTTCTGACGATTTTGCACTGCTGAGAGGCAAAGAACACCAGCCTCCAAACAATTAAAGTTGTAGGTTATCCAAAAGCAACTCAGAAGGACATGGTGGGTGTGAAGAGGCTGCAACATATTATAAAAGGGAAGCAGCAGAAATGGCGGCCATTGGTTCACATGGTCAGAGTGAAGTCTGTGGATGATCCATCAGTGGCCACAAACATCAAAGAGAAGGCAAGCCTACTGGGTGGATTCCTGGGCTTGGATGTTTTGGAGGACAACGACAGTCACTCAGGATCTGAGAACACAGACAGCTGTTATCTGAATCGATGGAAGGAACTGTTGTTGCTCAGTCATTTTTTGGTTGTATCTGACTCTTCCTGACCCCATTTGGAATTTTCTTGGCAAAGACAGTGGAGCACTTGGCCATTTCCTTTTCCAAATCATTTTACAGGCGAGAAACTGAGGCAAATAGGGTTAAGTGACTTGCCCAGGTCACATGTCCAGTAAGTGTTTGAAACTGGGTTTGAACTCAGATCTTTCTGACTCCAGGGCCAGTTCTAACTGCTCCAATGGAATACTCACATCAATAAAGTCACAGATGCATGGAAATGTCTTGGTATAGAGGGGAAAGAGGCTGATCAAAGAAAGGACAGGATCACTTTTGGGGGGGAGAGAGAGGACCATAACTGACTACCAAGAGAAGGCAGAACTCTTTATTTTGTGTGTTTTCCCAGCCAAGGAGACCAGAATGGACACAACAAAAATGTCTAATAGGGAATCAACATTCAAGAAAAGCAGGAGGATGATAAAAGAATCCCTACCCATGTTTGATATGTTCAAATCACTAAGACGTGACTAATGACATCTGATGACTCTGAATTGGTTGATGTGATCCTGAGCCAATGCCAATCTCATTTTTGAAACTGTATGGAGATAAAAATGTCCCAGAAATGCCAAAGCTAGACCAATGGTAAAAATAAAAGAACTCAAAAGCTTATAAAAGTGAATGATGAAAATGAAAAATTAATTTTTTAAAAAAGGAAATACAAAAAAATTTAAGTTGTGCTTTTTTGTAGTAACAAAGAACTGAAAATAAAGTAGATGCCCATTGATTGGGAAATAGCTAAGTAAATTGTGGCACATGCATGCCATGGAATATTATTGTCCTATAAGAAGCAACAAATAGAATGGGGACAGAAAAGCATGGGAAGAATTGTATGACTGATCCACGGTAAAGTGAGCAGAACCAGAAAAACAATATACACAAGGACTATAGTGATGTAAATGAAAAGAATGACAACAAAATGATCAAAATTATCTGAAAGATTATAATGACCAAGGGTGGTTCCAAAGAAGAGATAGGAAAATGCATTTCCCTCACTTCTTTGCTGAGGTGAAGGACGAGGGTGTGTAGAACGCTGCATGTCACATCAGATTTTCTGAATGTCTTTGGCTGAATTGTTTCCTTTTCCTCTTTTGTATTCTTTGTTATAAGTGACGACTGTTTGGGAAGGAAGGGGAGAAGTAGGGATATATTTGGAAGTGTAGGTGATAAAAACAAAAGATGTCAGTGAAGTTTTATTGTAAAATAAAGACTATGAAGAAGAAAAGGGTCACCACATGATTGAAGAATGGAAATCATTGTCCTGATTTTCCAAAAAAACTAAAAAAATAAAAAATAAAAGGAATAGTGCAGTCTGCAAGCTCTAGGCCAGGAGACTTCAATCCCTGATAAAATTCTAGGATGTGGTATCAAATGGATGGTTAATGACTTCAAAACACAGCATGAAACAATGAAGAGTGAGGGACTGGAAATCACCAGAACTGGGTTCAAATCCCACCTTGGACACTTGCCAGCTCTGTGACCCTAGGCTAGGGGTGGGGAACCTTCAGCCTTGAGGCCCATGGGGCCCTCTAGGTCCTAAGTATATTTGGCCACACTTGAGGACCCAGAGGGCCACAGGCTCCCCACCCCTGTCCTAGCAAATCACCTAACCTCTACGAGTCTCATTTTCCTCATCTTTCAAATGGGGATAATAGTGGCATTTATTTCACAAGGCTTTCATGAAAATCAAATAAAGTAATGTAGGCAAAGTGCTTTGCAATCCTTAAAATGCCATACAGATGTGAGAAAGTAGCTATCACAAAAAAAAACAAACCCAGCAAGGTTTCATAAGGAGTAGACCATGCTAGATTACCTGCACTTCCTTTCTCAAAAGAGTTACTAGAATGAAAGATCAGGAGAAAGATTCAAATATACTTTGCCAAATAAGTTGCTGAAATCTCAGTAAAATCTCTCACCTTATCCTTATGGACAAATTTGTATTCAGAAGTGGGTGAAAGATGGGACCCAAAAAGCCATCACCATTCACTGGTTATGGAAAACTCAGAGTCGGGGCTCTAATGGAATGAATGAAGGAGGTATTTATTATGTGTTTACTATGTGCAGTGGCCCAGGATTTGTCCTTGGCATTTTAGTATTTAACATTTTTATCAATTACTTGGATAAAAGTATAGATAATATGCATATCAAATGCGTAGAAGTCATAAGGCTGAGGATGGTTAATGTGTTGAATGAGAGTCAGGAACCAAAGAGATCTAGGTGGTCTAAAACATTCTAATGAAATGTAAAAGGGACACGTACAAGGTCTCATGCTTCAGGCTGGGTAACAGTTCATGTGAAGAATGTCTGAGCTTTTTATTGGATGAATAAGAGGGAAGATTTTGATATTACCTGAAGAATCAAATGGCAAATGCTTCATTCAGCCCTTAAAGCCCTTCAAATCCTTATCTCTTCCCACTTTCAAAACTTCATATACTTCATTCTCCTCTGTGCATTCTTATGATCCAGCTGTGTTGTCCTACTTGCCATTTCTTACACATGATACTCCATCTCCCACCTCCATGCCTTTGTACTGGCTGTCATCTATGCCTGAGGAGTTCTCTCTCCTCACCTCTGCCTTTTAACTTCCTTGGTTTCCTTCAAGACTCACCTCAGATCTTCTTCACAAGGTCTTTTCTAGTCTCTCAGTTCATTCTAAAAACAAAGTTCCCTAACAGTTTCTCAAAGGTGGAATTCAGAGAGAATTCTCATTCTCTGTGTCTCAGACAGAATAAATGGTGACAGCATTGGTTGTGCTATTGAAATTCTAGTCAGGCATAGATTAGTCTAAATGGCTCTGGGGTCTATTCCACCTCTTGAGACTTTATGATTCAGTAAGTAGAGGATGCCTCAGGTGCTTTTCAGTTCTGGCCTTCTGTGTTCTAGGTCTCTCCCATGGGAGCTGATCATTTTGCAAAGCAATAAAAAATCAATCACTTGTGAAGGCACAGGGAAACTTAAGCTGTGAAGGCCTTGGGGTCCAGACTGGGGAAGGGTCAAAGCCTAGGGCAGCTAACAGCCTGGGTAGAGGACCCTCCATCATTGAAGGTAGCTGGTTTCCCCCAGTTACCACCTTGTGAATCACCCAGCTCTAAGCCTGCCCCTGCTTCAGAACATCATTGACTTTCCTCCTCTTAGGATGAATTTTCTTGGGTCTGGGAGGCGGAGTAGGGTAGATCTACTCAGAAGGATGCAAGGAGAAGGTCAAGATGAACCCCCTCCCATAATCTCTGACCCCTTCTTACCCTCGAAGGTCCTAGGCTACTTCAGCTTCCTAAAAGAGCATAAAGAGAGGCAGGGAGAAAAGAACTTTAATTTTCTAAAGGGTTTTCCCATCTATGATCTTGTGGGGTCTGTACCACAGCTCCCCCTTTTCTTCTCTCCATCTGTTAAGCCGCGCCTTCTCTCCTACTTTCCTGTTAGGGAAGATAGATTTCTATATTCAACTGACTGAGTATATTATTCCCTCCTCCATCCCAGTTTGCATCAAATCCCAGCCCGGCTATGCAGTATCTTTATAATTTGGCACAAGTCATTTCCCTTCCTGAGCCTCAGTTTCACCAGCTGAAAAATGATGATTTTTGCTAGGTCCCCTCCAGCTCTACACCCTATTTTTCTTCTGTACACCTTAGGCTCAACAAAGGTCCCTTTTAAGATGGGGCCTGAGTAGAGCAGATGCCCCAGCCCATATGAGGGGCTTCTGACCCTGACAACCTATATTGAACTCGGTACAAGGAGCACATCAAATTTAACCCCTTGTCTATCCACATGAAAGCCTTTCAAATATCCCACTGCCTCAGATATTTCATGACCTGCTTATTCGTCTTCCCTCTGACCTGTTTACCCTCTGACATGTCCACATGTCATGTCCACAAAAGTCCTTCCTATTTTTGAAGTCAGGGGAAATATGGGAATATGGCAGGTCTCTTCCAACCGGGGGCACAGAGCTAATTACATAAAAGTGCACCTCCCTTTGGATAAGAGATGCCCCAGATCTTTAATGACCAATCTTTTTATTTCCACAATCAAGAATGGATGGAAAGGTCTAAACTGATCACACATTTTCCCACCCTCTGAGACAGAAGAAGCAAAGTAGAACCTTCTCCAAACAGCTCAGGGTTGCCACCACAATCCACATTTCAATGGTACTTGAAGGTGCATTAAGGGAGAGAATGCAACTATTATTCTTCCCATTTAGGTTCAAGAAGAAAGAACTTTCCCAGGGTCACACATCTAGGAAGCAGAAAAGCCCAGCCAAGCCTCCCCTAGTCCGCTGCCTCCAAGTCCAGAGTTCCTTCTGCTACATCATGAAGCATGCCTTTGGGACATTACCAAGTCAGGCACTCAAAGTCACATGCTCATGGGTTCTAATCATTACACTCTGCTGCCTGAATGGATCCTCTAGGCATGATCCCTGGGCTCTCTAATCACCACTCCGCACCAGAGGCCCAAGGACAGTGTCCTTGGAGACACAGTACCTGGGCATGAAGACCGTCTCTACAGGTTACTATGTGTGACTTTGGGCAAATTAATCATACTTCCAATGGCAGGAATTTGAAAGTGTGTGGCCACTTCATGGGATTCATTATTTGCATTCATTGGTACCTAGCTATACCTACTCTGAGTTTCAGTTTCCTCAAACATGAGGTTTACCTAAGCAAGCTCTGACATCCCTCCCATTGCTAAATCTTACAAACAGGGTCTATTTGCGGGCAGAGCTGGGAGAGCTGTCTAGAGCCAGAATCAGGATTATGTACTCCCAGAGTTCTGTGAAAAAGCTCAGCCTCCAGTCCAGCCCTCTTCTGGGTTTTGAAGAGAGAGAGAGAAAGGGAGATACACAGAGAGAGACAGAGGTAGAGATAGAGGCAGAGACAGAGAAACAGAGTGAGAGAGAGAGAGAGAGAGGAAGAAAGAGAGAGAGAGAGAGAGAGAGAGAGAGAGAGAGAGAGAGAGAGAGAGAAGAGAGAGAGAGAGAGAGAGAGAGAGAGAGAGAGAGAGAGAGAGAGAGAGAGAGAGAGAGAGAGAGAGAATGCACATGAGCACTTGAGAGACAATTCCAACTGGGGATTTTCTTCATATCAGCAGTATAGAGGCAGAGGAAGAAGACCCAAGGCAGAGATGGCCAGACCTGCAGATTCCAGAGAGCCTTGCATCCAAGAGACAACAGGGGTTCCCTCCTCCACCTGGCATCCCATGAAAGGGCAGGATCTCTCTTCCCAACAGCCTCATCTCATTCTTTTCCACATCTTTCCCCAGGGAAACATTATAAAATAAGAAATGCCCAGTGGAAAGTGCTCTCTCCCCTCCCTCTTCATTTCCATCTGCTGAAATCCTTCCCAGTGCCTTGCACGTAGTAAACACTTAATAAAGAAATGTTTGTTGAGTTAATTTGAATTCCTTCAAGGCTCAGCTCAGATGACCTTCCCCTCTGCGAAGCCTCCCTGGATCCTTCACACACACACACACACACACACACACACACACACACACACACACTCACTCTCTCTGTCTCTCACACACACACACACACACACTCACTCTCTCTCTCTCTCTCTCTCACACTCACACACACACATACACACACACTCTCTCTCTCACACACACACACTCACTCTCTCTCACACACACACACACCACACACACACTCACACACACACACACACCACACACACACACACACACACACACACACACACACAGCTGAAAGTGATTTCTCCTCCTCACATTTTCTGAACTCACTGGTCTGGCTTTCTCCTTTGTACCTACCATGTTCTCCCTTGCATCCCAATACTACTTCTCCATGTCCGCATCATCACTGGACACCCGACACATCTACCATAAGCTTCCCTAGGGCAGAAATAGTGCTGTCTTCCCTCTGTGCATTCCCCTGTATGCAGCAGGCCTTTATTAAATGTTTGTTGAATTGAACTGAGCCTCAGATTGTTGGGGGGGGGCGGGGAGTACACTATGGTTTTTTCCATCTCTGCTGCTCTCTTGGCACACTCATCACAGTCCCTACAAACAGTAAGGACTGAATCATTTCAATTCTGTAACAGACATTTTTCCACCTGCTAGGCACAGAACCCTGCCTGAGGAACTCGAAGGAGAGAGAGCCTCTCAATGGTCTGCCAAAGACGCAATCCTGCCCTCAGGAAGCTCCCTGCACAGCATGGGGATGAAACAGAAGGGTGACAACTAGAATTATCACCTGATACATGCACTAGAAACATGCAGACTAGATGCTAGGGGAAGCAGCCCACAGCATGCCAGGATTGGAGTCAGAAAGGCCTGTGTTCATATCATGCTTCACAGACCCTGGCCTAGTGACCCTGGGCAAATTCCTGAAACTCTTTCAGTCTCAGTTGCCTCATTGGTAAAATGGGGGTAATAGTAGTACCTACTTCCTAGGGCTGTGAGGATCATATAAGATAATACATGTAGAAGAGCTTTGCAAACCTTAATGGGCTATCTAAATGCTAGCTAGGATCATTACTAGGGCAGCTGGATGGCTCAGTGTATAGAGCGCTGGGCCTGGAGGCAGGAAGACCTGAGCTCAAATCCAGCCTCAGACATTTACTAGCTGTGTGACCCTGGGCAAGTCATTTAACCTTTGTTTGCCTTAATCTACTGTAGAAGGAAATGGCAGAGCACTCCAGTATCTTTGCCAAGGACAGTATTGGCATGCCATGGCCCACAGGGTCACAAAGTCAGACATGATTGAACATTATTGTTAGGTGAGGTTTGCTACACACCCCTCACTGCACTAAGGATCCGTGTGTGTGTGTGTATGTGTGTGTGTCCTTGTCTCTGTCTCTCTGCCTCCCTCTCTCTCCTTCCCCTTCCTCTCCCTCAACCCCAGAAGGCCAAGAAACACCAAATGAGTGAGGGTCCAAGACCCTCTCCCTGTTCAAAGGATCACGGTTTTGCTGTTACCTCTAGTCAAGCTGCTGCTGGGTTTAGCAGCTGGGTTTTCTCTGATCTCTGTGATTCCCTCCAGTAGGCTCCCGATCCCTAGTCTGCAAAGCACAGGGTTGAGTTTCTAGTTTCCCTGGGGCAGCCAAAGATGCTGCCATGTCTCAGCCACCCAAACTCCCTTTCTCACGCTCCCCACATACAGTGGCCAAGTCCCCTCAATTCTTCCTCCATCATCCCCTCTCTCCTGCCTCATCACCTCTTACTTGCCCTGCAGCAGGTTAAAAACCCTAACTGAGGTCCACACTTTGCCCTCCCCCATTACACTGCCCCTTTTGGCAGCGGAACAAACATCACTATAAAAGTAATCATTTATTATTATAGTAGCTGGCATTTCTATAGGACATGAAAGTTTGCAAAATGCTTTTGTGTTACCTCATCTGAACATCAGTGACAATTCTGGGAAGCAGGTGATGTAATTACCTCTGTTTTACAGATAAGGAAACCAAGGTAGAGAGAGAGGTTAGGTAACTTGCCCAGGGTCACAATGCTAGCTAGTGTCTCTGAGGCAGAATTTGAATTCAGCTTCTTCTAGCTCCAAGTCCAAGTCCCATTCATGAGATCAAAATATCTCTCTCTCTCTCTCTCTCTCTCTCTCTCTCTCTCTCTCTCTCTCTCTCTCTCTCTCTCTCTCTCACACACACACACACACACACACACACACACACCATGACTCTTCTCTGCTCATAAATACCCATTCCTTCATCTGATTCTCAATAACAACCCTATGAAGGTGATAATCCAATTAGCATTATTCCCATTTCACAGAGGAGAAAATTGAGGACCAGTCATATAGATAGAAAATGTTTGAGCCAGGATTCAAACTCAGATTCTCTGACACCAAGCCTAAATACTCTTTCCCTAATACAGGAGCCTTCCCACTCCCCCCAAGCAATCTTTCAAACGCACTGCCTTCACAGCCATGTTCTTCTGTCAAATCTTGATGAACAAACAATCTAAGCCTTTAGTTGATAATCATCAGTCCCCGCCACTTCCAAAATACTTTAAACTTTTCTAAAAAGCACTGTTCTCTCCACTTTACAGATGAAGAAAGTAAGGCACCAGGAGATAAGGCATTTTGTCCAAGGTCATACAGGTAAAAAGTATTGCAACTAACAAATTCAGCCAACAAATCCAATTAGAGAAACGTTTGTTAAGTGCCTACTATGGTCCAACGCTGGGGCAAGATAAAGAAGTAGCTAAGGCACAGATCAGTTCTGAATCCCCCAAATCACAAGGGACACATCAGATGTCTCTTGGGGACAAACGGCGGATGGCTGCGATGTTGCTGTGCATAAGAAAAGACAGAGATGAGGCACGCATGTCATGCAGGAAGATCTGTAAAAACATATGAAGAGTGAAGTAAGGCGAACCGAGCCAGCCCACAACAATGGAAATGAAAAGGTCAGTCACAGAAAGAGGAACTCAGAAAAGCCCCCGATGGTCTCAGAGATCAAGTCATGAAACCCACCTGCCTCCTCTCTGCTGGGAGGCTGGGGGCTCCTCCTCTACATGGTCAGATGCAAGTCACCAAACCAAGCTTGGAGTTTGGTGTGTTTGGCTTTGTGACAAGGGAGGGTCCAAGGAAGGTAAGGCACAAAATGACTAATGTAATAACAAAAGGCACCAAAAAATATTAAAATGAAATTAAAAGCTATACTTTTTTAACTACAAGGGACAGAGTTAGCCACTGGAAGCCATGAGACCACAGACAGGGGGATGGATAAGGGATCCAGTCTCAGCCATTACTGGCTGTGTGACCCTGGGCAAGTCACTTTTGTTTGCCTCAGTTTCCTAATGTGTAAAATGAACTGGAGAAGGAAATGACAAATCCCTCCAGTGTCTTTGCCAAGAAAAATTCAAATGGGGTCCCGAAAAGTTGGACATGACTGAAACAACTGAACGACAATAAATAAAAGTCCCTTGGTAGCTGGGAAGCGGGGCTGGGATTCGAAGAGCATGGAAAACGCTTATCTCAAACCCAACCCTCACAGCTACCAATATCATGAAAAGAACCTCAGCCAGGAGTGGAAAGACAGAGAGTCTGTGACTAACAGACTGGGTGACCTTGGGCAAGTCCCTTTCAGGGAGGCTTCATTTCTTCATCTGGAAAAGGAAGCAGTTGGGACAGACGGGTCTCTACGGGCCCTTCCAATTCTAACATTCCATGGTTCTGCGATTTCACAATACAAGGGAAGGGATTCATGTCTTCCAGGACCTTGGGAGCCTAAACCAGTCCCTGTCTGCATCCCAGGCCTCCCAATCCCTCTCTCTGCCCCATCTCCCCCTCCCCACAGAGGAGGCAGTGCCAGCTGGCTATGCCAATAATCCAGTTCTGAGTCCTGCCCACCTCCCTCACCAGATGTGCTGGCTCCCACCAGGCCCTCCAGCTGTGGGCCCTGCCTTTCCTAGTCCAGCTGTGCTGGCTGCAGCAAGTTCCAATTTCCCCAGAGGGGGCTGGAAGGATGACAACCCCCTATACCAATGACTCTCCTTCAATCAATTAACAAGCATTTGTTAAGCCCCTACTGTGTGCTAGGCACTGGGGCTACAAAGACAAAGAATGAGATAAAACCTATTCTAGTGTGTTATCTCTGGGAGAAACAGTATGGACAGGATAAATATTTTTTAAAAAATAAACAGAGAGTTTATTAAGCAAAGCAGTTAAACACAAGCTCGTTTGGAGGGGAGGGGATGAGGACAAGCTTCATGTAGAAGGTAAGCCTGGGGCTGCAGAAATCTTGGACTCTTTAAGGGAGAGCCCTCCCCCACCCCATCCTACCCCTGGTCCCTCTGCCCAGGGTCTCCTTGTATGCCCTACACCCCAGTCAGCTCTCTAGACCCAGGAGCTCGACAGTAACAGAAGCACTGAGGGACAGGCTTAGGGAGACTGTGCCCTCTATCTCTGTCAGAGACATCCTTGGGACTCCAAGCTCCCCACAGGTGTGACCTCCACACCCTCTGTGACCCACTCCTGTAATGCCCCCGCTGGGAAATACCAGATGGAGTACGCTATCACAAACTATAAGAGCCATTCAGGATCATCTAAGCCATTTTACAGAGGGGGAAACCAAGTTCCAAAGTGTGAAAGAGTAGCAGATGCGAGTTTCAAACCCAAGTCCTCTGACTCCAGCTCCAGAGTCCTGTCAGCTACATCTCACTGGCTGAAAGGAACCAGAGCTGCCCTTTGATACTATCTAGCAACGAGCTTAGAAAGGCTTAGAAGGGGCAGCATCCTATCTTCAAGCTTCAGAAGGTGGTCCAGGGGAAGGGGAAATCAGCCCGTTCTATTTGGCCTCAGGGGTCCAAAGAAAGAGCCCTGAAAGCAGGTTAAAGGAAAGAGATTTTGATCTGCTCTAAGAGAGAACCTGCTAAAAACCAGAGCGTTGCAAATGCTAAACAGACTGCCCCAGCCATAGTCTTCAGGCAAACACAGGCAGCCTCTGGTCAGAGACACTCTAGAGAATTCCTGACCAGGGCAAAGTGGACCGGAGTCCCCAGCCCAAGATCTCTCCCAACCCTCCCAAACCCTTAACCTGTGTGAGACAGAGTCCAACCCCCTCATTTTACATTAGAGGGAGAAGCGGCACAAAAGGGTTAAAGGTTCATAGCCAAACCCGTCTTCTGACTCCAAACTCCATCTCCTTTCCACTCCATCTCTTCTTCATTCTCTTTAGAGGTTTGGCACCTGCATCCCACTCACTCTACCTTCCTGTTCTATGCCAAGCTCAGCCTTTAAAAACCCAGTTCAAAGCTGCCTTTTCCAAGAAGCTCTGCACAATTTCTCCATTCGTATGAACCCGAACCCTCTCAGACAGACCCTACGTAATCTCTCTAGCCCACTTGTGCTATATTTCAAATGACGGGTCTTTTTGTGTATCTTCTCCCGTTACTACACTTTCCCTTTCATTGGCTGACCCTCATGCCTGGGATTACCCACCTTGCTCATCTCTGCCCCCTCACTTCCCTGGCTTCCATCCCACCATTTACAGGAAGCCTTTCTCAGTCCCTCTTAATTCTGGTGCCTTCCCTCTCCCCGCCCCCCCTCCCCCCCCCCCGGCCCCCCTCCCCCCCCCGCCCCGCCCCGTGAATATTTCCTATTTATCCCGGATATAGCTTGTTTGTACCTGGTTGTTTGTATGTCATCCCCCCATGAGATTCTAAGCTCCTCAAGAGCAGGGGTTGTCTTTTGCCTCTTTTTTCTAACTAGCATTTAGCACATACAGTAGGCACTGGCATACAGTAGGCACTTCATAAATGTTTCGTGATTGACCGATTAAATCTCAAGCTCCCAAAAAGCAAGGACTATGTCTTCTCTAAACCCCTATATAACTTCCCTCCAAAAGCCCGACACAATGGACTACTAGTAGACTGGAAAAGGGTGGCTAGGTGGTCTGGTGGATAGAGCAGCAGACCTGGAGTAAGGAAGACTCATCTTCCTGAGTTCAAATCTGACCTCAGATACTTCCTAGCCATGGGGCACTGGGCAAATTATTTCACTGTTTGCCTCAGTTTCTTCCTCTGTAAAAGGAAATGGCAAACCACTCCAGTATCTTTGCCAAGAAAACCCCAAAGGGGGACATGAAAAGTCAGACACGACTGAACAGACTAGAAACTCCTTAAGGGCAGACTCCTTTTCATATCAATCTTTGCATCCCCAGCACTAGTGAATAAAGGAAGGCACTCCATTTCAGAAGAATTATTAAAGAAGAGTTAGGACCACTGCAGATGGGAAGGTATTGTGCATAACAAAGTCCCTTGGTCTTTGGAGGTGGGAAAGAATGACTTCAAAGGTTCAGAAAAGATCTCTCCCAAACAGAACCCTAATCACCAGCCAGGATATCTGTAATGCCACCCTGACAGCCTGATGACAAAGAAATGACTCATAGGTGTAGGATTCTCCCTTACAAGAGGTACAAGAGAGATCCTAGGCTTCTGTCCTGAACAGCCGAGCCCACTGACTTTGGGGGTTCTGAAATATACAGACAGAGAGGCAGCAAGGACTCACATTCTAGAGCCAGGCACTTACAAGTGTGACCTCTGAGCAAGTCACTGTCTCCGAGCCTGCTTCCTCATCCACAAAGCAGGAAAATAGCTATAGTACCCATCTCACAGATTTGTTGTGAGGAAAACACACTGTAAACTTTACATAGAAATATAAAATATTATGATGATGACAATTATTCCTTTAGATTAAAACTGTGTGTTCTGATAAAATGCACACCTCCATTGTAATAGATAAAGGGATTTTTAGAGCTAAGAAAAGAATTTAAAAGACAACCTAGTCCAATCTCCTCAATTTACAGAAAACTGAGGCCCAGGAAAGTAAACGGGGTTTGATGGAAAGCACTGATCTCAAGTCAAAAGATCTGGATTAAAATCCAGGTCACACTTACAACCTGTGTGACCTTGGGTAAGTCACTAAATACACACAAATCTAACCCAGTTGATTTCCTACCAGTCATTTAAAGCCAACTCAATGTCATCTCCTCCAGGGAATCTTCTTTGATTAGCCCAGGTGGTAAGGACTTTTCCCCTCAAACCTCCCACAAGGCTTTGTGCCCAGTGACATGCGAGAGACAGGAGAAAGACAGTACAAGGGTTAGACTGGACACAGGATAAGGAGCTGGGAAGTGCAGCCTTTCTGCCTGTCCAGTCCCAGGAGCAAAGACAATGGGCTCCCACACTCTCTTCCCTCCACCGCATCCCTGGCTAGAAGGTCTCAAACTCCTGCTAAGGGGATTCTCACAAGCTGCTTCCTTAAGTCCTTAATTACTAAGACCACCTGGCTTGTGTCTGACCACAATCTCCACGGGTATTTGACTGTCCTGATACTACTCCAAGCTTGGGCCTGGGGTACAGTTTGCTGTTTCATCCTCATTAACAGTCTCCTGGGAGTCCTCTGGTCTAAGAGATGTCCTGCCCTTCCATCATTCAGCCCCTGCTGAACTCAGTACTAGAGCTGACACAAACACAGACACAGACACACACAGACAGACAGACAGACACGGACACACACACACACACACACACACACACACACACACACACCCCATACAGATAGATACCCATGAAGGACCCACAGGGGGTCTGGTGTAGGGAAGCCAGCTCCCTCAAGACCCCTCCCCTCAGATCCTATGGTCAATGGTTTCCTCGTGCTGTCAAAGCCACCAGATGGACGCAGACCCCTCCAGACTGGGAGCTCACTTCCAACCCCAGCCTAGCCCATCCCAGAGCTCATGGAGCCCAACTCCCAGGTCACTGCATAGTAGGGCCAGCCCCTAGGGCAGGGTGGAGCCAGGAGAGAGGAATTTAACCCTTTGAGGCTGACACTTTCTCCATGATAGTCCCAGAATTCAACTTCCCTCACCCCACGGATAAATCAACCCATTCTCCCAAGCCAGTCATCCTCTACTCCTAGCTCCTAGACCCTTCTAACCCTGTACCAAATCACACCTCACTTTTTCTTCTATGTACCTCTCTCCCCAGGGGTAGCCTAAAGAGCCTGGGCTAGTTGGAATGAGTGGGAAAGAGCATACAGGGGATTTCTCGAAGCCCTCTCCTCATCTGGAGCCTCAGTGAAATCATTTGTAGTAAAGGAAGATGATAGAGGTTTGGGGTTGGGGGTCAAGGCTGGAACAAATTTCAGTGGGACAGCCTACTGGGGGTGAACTGGGGACACAGAGAGTCAGGTTTAATAGGACTGAGAGTCCAAAGGAGTAGATGGAAGGGTGGTTGGCAGCAAGTTCCTGTTTGGCATTTGGGGGGAGGTGAATTTGAGGTAGGGGTTTCCAGAAGCAGAAACCTAGGATTTGAGGATGGGACAGAGCCCACCAGGAGGTTCCCTGCATGGGATGAGGAGGTCTTGGCAGCCCTCGAGACTGCTTTAAGTGAGGAGTTTAGGGAGAAGGAGGAAGGGGGGGGACAGAAAATTTGGTGGTCTAACAAGAGTGGACTGATCTCTGATGGGATGGTGTGTGCGTGCCTGTGGCTAGGTGAGAGATCAGTACCCCCTCACTATTTAGGAAGAAGGTTGGGACAAAGAGGGAGGACCAGTCCCTGGGGTGTCCCAGCTGTGAGGATGAAGCTTTAACTGGAAGGGGAAGGGTCTGGTCCCAATCACCCTGGGACCTCTGGCTATAGGGGAGGTAGACTGCTCCCCCATCTGGGTCCCTGGGGGGCGGTGGGGATGCCTGTGATGGGGTCCAGACTGGAGAGTGGGGAGGCTGGCTCCGGGTCTGAGGCGGGCGTGGGGCGGGGTGCTACGCCGGGGTGCTAGCTTGCTTGGGGGCTGGGGGGCGGCGGGGGATGGGAGCGGGGTCCCCACTGCCTCCTACCATTTTGCCGCCAGCGCTGGGGGCTTACTGGGCCCAGCTGGATCCTCCTCCTCCCGCCCCCGGCACCCAGGGCCGGGCCGCTCCATGAAGCGCCGCGCTGGGGGGGCCCTCGGGGACAGGGACACAGACCTGGACCTGCACCTCCGGCCTCCGCGCTGTCCGGGCCCCCGGGGCCGCCCCCCAGCTCGGAGCCTGGGGCATGGCCCCCCGGCTGGGGGCGGGGAGGGAGGGGAGGGGGAGGGGAAGGGCCGGAGCGGAGCTGGCGGGTGGGGGGGCTGCAGGAGGCTCAGAGCCCCGCGCCGGGCCCCGCACCCATCCCGGCCCGGCGGCCCGGCGGCAGCGGCGGCAGCCGCGAGCGGAGGCAGGAGATGGATGCGCGGCCGGCGGAGAGATGCGGGCAGCGGGGCCGCGCCGAGTCCGAGCCTCTGCGGTGGCGGCGGCGGCAGCGGCTGAAGCCTCCCCGGCCCCGAGCCCCGGATTGGAGGCTCCGCATCAGATGGGGCGGCCGTCTGGACGTTTAAAGGGACAGGCCACCTTTTCCGCCGGCTCCGCGGGGCGCGCAGAGAGTCGGGAACGGGGAGTGGGGAGGGGAGGACACGCGTGGCGCGCTCAGCCCACGCCCACCCGTCCCCGCCCCGCGCTCCCGAGAGCGGGACGTGGAGCCCTGGTCAGCGGGCCAGACACGCACGTCCTGGGGGCGAGGGACTGGTGGTGTGCGGGAGCGGGACCGGGAGTCTGCGGGGAGCGGGGCTTGGAGGGGAACGGAGGTCATCCGACCCATCCCCCACCTCCCCTTCCGAGGAGCCTCTGAGGGGCCGTGTGACCTTGGGCGAGTCCTGTTACCCCGTGGGCCTCAGTTTCCTCCTGCGTAAAATGAAGGGGTCGGGCTAAAGGTTGTCACGTCCCCTTCCACCTCGGACGTCGCGTGAAACCCTCCGTCCCGCGCCTGACCAGCGGCTGGGAAGTTCCTCCTAGGTCTAACCTTCTCTTGGGGGCCTGGAGCTGCATTCCTTCAAAGCGCAGCTTCAGGCGGCACTGCCAGGCCCCACGTCCCACCCCCACCCCCACTTCCATCGGAGCTCCCCAGCTCCTTCATTGCCAAGCCTGCTCCAGGGAGAGTCTCCTTCCCTTGTCCGCCTCCAGGTCCTTAGAGACGAGAGCTCCCCGCTCCGGCCTGGGATCACAGTCCGGACTTTTGTTCTCCTAGGGTCGTGTGTGTGCTTGTGTGTGTGTGTGTGTGTGTGTGTGTGTGTGTGTGTGTGTGTGTGTGTGTGTGTGTGTGTGTGTGTGTGAGTGAGTGTGCGTGTGTGTACCCAACTAGACGGGGTGCTCCCTTCGAACACAATTTCTCCCTGGTCTAACCTGCTGGGGGTTGGGGCGGGGCGGAGAGAAACGTGCCCACGAGAAGGGTGTACTCTGCAGATGTTTGCTGACAGGTCCTGAAGCTCCAGACCCAGGAGATTTACCATAGACCCTGCTCTGCTTTAACAAGCCAGGGGAACACGTCCACCGTCAGACTCAGACTGAGACCACGTAGGGGGAAGAAACTGTGGGACCTTGGATAAGTCCCTTCCCCTCTCTCCGCTTACTTGTAAAATGAGGTGGAGAGGATTCTCCCAAATCCTTAACAGCCCTGACATTCGTTTCACAAATGAGGAGATCCAGGGAGGTAAAGGAGGAGCCCAAAGTCCCAAAGTTAATAAGAGATCCGTCCTAAGGGTTCTAAGGGTCCTTCCATATTTCATGGCTCTATAACCCATTCATACACTAGGGCATTTTCTTTTCAACAGGAAAATCCTTAAGAAAAAAGACTGAAGCTCTCACAGAATCGGTAAGCAGGTGGGAAAGATATTTCAGGAGTGTCGTACCCTCCCTCTACAGGTAGGTACTGAATTTTCCTGTGCAGAAGGGCAATTCTGGAGGTAGTTTTTTCATTCTTCTCCCCTTCTCGATCATCCTCTTCTTCCTTTGGGTAGCTAGTCCTTGTACATAACCTGGCTAAACCTGGCATCTGAACGCCTGTCCTATATTACCAAATGCCTAGTGGACAGTTTTAAACTGGTTGTTCCACAAACACTTCAAGGTCACAAGACTCAGTATCCCAAACTGCCCCAAACCCACCCCTTTTTTGAACTTCCCAAAGGGGTCACCATGCTTCCAGTCACCCAAGCTTGAAAGCTGTATCATTAATGACTCCTCACTCTCAGCCCACATATTCAATCCGTTGCCAAATCTTGTCATTTCTACCTTAACAATATTTCTACAGTACACGTCCCCTTCTCTCCACCCACACAGCCACCACCCTAATACGGGCCACCATCTCCTCTCTACTAAATTATTACCATAGCTTTCTATTGCAATGGTCTCCCCACCCCAAGTCTCACTAATTCATCCTCCACACAGCTGCTAGTGATTTTCCTAAAATGTAGGTCACTCTCCTACTCAATAAACTCCAATGGCTCCCTATGACCTCCAGGATCCAATATAAACTCTGTTTGGCATTTTAAAAGCCCTTCACAAGCTGCCCCCAACCTACCTTTCTAGACTTATTATACATTACTCCCCTTTATGATCTTTTTGGTTCAGTAAGCCTGTCTTCTTACTGTGTCTCATGGAGGGTACTCTATTTTCCATCTCTGTGCCTTTTCATCGGCCCTCCCCTAGACCTAGAACACATTCCCCCTTCACTTCTGCCTCTTGGAATCCTTACTGCCACCTTCTACATGTAACTGTTACCAATATGCCCAACTGATGGTGCTTACCCCACCAATATATCTATATCTAAATGCACATATCCATATATCCACATCCATAGACACATCCACGTATCCATATATCCATATCCATAGATACATATCCATATATACATACACATATCCATATATCCATAGACATATATACATATTCATATATGTACACATCCATAAATTTACATCTAGACATATATGTATATGGTTAGATATGTATATATAAAATGTGTGTGTGTGCAGTTGTTTCCTCCAACTCAGTGAAAGCTACTTGATAACGGACTGTTTCATTTTTGTCTTTGTATCCACAGCAATTAACATAGTATCTGGCACATGGTGGGTACTTAGTAAATGCTTTTTGATTGATTGACTAGGGACACTGATAGGTCCCACCTCCACTTAACAGAAATGTACACATATCCATGGTGTCCTTACAACCAGGAACATATCTACTCTGTGGACATGTCACACATGGAGCCCATAAAAGAAACTGTGTATGTAATACATGCCTCACCACAGAGCCTATGCCACATAACAGAGCTGTTCATGAGGGCGCTGTGCCTGCTTAGTCTCAAAGAAGAAGGTCAGCAATCCCAGAGAACAAGAAGGATGCTGAAATCTACAAATGGTGCCCTGAGCGCTGAGTATGAATGACCACATTTGGGTCTTGTTAGCTCAGTACTTAGCATGGTGCCCAAGAGGGTCGCTGGCATTCCAGGTTCTGAGAAAATGGTTTCCTAGCAATAGGTTGTTCCCTAGTCCTAGACCCAGATTGGCTTCTCATCTGGGTCCCAAGGTCAATCCTGACCTTGGGAAAGGGGATGAGCCTGAATGCTGATCACAGACTGGACCCCAGTGAATTTTCACCAGTGAATTCAAGAAGGAATGAATTCAGTTCGAGGTTAATAAAAATAAGATGAATTTCCACCACTACCACCCCCATCCCAGTTAAGGAACCTGGAGTTGAAGGTCTCCAAGGTCCTTCCCACCTCTATATCTCTGATCCTGATAAGGCCAGAGTCAGAGAAAGAGGAATAATTAAAAATAAAATAATTATAAATGAGTCCAAGAGGCTTGGGGAGGAGGCAGAGAGGAGAGAAGGCCCTGGACAATGCAGGGAGGAGTCCTTTGACTCCTTTGTGAGGGCAGCACTTACACTGGCTTCCCTATCCAGAGCCCCTGTGGAAGGGGAGTGCCTGAAGTGAAGATATCTCAAAGACAATTGGTGGCTCCCAGGACGAGGGGGACGCTTCACTGGGGTCAAACACAGCTCATCCTGTTCATACACCACCTAGTACTTTACATAAACTTTCATATTCTATTTGGTCCTCATGGTGCCCCATTGGACAGAAGCATAAACTGAGGCTCAGCAGGGGAGGGGAGGACTTAAGTGGTCGAGCTGGAGCTGAGAGCCTGGTCTCCTGACTCTCAGCCTGGGCTCACTTCCAGGCAGCCTCTCAAATCTCCTCACTAGTCCTCTTCCATTCTCCCCTCAGTCCTGCCAGCCAGCTGCATGCAGAGGGGTGGGGAGATGAAGACAGAGGTTTCCAAAGAGACCATGCAGATTGCTGCTGGCTGGGGGGAGTGGGGGAACCGCCTGACTCTAGGGAAAGCCGAAGACCTCTCCTCCATGCCCTTCGATGGCCTGACACACCCTGGCCTGTCCTCAACCTCCCACTGCCCCCAAACCAAAGGGGCGAGGGAGGATGGGAGAGAGGATAGGGAAATAAAAGGACCCATTTCTCCCAGCTGGAAGGAAGGGGGTGGGGAGAATAATGCTGATTTTTGGCACTGCCAGACCTGGCCAGAGCCAAAGGAAGCCAGAGGAACAGGGAAAGTTAAGCTGGCGGTAGAGGGACTGGGAGAGCTAAGAGGACTTGGAGGAGAAAGGAAGAGACACACACTGGACCCATCAAACCCACTGCCCTCCACCTTCATCTCCAAACTGTCTTGTTCCAATAAATCAGCCATAGAGACAGGCAGTGCAATGGATAGAGCATTAGACCAGGAGATGAAAAGACCATTCAAGTCCAGCCTCAGACAATTATTAGTTGTGTGATCCTGGCAAGTCATTTAACTTCTGTTTGCCTCAGTTTCCCCAACTATAAAAATGAGGACCATAGCAGCACCTACCTCCCAAGTGGTTGTGAAGATCGACTGAGATATCTGTAAAGCACTTGGCACATAGTAGGTGCTATATAAACGTTTTTTTCCTTCACTTCTTCTCCATTGCCCTCAGGGAGTAACCTGGTAGGGGAGGTGCAAGCTCAGGCTACCTTGGAACTCAGAACTCCCAACCTTTTCCCTGGCAAAGGCCAGGGAGGCCAAGCCAGGGTGCTATAGAGGTTGTACGTAGGCAGCGTGACTGGACGTCTCTGGGAGTGGGGACCTAGAGTGGGTAGCACTAGCTAAAGGGAGCCCGGACTGTCAGCAGCCCCGACTCTAGTCTCCTTGGGCTCAGCCTCTTTCAACTTGGCATCAGGAGGATTTTCTGGCCTGCTGCTGCTCCCTAGAGGTTAATGTGAACAGAGCTTGGTTCAGGGAAGAGGAAAAGAAAGCTGACTGGGGGAAAGAGGAATCCAAGCCAGGCCAGGAGCCTGAGTCTCTCTTTTGCCTTCCTTCTTAACCTGTTCCTTGACCCCCCTCCCACCCTCACCCCCACCTCCAGCCCCCTCTCACTGCCTTCCTTCCAGGCCTATGCCAGGAAAATATTGCCAATGCTCAGTTATCTGCATAGGTTGGAATCCCAGCATCCAGAATGCCACACTGCCTGTGACAGGCACTTGGCAAATGTTTGTCAAAATCACTGGAACTGGAGAGGATTCCTCTCCCACTTCTGGGTGTGTTAAAGTCCCTCTCTCCCTTCAGGGCCCAAATCACATTCAGCCTTCTAAGGAAAGCCTTCCCTGACTTGTCCCCTCTCTACCCCGATCTCCCTCAAACTTGCACAGCCCCTAGTCTTTGCCCATATGGGACTCTTCCTTGAATAGTCATTATTTCCATTAGATCATAGATTCCTTTTGGGTAGGGACCATCTTTTGCCTCCTTTTGCATCCCCATTGCTTAGTCCAGTGCCTGACACATAGTCAGTATTTAATAAATGTTTATTATTTGATTGTCTCACCCCCAACCAAAGCCCATTAGATGAAAAGCTCTGTATCCTCAGCATCAAGTACATAAAGGAGCGATGGCATAGTTGTTAAAGGTTGTTGGATTCCAGAGGCTCTCAGTCCAAGAGACAGGCCCAAAAGAGAAGGAAATTAAAATGGCACCAGTCAGCATTTACCATGTGCCAGGCACAGTGCTAAGGTCTGTGAATACAAACGAAAAGAAATTCCCAGTCCTCAAGGAGGTTACATTCTAATGGAGGACCAGAAAGGGGGTGGGAGTGGGGTTTGGAAGCCAGAAGCCAGGAAGAGGGCTGGGAAGGGAATGAAGGCTGGCCAGGGATCCTCCGCAGAATGGGGCTTCCAGGAGGAACTCATCTTTGGGAGAATGGGGTGGGTCTTACAGAGGGATGTTCCAGGTTGAAGTAATTTTGGCTGTGCTCCTGCCTCCAGGATGTCCACAGTTCATATACATAGCCCAGTGCTCTGCTCTACTATGGAAGTCAGGAGAAAAAGCAATAGGGAGGCAAGCCCAGGTTCCATATACTGTAGCAAGTCAGAGAAAGGAGCAATCCGAGCAGGCTTCCTCAGACAGGTGTGGCTTCAGCTGGCCTTGGAGACCGGATTAGGAGATAGGAAGTACATGGAATGCAAGAAGGCCCGCTTCAATAGAGGCCCAGTTTAAGGATCTGGAATGAGTACAGCATTTACATGAGGCAGTGAAGGAATCTACTTGGTACTTAGGAAGAAGGATGAATTTTTTTCAAGTGTCTACTATGTGCCAAAAATGATATCTCTGGAGCACAGCTAGGTGGTGAAGTGGTTAGAGGGCTGGGTGTTCTGATTAGACTCATCTTGAGGACTGTGAAGAGAGACAGCCAAGCATCCTGGGCAATAGTGTTTCTTAATGTCTTTGGGTATCTCATGACATCAGCTCCATCAATGCCTCCTTTGTTAGTCCCTTCCCTCAGCGACAGCGTCTCGGCTCCCTCATCACAAGAATATCAGTATCGCTGGGGTTCATGTTCTCCCAATTATTAGTGAATCACTGGACAGTGATATCACATTGAGAGTTTATGTGGAAATTTTATAAAAAGTGGGAGACAGACTTCTCTCTGCCGCCATTTCTGCCACTCCATCACCTTAACTGTGGGAACAGAAGAGGACCACGGAGGAACTCAAGGAGTGTGGGCAAAGAAACAGCTGCATCTTCATGGTAGGCCTTCCAGGGATGAACCTCCCCATGGTTATTTTGGTCCTCAGACAGCAGATTCAGTCTGATGCTGGGACTGAACCTGAATGTCTCCAGATAAGTGGAACCTGCCAGAGCTTACACCTTTGGGAACTCACATTCACATCCACCCAAGGAAGCATCAGAATGGGGTTTTGTGGAGAATAATATACAATATTAAATAATGAATGCATTAGAGGAGGCAAGGGAACAAGGGGGATGGAAAGAGAGCCAACCTTTGAGTCTGAAAGAGCTGTTTCCATATCAACTTCTTATGTGACTCTAGGCACCCCCCAACCCCCAGCTTTCTAAGACTGTTGATTGAAACAGAGATCTTCATGGATAATAATAAGAATTAGCATTTATATAGTGTTTTCAGTGTTCTCATTTGATCCTCACAACAATGCTGTGAAGTAGGCACTATTATTATCATTCCCATTTTATAGATGAGGAAACTGAGGCCAAGAGTGGTCAAATGACTTATCCAAAGGTCATACAGCTGGCAAGTGTTTGAGGCAGGATTTGAAATAAAGTCTTTTTAACTCCAGGTCTAGCACACTATCCTCTCCACTACCTAACTGCATAGAGGACCACACAGCAATGAAATCATAGGTTGAATTTTCAGAAGTATATTAGAAAGGTACAAAGCAATATATGAAGTCAGTATTACTGACTTTGAACTTTAAAGAGTGGCTAGGATTTTGACAGGTAAAGAGGTGGAAAGAAGATATATGTGCAAGGCATGGGGAGCTGGAAGCACAAAGGCAAGGAAGGAGGAGATTGAGGGTATTTGGGGGTGGGGTGGGAATAGCTAGATCATTAGCTGGAGTGGGAGGGTGAGTGGAAGAGAATTATATGAGATACAGCTCGAAAAGCAGGGTGGTGCCAGATTGTGCAGGGCCTTGAAAGCTAGGCTTAGGAATCTGAACTTGACCCAGGAGGCAAGGGAGCCCCTGAAGGGTTTGGAGCAAAGGAATGGAATAACCAGGTTTCCATTGACAGAAGTGTCTCCTAGCCCCACCCCACCTAGAATCTTCATGTAGTTCTAATTTCACAAACAGGGATGGAGAATTCACTTGGCCAAATAAGGAAGACAGGATGGGATGTGGACTAATCCAGGTCTCCTAGTTCTTGACCAGACCTCAGGTAGCCAGAGAGGAGGTTAATGCCATCCTGGATTTTAAAAAAGTTTTTTTTTGCTATGTCATCTCATGAAGATCTGTACTGATGCAGTGAGTGGCCACACACACATGTAAACCAATGACATCCTGGAAATTTTTCAGTATTGAAATATTGGAACTTTTAAAAAATATTCAGTCATTATCAGTAACATCTGAGTCTTCGTGACCCTATTTGGTGTTTTCTTGGAAAAGATACTGGAATGGTTTGCCATTTCCTTGACCAGCTCATTTTATGGATGAGGAAACTGAGGCAAACAGGGTGAAGAGACTTGCCTAGGATCACACAGCTAATAATTGTCTGAAGTCAGATTTGAACTCAGGGCTTCCTGACTCCAGGCCTGGTGCTCTAACCACTGAGGCACTTAGCTCCTCAATGCCCTCCTGGATTCTTGAGGTGTGTCAAACAAGCATTAGACACTCACATTCCTGTAACTGAGCAGGGAAAGATAGGAACCCAGGGAGAAAACCTGTGTCCTCCCCTCAGTCAGACACTGCCCCATTCGTGCCGAGACTCCATGCTAACCAGATTCAGCTGCCTGAGATTGAGGGAGTGTAGTTTCAGAGTGGTAGCCCAGGAATCTGTTTGATATTTTTATCAAAATGGTCAAAGGCAAGGATAACCTGACATGCTTATCAAATTTACAGAAGGCCCATAACCAGGAAGGCTCGCTAACACATTGATGGATTTCAGAAAGAACTTCCTTTAGAGGATAACAAAAAAGGAAGCTAGTCAATGTTGGAGGGGCTATAGAAAGACAGGCACACTTATGCTATTGATGGAGCTGTGAATTGGTCCAACCCTTCTGGAAAGCTATTTAGAATTGTGCTAAGAAAGTGATCACAAGGTCTTTACCCTTTGTCCTAGAGATTCTACCATTAGTTATAAACTCTAAAGACATCAAAGAAGGAAGCAAGGGCCCAATTACACCAAAATAGTCAAAGCAGTACTTTTTGTGATAACAAAGAAGAGAGGCCCATCACCGGGAGAGTGATTAAACAAAATATAGAACACAAAGGTAATGGAATATCACTGAGCTCTAAGATTCGATGGATGGTAAGAATTCAGAGAAGCATGGTTAGACTCAAGGAACTGGTGTAGAGGAAAGTAAGCAGAACCAAGGCAAACTGTGTGCACAATGCCTACAATAACGCAAACAGAAAAAATAAGCAACAAACCCAAGCCCTGAAACTGAATTATAATTACCAATCTTGTCCTTGCATAAAAGAGGAAAAACTGAATTTCTCTATCTTCTTTGTGGGCAGGAATGTGTTTACAAGTGTGGAACACTGCATGTACACTCAAATTCAGTAGCTTAGTTTTGCTAAATAGCATTTTCCCCTCTTTCTATTTTTTGTTAGAAAGGATCACTCATTGGGCATGCTTGGGTGGGGGAGGGAAGATATAAAAACAAAAAATATTTTAAAATTTATTTTAAATCCATAGTGTTTGATGCATCAGTAGGTCCATGGAAGTCTCTTGAGATACGCATGAACAAAAGATCTAACAAGTTAGAGCAGCTCAATCAAGTAGGATAAAATAGGAATTTATCTAGAAGATTGGAGTCAAAAACTCAGTTTCACAAGTATGGTATGGAAGAGGCATAAATGCACAGTTATTCATCTAAAAAACAGCTCAGGGTTTTAGTGGATTGCAAACTCAATGTAAGTCAATAGTGTGGTGCAGAACAAGAAAATGAAGCAATGCTAAGCTGAGAGGGGTCGTGTCTAGTACCAGAGAAGGGACAGTGCCTCAGCACTCCAAAATATGGTCAGACCACATCAAGAACATTGCGTTCAGGGTAACACATTTTATTTAGGAAAGAAATTGCTAAGACATAGGACATCCAGAAGAGGAAGACCAGGATGATTGAGGATTTTGACATCTTGCCATGTGACAATCAAAGGAACTGGGCAAACTGGAACCGGAGAAGAGAAGTTGGGGGAACATAATAGGTTTCTTCAAATATTTGAAGGGATGACATGCAGAACAAGGATTAGTCTTTTTCAGTTTGGCGCCAGAGGGTTGAAATAGGAGCAATGAGTGAAAGCCACAAAAGAGCAAATGTTAGTTTGATTTAAGAAAACACTTCCTAACAGTGAGAGCTGGCCCACAGTGGAATGCGCTGCCTCGGGAGGAAATGGGCTGGTTCCTCCTCAAAGCAAGGCCTGGATGATCCCTTGTTGGGGTGTTACAGGAGAGATTCCTTTTGGTATATGAGTTGGACCCAATGACCTCTGAGCTCTCTTCCAACTTGGAGACTGCAATCGATTCTATGAAGGGGGATTAGTAGAGCGTGGTGTGGCTGGCAAGTTTAATGCAAAAACTGAACTTTTAGGAATCACAGAGTCCAGACTTTAATCCTATTTCTGCAATGGACTGACTGTGTGGCCTTGGGTAAACCACTTGACTTCCTCATGGGTTAAACAAGACCTTTGGAATAGATGACCTCTAAGGTTCCTTCAAACGTTAAATCTGTGATCCTATAATCATTGGAAAGCAGTTAACTAGCAAACCAGGCAGTGTGTCATTGTGGAATGAGCACAGATTCTGGAGATAGAAGCGCCTGTCTCTGGGGCTTACTAACTTTGTGATCTTGACCTTCCTGTCTGATTGCACTAGAACCATCTCTGAAATGCTTCCAGCTGCAAGACACTCTTAGAGACAGAAGGGATCTTACAGAGTCTGGTTTGTGCTTAAGCAGTAATCTCTTCTACGATATTCCTGACAGTGACACAGTGCCCATTCTGTCTGGGAACAGCTTTGATTGTTAGGAAGTTTTCTCCTACATCACACAAGCCTAAAACCACCTTTTTGCAACTTCCATTCTTTGGATCTCCTTAGTCCTGTATTCTGGAGTCAAGCAAGAGAAGACTAATCCCCTTTCCTGAAAACTCCCCTCTCCTCACACCATAAAAAAAGATGGCATTTGCCTATGATGAGCTGCTCTCAAATTAGGCAGTTAGCTCTGCCTAAGACACAGGAAATCTCTTGTCTCCTTTCTCTACCAAGACTGGAGTTTCACATTGTGATTCCATTTCTAGTGGGAAGGACAGAAATTCTTGACCCCAGGAAGAGGGGGGAAATAGGTAGAATCAGGAAAAGAGTTGACTTCAGGGAACACAAGGGATTTCTGACCTTTGAGGAATAGAGGTGAGTGGCAAGAGGAGGGGGTGTTTCATGAAAGAGGAGAGAGTTCAGCTAGATGACAAAAATTTTTTTGCTTTTTAGCAAGGGAACTCTAGGTGAGGGAACAGCTTGAGCCAAGGCAGGGAGAGGTAGAAATAAGCACAAAGTGTAAAACAGAGACTTTCGTACTGGAGAAAAGCATACATTTGAGACAAGTTGACTCCTTGGAGGGCCTTGAGTGCCAAGTTGAGTGTAGGTTCCCAAGGACACTGCTCTTCAGTATCCCACTATTTGGGGGGCATGAGGCCAAAGGAGAGGAGAAAAAAGATTAGGACCAGAGGGCACGGTTAATCTGTTATGTACAACATTTCTTAGAGCCTAATCCAGGACCTCCTGACTAACAGGGAGGACTGGGAGGAGGCCAGAGACCATTTCCCTCCAGCTTTTCTCTGAAAAGCCATTTAAAAAATGCAGTCAGCCTTTGGAAACTAAGAATCAAATGAAAACCATCTGCTTACCCATCTATCTGGTCATGACATATTGTCCCTTCAAGGGCCACCTCAGCTAATGTGCTCCAAATACTTGCCAAAATCTGACTTCAAATTCCAGAATGTCTTAGTTAGAAGGAACCTTGGAGGTCACAGGGTCCAATCTTTTTTCATTTTTGTAGACACTGAGGACCAGAAAAGAGCCTTGACCAAGGTCACACAGACAGAAAAGGGAGTAAAAGCATTTATATATTTATACATCACATTTATATATGCACTGTGCTAAGTAATTTTTTATAAATATTTGATCCTCACAAAAACTCCAGAAGGCAGGTACTACTATTATCCCCATTTTAGAAGGAACAGAGGAAACAGGCAGCCGGAGGTTAAGTGACTAGCCCAGGGTCACACAGTTAGTGAATTTTAGGCTGACTCAGATCTCAGGCTTTCCTGTTTTCTGGGTCAGCACTCCATCCACCATGCCACCAGTTGCTTCTTGTAATTGGTAATAACTACTCATTCCCTTTTCCCATCTCCTTGTGGATCACTTTTTGACATACGATCACATAATGTTTTGTATTGTCATCAGTGTTGGTAGCTTGTCCCCCTAGTGGGGTGTGAGCTATACAAGGGCAAGAATATCACATGAGAAGCGCATTAGAGAATTGTGAAACCAAGTGCTTCCGGGACAGATCTTGGCTCCATCAACTGGGTATGTGTTGGTTTTCTCACAGCCCCTACAACATTCATCATTTTCTTCTTTTGTTATCTTTGCCTATCTGATAGGCATGAAGTGGAACCTTAAAGTTGATTTAATTTTAATTTCTCTAATTCTTAATGATTTGGTACATTTCTTATTTGATTTTGATAGCTTGAATTTCTTCCTTTGAAAACTGTCTTTTCATGTCTTATGACTATTTGCTATAAAGAATGGCTGTCTTGGAAATTTGAATCAGTTCCTTACACATCTTCGAAAGAAAACCTTTATCAGAGAAGCTTGTTGAAAAGATTTCTTCCCAGTTATATCTCAATTCACATAAATGTTTGTGCAAAAACATTGAAATTTCCCCAAATCAAAATTGTCCGTTTTCTCTCATGCAATCCTCTCTATCTTGCTTAGTCCTTTTTCAGGATGACATTTTTTATCTAAGTCATGTACCCATTTGAAGCTTCTCTTGGTATCAAGAACATTTTGCCATCTTCTACAATAACTTTGTATCCCCATCCTCAGCTAAAAAAGTAATGTCTCCTTCAAATGTTCCTTCCTAAAGCTGTACTGTTCTCTTGTCCCTTGTAACGACCAGGGATATCTCCTTGAGGGAACATAGAAAGAAAGCACTTAACAAATGCTTATTATATTACTTAGGTATGAAGAGGGCAGAAAATTCTGGAAATATGGCCAGGTAGACCTGGGTTCAAATCTTGGCTTCCAGGGGACCCCTGGCAAGTTGTTTAACTTGTGTTCCTTCATTGGTAAAAATAGTACTTACCTTAGAGGGTTGTGAAGCTCAAATCATGTGTAGAAAAGTGCTCTTGCAAAATTTGAAGAGCTTTACAAATGTTATGAATTATTGCTAGAGTGCAGAAATTATCTACACTAGCTTGTTTCGCTTCCAGATGACCCTTGGATCACAGGCTCTGTAATCAGAAACTTAGTAAAGAGAGGTCAAAGTGGGAAGGTCAGGCCAAGTGTCCAAGTGTTCTGACCCCTAGTTCAATACACTTTCCATCATACCATGTTGTTTTCCATTTGGTGAAGAGATTGAAGAGTCTATAGATCCTGGGAGGTATCCCTTATCGTGCAAGCTAAGTCCAGATGTCCCCTCAGCTTGAGTCACTGACCAAGATCACCGAAAAACCCCTTTCTTCTATCATTTTTCCTCCTCTCCATTCAGTGTCAATACTCTCTCTTGGCAGAAATATTCCCTTTGGATTTTCCCATCTTCTGCTATCAGTCATTAGTACATTTAACACAGCCAAGCCTTAGCAACACACTGCCCATTCCATTTCATTCCACCACATGTGTGGAAATATCTCTTGGAAATGCTGTAAAACAATGTCATGCAATCTCTAAAGAGGCTGGAGATCTGTTAAGGATATCGCAAGAATGCACTTACAAAACAGCAATACTGCACCATCAGAGAATTTCCCTAATTGGTTTTCCTAGTGACTTACACTCTGGAGTCAGTCATTGGTTTAAATCCCAGCTCTGCTATTTCTTAAGGCATGTGTAGCCTTGGGTAAGTCAGAATTCTTGGGTCTGTTTTCTTGTCTGTAAAAGGACGAAATGGTTCTTTCCAGTTCTGAAGCCCATGATCCTAATCATTCGCTACTCATGAGTATTTTCACAGTGTTTGAATTATTTGGTCTATTGACAATAGTTCGAAAAACTGAACAAATTATCATTTTTCTTGCAAATCTTACTTTTAAGTTAGTATATCGTATTTAGCAGAGTACAATTCAAATCTCCTTCAGTACTGAGAAGACAAAGTTAATTATGCTTGCCCTGAAAATCAATTTCTTGTGGAAACTAACAATAAAAGTCGTAACCTACTGGAGAGACTGAAGCCTGTTTAGAGGGGAAAGGAAAGGAGTGACTACAGGAGGTACAGAAGGTTAAACTGCGTTCTCTTCAGGCAAAAACATTATTAGAGAACCATCTGAAGTGCGGAATGTTACTTCCTTGGAAAACATACTTGTCTACTGACCAAGGGGAACATGACAAAAATGGATCATGCTATTGTTCTCCCTCCCTTTCATAAGCTGTCTACTCTCATTGCTTCAGCTTTCTCTTCTCACGTATCAACTCTGCAATCCAGCTCAAGATTTCATTATTCACTGGAAACTATTCTTTCCAAAGTTGTCAATGATTCTTTGCTCTAGCCCCCGCCTCTAACCTCTTCCCTCAGCCTGGGCTCCAACTGTTCACCTTCTATTGCCCAGACCCAGACCTACCACACTATTTCCAAGACCCTTTCCATACCACATGTAGGACATGCGTATTCCCCCTACCCTTTTCTCATCCTAGCTCTGAGCAGTTATCAAATCAACACTACCATACCTGGACAGGGCTAGTCAAATGTCCTATCACTCCAATCACCATTCCCTCTCATCTTCCTAGTCTGGTGACCACTCCCCCTAAGCTACTTGAAGGCAAGGTCTTTCATGCTGGCTTGTATCTGCATCCTTAAGCATTTAGCTCAGTGCCTGGTGCAAAGTAAGCACTTCATGAAGACTTTTCACCTTATCTATGATCTCTGAATTGCCAAACCTCATGGCCTTCTCTCAAACTTTCTTGACCTCTCTGCACCATCTATTTCTGGTGATTGTAATTTCCTCCTGCATAGTCTTTCTGTATTTTCATGACACAGCTCTCACTTCTCAGGTTCATCATCCATCTCACACTCTCTGTGGGTGTAACATAAGGCTCTGTTCTGTGCCCTCTGTTGGATACCTCATCAACTATCATGGGTTTAGTGTCAATGACACAGACACCTAGTTCTAAATATCCAGCTCTAATCTCCCTTGAGATCTACTGCCATCAACTGTCTGATGCAAAACTGATGTTTTGAACTTACCTTTCAATGTGCACCTCAAACTCATCAAGTCCAAAACAACTCATACCTAAACTTATATTTCTGTTGAGGACACCACTATCTTTACAAGTCACTCAGCTTCACAGCCTGGAGTCCTTCATGAACTCTTCCCTCTCTCTTGTCCCATATATCCAATCACTTGCCAAGTCTTACTCATTCTACCCCTACTATTTTAATGACTGTGCATCTCTTAGAACCTTTCTCTTCTCTTTCCTCACATGACCACCACCTTGGTTAAGACTCTTATCCCTTCTCACTCCCTTCTCACTTAACATACTACAAATGCCTCTTAATTGGTGTCTCTGATTCCAGTCTTTCCCTTCTAGAATTCATCTTTAAAAGAGATGCCAAAGTGTCACTCCTAAAGCATTTCACTCCCCAAGTACCACTAAGATTAAATACAAATGACTCAGGCATTTAAAAGTTCTTCATACACAAGCTAGCCACAACTTATCTTTCTAGTCCTAATATATATTACACCCCTTTCACACTCTGCATTCCAACTCAATTTCTGTATAAGTGTGTGTGTGTGTGTGTGTGTGTGTGTGTGTGTGTGTCTATTATTATCCGCCATAGGATGTAGGCTCCTTGATGCCTGAACCCATTTCATTTTGGTCTTCCTATTTCTAGAGCCTAGTATAGTGCCTGGTATACAGAAGGTGCTTAATAGATACTTGAATGATTGACCCCATATATGGCAGCTACTGCCATCTATTTGGACAAATCTAATATTCCCAATGAAATCTGGACACCTGAAAACAAGTCTAGAATAACTCAACTGACTCCAGTCACATCAGAGAATTTGGGGAAACAACCCTGAGTAACAAGTTCTTCATAGGTTAAATTTTGTACCTGAAATTCTCTTAATTCTCTAGTTACTCAACTATGAAAACAAGAACCATGAACTGTAAAGATGTGAGCACTTGCTAACCATGGAGGAATGTTAGAAGGAATAATTCAGAGCCTTAGAGAGGAAGAGGGAAAGATGAGACACATGTGAAGAGACTGAGGTTAAGTATTTTTTTAATTTCTACAAGATCCCCTCCACAAGGAGTAGGGGAAGTTTAACTGAAATGTATATAAATCAGTTGTTCTCAATATGTACAAAAGTATCTTCTACATTTCTGAATGCTACCAGCTCCCAAATATTCCTTTTCTAAGTAAAGGTGACATTACAAAAACAGCCCAATGATGTACTTTCTAGTAAGTATCACAATACACAACATAATTGAATTTTATTCAAAAATAATTCCAAAATACAGAACAAGTCCTTTAAGAAGAAAAGCTATATCTGTAATTTACTTCAGTAAACATGTGAGCTGAACGCTGCAGCGAAGGGTTATCCCTTGTGAGGGAGGAAAACAAAGCAGTGCTTCGGTTCAGGATAAAAATTCACTCTGGGCTAAGGGACACAGGGAAGACCCAGCCCAAGGGTAACTTTTACTTTCACCTAATCAGATCTGGCAGTTTCCATCTGAGGTTCTGAACGTGTTATTTCTCTGAGCTGTACTTAGTTTGTCTTCTTCCCAGTAAACTTTCTGAAGACTTTTGGTATGACACAAGCATTATTGTGCACTTAATATGCAATGTCTAGAGGATTATGGTAGTCTGAATTAAGTCTTTTTCCTAACAAAATTTTATCTACTAGTTTGGGAGTCAATTAAATAATTTCTAAAAACAATTTTCCATAACAGGATGATTTTCAAGACAAGGTAGCCAATAGCTTTCAAAAACCTCTGACTCTTCTATCTTGAAGCATTTCTTTAAACTGCCAAGTGTACCATGGATACCCTATCATTCTTTTACATTTCAGTCTGAATTGGCAATTAAGTACAACTGGAAAAAAATCCAATTAAAGAGCCAATCAATTACACCAATTTTACTATTTATAAAAAAAAAATGGGTTTGGGGTTACTTCAAAGCATCAATTTTTTCTGTTTTGAAAGTTATGAAGGCCTTGAAAAAACACACTGTTGCAACATTACTTATCAATGCCAACTCAACTCACAAATGTGAAGGGTTTTTTCTTGAAGTTATAGAAACTCATTCCTTAGTACAAAAGTTCTGTACAGAGATGTATTTCTAGACTGGCTCAATCACCTGGTGGTGTTTCCTTTTTTAAAGCACTGACTGGAGAAGCCTGCTTCTGTGAATGCTTTCAGCAGCCACACCAATTCTATTACTGAATAGAAAGTCTAGGCAGTCAGACTGACATGTACAATGGCATTGCCAGGGGGCATATGGAATATAGCAAAGCTTGGAAGAATGTTCCTCATCCCACAGGGAACCATTTAGGATGCCTCTGTGTTACAAAGACATTTCATTTCCCCCTTTGCTGCAATCGTAATGTACAGTGTATAAGGCCAACATTTTGGGGAGGCACCAAGGGGCACCCAAGCACCAGAGCATGGACTGAAATGAAACTTTTTTCTTAACAGGTTAAATGTCTAACAATAGTCTTTTTCTAAAAGTAGATAAAACATTAAGTTCTCAGGGATGGTGTATTCAGATCTGATATGTACAGTTAAGGCTGGTGGCTACTCTTAAACTCACCCCCTGGCTCACAGTAATTATGACTGCATGATGTTTAAGTCCATCACTTTTCTCATACCTTTGAGACAGCAAAGAAAGGAATGAATTACGAACCTTGGGCCTTACTTTGTCTTCCCTGGCTACTACTGGCATTCAATCTGTGTGGTTTTATTTCCGAGAGTATGTATGTACAAGACACCACTGAATCGGTGCATAAACAGTTTGAAAACTTCTATCAGTTTAATAAAGAGAAATGGCAGCCTCGGACAACTCTCCTTCACAGTTCTACTCTTGGCAGCCCAGAAACTAAAATGTGAACAAAAGGCCAAAAAACCCAAGGTTCCATGAGGAACATTCTGGGACAGACTTTAAGTAATCATGAAATTTACAATGAGATACAATTTGGTGGAAGGGAAAACTTGATTTGAAAAAAAAAAACAACAACTGGTTTCCATAGTTGGCTGCTGTGAAACGCAGCCAAAAATAATCTCCTAAGTGAAAGATCTGCGTGCTTTTCAGTCTTCTGTTCACCACCGAAAGAGCTCAAGACTGATCGAGCGGGGGCTGGTTTCCCTTGTTTCCACCTGATACTGAAGGACAGAACAGTGGACTGACTGCCATTACATTTTTCACATATCTGATACTTTTCAAATAAAAATATAATCAGCACCACCAAGGGAACTTTTCAGCTGTATCTGCTGCTTTCACTGGGGCTCCGGTGATTAGAATAGCTTCGGTCACTTTCACTGTCAGAGCCATAAGATCGACAACTCCTGTACGAAAGGAACAACACAGACAACCCCTTAATTTTAAAACTTCAAACTCGTATTCTCATACCTTCTATACGATAAAAGCATCCTGAGAACACAATTCTCAACATGCTTATTTATAAGAAAGATATAAAATTGAGAATAACAGAAAAAAAGCTGGAAGGAGGTGGGAGGTGGCCTAGTAGTGAGAACAGAATGGGTCAACGGGACTCTCAGGCATTTTCACACTTTAGGAGAGTAACGCCAGGCTTAACATAGAACGAATAAAGGACGGAAGCTCAAATGCCAGAAAATTCTTTGCATCCCATGTAAAAATACAGCAGAATGCTGATTTAACAAAGTAATTCACAATCCAAAAGAAATATTAGCTCTCATTTTTTATTTTTAAAATGAATGATGAAAGAAAAATGGTTAAATGAAAAGAGAAACAGGTGAACCAAGGAGTTCAATGGCAGCCCAGGGTCAGTGACTTCAAATTGTGGGAACCCAGAAAAATGGGGGATATTGGTCAAGACAGAAGCTTACTACCATTCTTTACTCACCAACCACTAATCTAAAATATAAGTATCCTAAAAAGAATCATTACCATGCTGCTATGAGGCTCCTCTAATATATTATCAAAGTGTTTTTTACTGGATAACTGGTCCAAGCAGTTTGATCTTCTAATCAAAGTAAATACTCACTGCATTTTCTTTTAGCTTCCAGTTTTCTCTTCAAAAAGTATTTGGTTCTGTCAGTCTTGATTATTTCTAAGCAATGGCCTTGATGCAGAAAGGGGAACATAGTTTTTTGTAGCATTACCCTCCATTTCTTCCAAAATGAATCTTTGTCCAAGGAAGCACGAATATTTAAAAATTCATTTTGAAAATTCACATGAATGAAAACCAATAAAAGTTAACTCTTTGATCTAGACTGACATGTAATGTTTTTTAAAATTCAAGATTTGAAAATACTATTTCTGCAGTCAGACTTATTCCTTCTTCTGTTTGACACAATCTCTTAACAAAAATAACTCTGCAAAGAGTTACCCAGAGGGAGTTCCAAGAGTCCAACTTAATGATGCTTACCTGGACCGTCTATTATAACTCCGAGATCGTCGGTAACTGTCACTCCTTTTGCTCCTACTTCGACTGCGACTTCTGCTGTAATAGCTGTCATAGGTGTAGGATCTACTTCAACCAGAAACAACAAATACTGAAAGCTTTTCAGAGGTAATCACTCATATATACTACTTTAAGGAATTATGTAGGTATAGGGCTCTATCTTGAAAGAGGCACAATATAGTGAAAATATATGACAAACTGTGTAACAAAAAAACATTTATCATTAATGGGAATGATAGGTTCATTATATTAAACATAAAAATATTTATCTCTTTTCCCTAATAAAAGGAACTACAAAATTACAATGAAATATATTGAGGTTGAGATCTTCTTAAGCAATTATGTTCCATAAATAGCTGCCATTACAATTTTAAATCAATTGTTACTTTTTGATACTTCCCCCTTCCCTAGTCATCGCTGTCATATGCAGTCCTCATAGTTTGTCCTTTAGAAGAGAAACATGTTTTTTCTTTCATACATTCATAGTGCACTGATGCATAAATGGTCAGATAAAGACCTTTAGTTTTAGAAACAATTTAATCCTGTTCAATTTATTTTGATTACAAAGAGGATAAAATATATTTTAAATTAATGGACTATGAAATAAACATAAATGATACCAGCATGTACTAAGGAGTGCAGTGTATCAGACAGAGTTCCAGGCTAGACTTCATTTTACCAACCATGTAATCCTAGATAAATTTTTCTTTCTCTGAGCCTCTACTTTCATCAACTGACTAGGGATAATGTTTGGACTACCTAATTCACAGGGATGTTGTGAAAAAAGCATTCTATAAATCCAATTCAATGAATAGTTAGCAAAGTTCTGTGGTATGTGCTGGAGATACAAAGACAAAAATGAACAGCCCTGGCCCATAGTGAATACAGAACATATACAAAGTAATGTGTGAAGGAGAGAGAAGAAGAAACCTTTAAGTTCGATAGCATCCGCTACATTATTATATAAAAATGCAGTTCGAACCTGGATCGGCTGTGATGATCGTAAGAGCTGCTCCTGGATCGGCTTCTGCTATATGTCCTACTATTAAATATTCACAGAAAAAAATTGTGTAGATTAAAGTGGGCTATTGCAAAATTATAAAAACCCAAATATTTAACGATCAGTAATAGTGAAAACTCAATAGCAACTTTTAGAACATGCAGCCACACAAATCCTGTTTAGGTCTTTAAAATACACTAGTATTGTACATGAAAGACCCAATACTGCTTACAAACTCTTCTGTTTGGATATTTTTGAAACACAGGTACCACATAAAACACTACAATACTAAGTTTGCTATATCTAGCGTTAGGGTAGTGAATTGATGAGAGTGGGTAGAAGGGATCTGCAGACCATGTGAGAAAGGGAAATGACATCCTGCTATGGGTCTAGAGTGTTAAGAGTGAGAAGCAATTTTCTCATGGGTAGGCCAAGCTAATATAATAAAAATGCCAATTCTACCTAAATAAATTTACTTATTTAGTACCATACCAATTAAACTATCAGATAATTATTTTCTACAGCTGGATAAAATAATATCAAAATTCATCTGGAAGAACGAAAGGTCCAGAATATCAAAGGGACTAATGAAAAGAAATGCTAGGGAAGGTGGCCTAGCCCTACTAGAACTCAAATTGTATTATAAAGCAGCAATTATCAAAACCACTTGGTATTGGCTAAGAAACAGAAGGACAGACGAGTGGAATAGACTTGGCACTCAAGACACAGTAGGCAAGGAATATAGCAACCCCCTCTTTGATAAACCCAAGGACCCCAGCTTCTGGGATAAGAACTCACTGTTCAAAAAAAATTGCTGGGAAAACTGGGTAACAGTGCGGCAGAAACTAGGAATAGACCCATGCCTGACACCATACACAAGAATAAAGTCCAAATGGGTACACGATCTAGGTATAAAGATTGATACCAGGGACAAACTGGAGGAGCAAGGAATAGTGTATTTATCAGATTTATGGAGAAGGGAAGAATTTTTGACTAAAGAAGAGCTAGGAAGCATTATGAAATGCAAGATGGATAATTTTGATTACATTAAACTGAAAAGTTTTTGCACAACCAAACCCAATGCAACCAAAATTCGGAGGGATGTAGTAAACTGGGAAAGAATTTTTATAGCTAATCTCAGGGATAAAGGCCTCATTTCTAGAATATATAGAGAAATGACTCAAATGTACAACTATACCAATTGATAAATGGTCAAGGGATATGAATAGGTAATTTTCAGAGGAAGAAATTAAAGATATCTATAATCATATGAAAAAATGCTCTAAATCACTTTTGATTAGAGAAATGCAAATCAAAACAACTCTGAGGTATCACATCACACCTATTAGACTGGTAAACATGACAGAACAGGAAAATGATAAATGTTGCAGAGGATGTGGGAGAGTTGGAACACTAATTCATTGTTGGTGGAGCTGTGAGCTCATCCAACCATTCTAAAGAGCAATTTGGAACTATACCCAAAGGGCTACAAAAATGTGCATACCCTTTGACCCAGCAATATTGCTACTAGGACTGTATCCCCAAGAAAATGGGAAAGGGTCCCACATGTGCAAAAATATTTATAGCAGCACTCTGTAGTTTCCAAAAACTGGAAATCAAGGGGATGCCCATCCATTGGGAATGGCTGAATAAATTATGGTATATGAACATAATGGAGTACTATTGTGCCATAAGAAATGATGAACAAGAAGACTTCAGGGAGGCCTGGAAGGACTTATATGATATGAAGCTGAGTGAAAGGAGCAGAACCAGGAGAACTTTGTGCACAGCAATGACTACAGTGTGTGAGAGTTTATTCTGGGAGACTTGGAACTTCATAATAACACAAGAACTTAAAAAAAAAAACTCCCAATGGTTTTCTAAGGCAAAATGCCTTTCACACTCAGAAAGAACTATGGAATTCATTCGCAGAATGTAGCAGATCATGTTTGTGTGTGTATTGTGTGTGTGTATTATGTTTTGATTTGTTATATGATTTCTTCCATTTATTTTAGTTTATCTACACAGCATGACTGTAGTGAAAACATATTCAATAGGAAACCACATGTAGATCCTATATAGAATTGTATGCCGTCTTGGGAAGGGAGGGGGGTGGTGGGAGGTAGGTGTGGGGGGATAAAAATCTTAAGTTTTATGGTAGTGATTGTAGAACATTAAAAAAAATAAAAAAGATATTAAAAAAAAAAGAGAGTGAGAAACAATAAGAAAGATTCTAAGAAACACCTAGAAATTGGTAGGTTCTGGGCTTGAAGCTCTGGGGAACAAGAATATCAAGTTCTACTTCCTGACAAAACTGGTGGCTAAAAGCATGCACATGTGTGTACATCCTTCCCCATACCCCCCACCTTCCAAGAGTGAAAAAGTACATGCAATTGAATAAAAACAGAATTTTGGAAGAATATGAAGATACCCATGGTCTATGTATCCTTAGATTCCTTTCTTTGCTTCATAGACTGAGGGTTTCTATTTTCCCTCCCCAACTCAAGAACCTCAGGACCCCATAGGGATAGGCACACAAAGTATACACATATAATCATTTCTTTATAGCCTTTTGTCTTTTATCTCAACTCAATCATCCTCTGTCTAGTGTTTGACCAATTACTGTTTTCTCCTCAATGACTTCTATCTCCTTATGTCTTTTTACAGCTATTGGGAAGAGACAACAGTGACTGTAGAATGACAGTGTACAGATCGATGTCAGCAAGTATTCACTAAGAGCCTACAATGTGCAACAACAAATGATATCCTTTTAAAAATATGTTACAGAATAGTTTTCCACTTGAGGCAAACTTACCTGTGGCTTTTATAACTGTGATAAGAACTACTGCGACTTCGTGATCGATCTCTACTGTACCATCCTCTGCTCCGACTTCTAGAATAACTTCTTGAACTACAATTCACAAGTAGTTTGAGGTATGAACATATACAACTTAAATCAGTGAACATAAAGCAGCACATTTTTTTATGTGGTGAAAAAGGTGATTTCAGAACGATGATTTTAAAAGAAAACTGTGTTTGTTCATTCATTCACTTAGTAAACATTTATTAACCCCTGACTATACATAAAAAGCCCCATGCTAAGTTCAGGTGATAAGCAAACACTGTTATAGGCTGTCAGGGGGCTAGGTAGAAGACAAATAAGCCATCACGCAGTAAGTACCTCAGGAGCAAAGAACAAAGTTATATATGCAAAGGTCAAAGGAGAAGGCTGTTACCAACCAATGGGCTTAGTGATGGCCTCATGGAGGAAATGGCATGAGTCACATTTAATTTTGCTTAATTTTAAAAAATATTTTAAAAGATGGGTAGGAATTCAGTAGGCAAAGACAGAAGAGAATAACATAAGCAAAGGCAGCAAAACAGAAAAAAATGACACCAGTTTGAGAGACACAAAATGGTATCCATGAAAGAAACTAAAATGAGATAAACATATTGCCCATTTGTGAAGTTTGAAATGTCAAGAAAAAGTCTGTTACTTTAATTTAGTAACCAACCAAGGAAGTCAGTGGGGCTTTTTGAGAAAAGAGATGATGTGACCAGGTTTATAAATAAGGAAGGAGTGGAGCGGGTGAAGTGTAGAAAGGAAAACCAGGTTTGTCCTTGGAAGTTGCAAAGGGTATACAAGAAAATGGAAGAGACTGAGGAGCTAGAATTGATAAAACCCAGTAACTGATAAGAAAGGAAAAGTGAAGGAGAAGGAAGACTCCAAAATAACCTCCCAAAAACTTTTACGTAAGGACTCTTAACAGAAGCTAACTCAGAAGGTAAGACACTGCCCAGGTAATGAGACAATCTCTCAAATAACCACAGTTCAAATTACACAGGGTAAAAATCAACTGAGGCTATTAGCAGACTGCAAAGGAAAAACAGAAAAAATGTTCTGGAGGAAAATAGCTATGAGCCAAAGAGAAAAACCACAGTGAAGATGGGAGAAGGCCTGAAAAGAGGCAGAAGGTGCTAAGTAAGAGTCAGTTTCTATACACCACTTCTCAAAATCATTTTAACTTTAGTAGCCTTAAAACAAAAACTGCTATTCGAAGACCAAGGAACCAACCTATTCCTGGAAGAAGCAGTCCCTGTACTGCCAGCCTTGCTGCTGCCCTTTGTCCTCCACTAGGAGGGCACTTCATCTTAATAAGTCATCCATCTCTCCCTCTAGCCCCCTCTGCTTCTTAGAGGCTCTACTTTGGAAAATGTGAAAGCTCTTTGAGGGAACAGACTGTTCTGGTACTTTTGCACACTTACCTTAGAACACACAGTGCTTGAAAATAAAGCAAGTGCTTCATACATTTTTATTCATTCATTCATAAATGAAACCCAAAGAAATAAAGAAGCTGAAGTTGGATGGAAACGAGTTGGTAGAATTGGTTTCTTTATACAACCAAAGGCATTAAGACATTTCATTCTCATGACAGTGGAAGATACATAGTATAAATAAGCAAAAAATTTGCTTTGAAATTTGTAGCAGTGGATAAAGAGGTAGAGAAATTCTTCAGATGAAGTCAATGTATACCTCCCAGTCAAAGGCAGGCACTAAGGACAATGAAAAGTGTCAGAAAAATAACGTTAAGCAGAAATATGAAGGATAAAGGATTCTAGACTACAGAAATTTCACATATCTGTACATGTATGTATCAGGAATACCTATAAGAAGCGCACTGGAAAACACGTGACATGATCAACAATGAATGAATTCATGTTCTCTAATCTCTACTGTGGCCTCACTGCAGCACAATCTTTTAATCTTTTATCCCTACTAAATTTCCCAGAGTTATCTGTTCCAAACCTTTTCTTAAGCCAATAAAAATAACATCTTTCCCCCTCCCCCTCTCAGTTGAGGACCTCAAGAAATCTGGGTCCCAGAGTGAGATCTCTCTTTTGCCCAATTCTATACCTCAAATCCCCCCTCACCATCAGCCTCCAACCTGTTCTCTTCTGTTCTGGTCCTTCTTAGAAAAGCCAACTCCTTCACTTACGCCTCTGACACCATTCCCTCACAGGACTTGCCCTTTAAATCCCCGATTACTATAAAACATGCACAAATATTCCCTATTCTGTCCCTATTCAGAAAAAGAAAAGTCCATTGACCTGCTTAGCTTATCTCCCTCTCAAGCACTGTCCTACTTTACTGTTTTTTTTTAAACATTTTAAATGCAAAAAGAGTATTTTTTTCTTTTGTCCTTCCAATACTGGGGGGTGGAGGGGGTGGCCACTGACCTCTACTAGCATAAGGATTCCAGATGCTCATGTTTGTGGATGACACTGTGTTATTAAATAAGTCTCAGTATGTTATAGTGCCTCCTAAGTGATACATACAAATACCTAAGATTTCAGCCTAACAATTCACAAAGAAAAATATCAAGTAAATAAAGAATATTTACTATCCAGGGTATAACATGCAGCTAAATGACTAATCCACGAGTCCACTTTAGGACACAACCCTGCAAATGGATAACGAATAAGCTAGGTCAGGAATCAAAGAGGACGAAGAAATAGGGTTCGATTACAGCTGAGAAACTGCACAGAAAGTTCATTAATCCTAACCTCCTGCCTAACACAAAAGGCCATCTTTTTAAACACAAATATCTTCTGATATCATAATACTGAAAATCATGTTACCACAACCTTATAATTAAAATTGCAGGTAATATCACAAGCAACTGAGACATATGATATCTCTGATTAAAATGGAACATACTAACGATGATGAATTAAGAAGTGGTATAATGGTTATCAACCAAATATATGACTGGAAAAAGTGGTAGTGGGGAGTTGTCTTACAAATAGGCTGAGTGTTGCACTAACTCTCATAGCATGATGAAAAGACCTAGAGGAAGACTTCCTGTGGAATATTTGTAAAAGGACCAACTGAGGTCCAAGATAAGTAGAAGAGTTGTAAGATGAACTGCTGGAGAAAACGCTTGATAGTAAACACTACCTCCCTCCTGAAGCAGAAGTGACTGAGATGCAGAATGAGACATACATGTTTACACAGCCAATTTGGGAATTTATTTTGCTTAACTATGCAATTTCTTCTAAGCATTCTGTTTCTGGGGATGGGAGGAGGTGAGGAAAAGAAACTAAATCCTCATTAATTGAAAACATAAAACAAAAGATGCATAGCTAGAGGAAGCAACTGCACTGATGAGATAACAGACTCATCTAAGTACTGAAAATATAGTAGAAAGGGATGAGTAACGAGACATAAGATGTAACTGAAGAGAAGGGAAATTTTTTTATAAAAAAACAGAAAAGGGGCCAGCCAGCAACCTTCCATTACAGTGTTCTTCCCTAGACTTAAATATCTTTAGTTTCATTCTTTTCACCATATAGACTACATGGAATACAGAGCTAGGCATTTATGGAAAATTCCCTGTCTCCTATTAATGGTGTCATGTCTTGGAAATGTGCACCACTTTGTCAACTAACAGCTTATCATTAGACTATCTAAAAGATGATTTAATTTTTTCCCTCTAAATAAATCTAACATTATTAAGCAAATTACAATTTCTATAGCAGTTTCCTAATTTATAAAATGAGGTTAGACCGAGTGATCTTGAGGGCCCTTTCTAGTTCTAACAGTTTTTTTTTTGAGGTGTCTCCCAGTTCTGACATTTTATCAAACAGTGGAATTTTTTTTTTGGTGGGGGAGGAGCATAAGAGGAGGAAGAGGAAGCAAAACTAGAAAACTGCTCACCGGTAAGAATATGTAGAACTTCGAGATCGACTTCTTGAGTGACTGTATGAGACAGACCTTGTTCTGTGTCTTGATTTGGTTTCAGATTTACTTCGAGACCTACTTGGACTTCTGGACTGGCTGTTGTCATCTCGACTAGGAGTCTGCTCATCACTAGAGCTCTCCTGGTTTCTTGGTCTCCGGTTTAGTCGTGCAGTTTTTCTTACTTCATCAAAGAGAGAACCAGGACGAACTTTGTTTTTGCTTTTGATTTCTATTCGAAGGCCTTGTGGTTTTGTGTCAGGTACAGAAGGCAAAGTCTTAATTTCCATAGCACTGGAAGTTGTAGCTGCTGATAGATTACCCACACCTTGTAAAGGCTTCCATTTATTATCCACTATGTTGTTCTGGCTTCTTTCGCTTGTGTCTGACCTAACAGCATTGTCAACAGTACTGGTAAATCCAAGAGTATCACCTTCCTGCTTTACTGCAACCACAGCCTGGTTCTCAGTCACACTGCTTTCTTGATTAATAACCACAGTTTCTACATTTTCATTCTGCAAATCTTGACTTACAGCAGCGTTTACATCTGGAGTATCAAAGCTCAGATTGCTTGGAGGGGAAATCTCTAACTTTACAGGTGAGCTGCGTTCTGGAGTACAAATCTCCATATTATCGTCTGTCTGCACCACATCTTCTGTCCCACTCTGAATGGTTTCATCAACATGCTGATTATTTTTCTGGGAAGTGGATACACTTTTTTCTGCATTTAAAATGCCAGTGGAAGCATTGGATTTACTACTGTCTTTAGAGAGTGTATTAGAATCTGCTGAAGTATTAATCACATTATGTTTGCCTGAGTGGCTGCTGTCACCACAGAGTTTCTCAGTTTTCACATTCTTATCTTTGATAATCTCACTGTTTTCAAACTCTTGTTTTTTCCCCTTTATATCCTTGGTAACTTGGTTTTCATCAATCTCTTCCTCCTCCTCTTCACCAAATTCCAGTGGAGGCTGCCAATGAAAGGTTTCCTTTCGTTTCTGAACCTTGTGTTTTTTCTCTTTTTTTCCTTTGAATTTTTCTTTCACCTTTTTAGTGTGTTCTTTTTTAACATTCTTATCTGATCTGTGTTTGTGTTTTTTTGACTTTCCATGATGGTTTTCAGAATTGGAGTGGGAGCTCTCTGAAATGGAAGATGACAGCTGCTGTCTGCTTGGCTTCCAAGCACTCTCATTATCTGAAATAAGGATGATTTCTGAAGATTTTGGCGTAGGTTTGGCCTTTATGAAGGTCTCCACAAACTCTACATCAGATTCCGATGTAGCCTCTCCTTCCTCTTTATCAGATACTGGCCTAGAATCTTCCTTACTCTTGTTTACTTCTCTCTCTGAATTTGACTCAGAGTCCCATCTGCTGCCAGCATAATTTTTCCTTTTGGATTTTTCTCCATTGAGAAGATGGTCAGAGAAACTCTCATTCAATATCTTCCTTTTGGAATGATCACTGTCCCATTCAGACTTTGATTTCTCTTCATCTCTGTTATTAGATGAACTTTTTTCCTGTTTTTTATTATTAGTGCCTTCTCCTTGACCATGTTTCTTCTCTCTTTCCAGGTTTGGCTGCGTAACTTTCACAAATGATTGTTCACTATCTGAAGAGTAGTCTAAAGATGACTTGCTTTCACTATCTTTTCTCATGCATGAAGACTCCTCTCCACTTTTGGCATACTTATTGTTAAGTGTTCTTTCAGAGCTACAGACCTGCCTTTTCTTTGAATTCTTTGAGCTCTTCTTCTCATCGGCTCTCGATTTTCTTTTAGTTCGTCTTCCATCATCACTGCTAACAGAATATGAAGATGACCTACTATATCTAGATCTATCACTGTATTTGCCTCGTGAATGAGATCTTAGCGTTGATAGAGACTGAGACCTTGAATGCGAGCTACCTGGACTCCTTGATCTTGTGTATGATCTCGAATAAGACCTACTTCTGGAAGATCTGCTTCTTGATCTTGGTGAGCTCTCTGAACTTCTATCACTATGATATTTGGAATAACCACTCCAATCACTATCTGAACTCTTTTCCCTCTTACGATAAGAGGATGAAATACTGGGCTCTTTGACATTTGTTAAACTGTACGTGTTTGGGGGAGGAAGTAAATGGGTTGTCTTAGCCTTCATTTCTTGAATTCGTTCATAAGAGGGCTTCCAAGGTTTCTGTCCAGGTTTCCATCGTGAAGGTGGAGGACTATCACTTAAAGGTATTACAGGAATACTTTCAGCTACTATTGGCTGCACAACAACCTTGTCATTTGGTGGCACTGCTGCTCTGATGGGTTCTGTTTTGATTGGTTTATTTTCATTTAACCGAGAGGTTGTACTTCTTGGGGATTTAGATGTTGTCCTTTGACACCTGGACTTGGAATTGGATCTGGACTTTGACCTACTTTGAGAAAGTGATGAGGATTTTGATGCTGTCCTTGACCTAGAGCTTCCTTTGGAATATGAACGGGACTGGGATTTTGATCGGTAGTATGAGTGAGAATCTCTGCTATACTGGGTTGAAGAGCTTTGCTCATCCTTGTCAGACTTAGACCAGCCTCTCTTAGATGAGTGCTGAGAAGATGATGACGAATGAGATCGCCTTTCTCGATCACAAGGAGATTTCATTTGCCGGACTGAAGATCTAGAAGACTCAATATTTGAAAGTTGAGAAATTTTCTTTTTCTTGGTTGGTTTGTGTCTCTTGCAGTGTTTCTGCTTTTTAGCTTTCTTTTTATGTTTTACTTTTTTCTCCTTTCTGTGTTTTTTGTGGTGACTGTCAGAATGTCTTACTGTACTAAGGTCAGAATAATAGCCATTATATGACCATGATCTTGATCTCTGAGACAAGCTTCTTTCATCCCACCGGCTTGAACATGGGTCACTTAACCTAGGAACAAGAACACAAAGTCAGTGTACCATCTCATTAACTAGAATTTTTATGTTTCTTTAAAAAAAACTTCTAGGTTGCCACCAAAAAAAACAGTCAACCCTACTCACAACCAAATCCATGCATTGCACCATAAGAAACCCTTGCAATAGTTTAATCAAAGAACCACACAGATTCTCTAGTGCCATGGAGAAAATAATGAAAAGCACTTAAGGATTTCCTTAGAAGTAATGCCAATAAGACAACACAGAGTAACGAAAAAAGCTCTAGAATGTGACCTCAGAATTCTTGGATTTGAATCCTGGCTCCACTAACTTTTGACCTATGTGACTGAGCAAATCCCTTCACTTCTCTGGGTCTATTTCCTCATATAAAAAAAAAAAATGAGAGACCTGGACTAAACAATGTCAAAAATCTTTTAGAGCTCTAATTTCTATGATGCTACATATAGTATCAACTCATGTCCTCCCTCCCTCCAAAGCAGAACTATACTTAATGCCTGGAATAATTCCATGAACACATTTGCCTCAGCATTATCTTAGATCCAACTAGCAGATGCCAATAGAGTCAAAGATGAGATTTTACCACTTAGAATTGCTTTGCAGTTTCAGAAGTGCATATGTTGACCATCCATTCTAGAAAACGCCTCATTCCTTAAATAGATAGGTAAGGGGTAGACCACCACCCTTTTAAACAGGATATACAACTGGACTTGAAGGTAGAGGACATGCAATCAAATCCTGGCTCTGCTACTAATTATCTCTCTCACCCCGGGCAATTACCTTCTTTGGTCTCTACTTTCCTCATCAGCAAAATGAGTGGGTTGAACTAGGTATTTATTCCTTTTACTATTTATTTATTCAATTCAAGCATTGACTGAGTGAGTACCTATTCAGCACCTGGTAACACCTTAGTCAAACAGTCCTTGGCCTCAATGAGTTTATATTCTACTGGGAGTAAAAAACATGAATATATATATATATATATATGTACACACACACACACACACACACATATATCATCCACATCCACAATAATAAAGGAAACAAAACTTAGAAAGTGCCTTAAAGTTTACAAAATGCTTTACCAATATTATATCATGTGATCCTCACAACGACCCTTGTCGGTAGGCACTATCAGTACCCCCATTTTACAGATAAGGGAACCAAGGCAGACAGAGGTTAAATGAATTGTCCACAATCATGCTACCTGTGTCTAGGCTGATTTTAAACTCAGGTTCTTCCTGATTTCAGAAATACAAAGTATTTGCAGTGCCGAGAGTACTAACAATAGGGAACTCTAAGGTTCCTCCAATTGTAAATCTTATGGTCCTAATGGTTCTCTACACTATAAGTAAGGAATCTGATCCACAGATGACAGAGTTGGAAGTGATTTTAGGAGATTATCTACTCCAACTCTCTCGTTTCCCAAAGGAAAAAAGTGAGACTCAGAGAGAAAAAATGACTTGCCCAAAATCAGTGGGCTGGAACTCAACCTCTCCTAAATTCTGAACTGCTAGTCCAGAACTCTTTCCACTGTACCATGCTAACCTCATTTGCTACTAAATCTGACAGCTCTTGAGAAGGATACCTAAGGAATAATCTTTTGTATAATTTTCCAAAAATAAATTATGACAGTTACTATAACTGAGCAAAAAGTCAGTATTTTTTACATATATTTTGATTTTCAGAGTACCCCAAACTATCTAATTCACTTTCATTTAGTTTAGATATATATGTATGTGTACATGTGTGTGTGTGTATATATATATGTTGTATGTGTGTATTCCTATAATTACCTCACATTGTATCAGTCTAATTTAGATTGTGACTCATCTTGAAAAGGGTTGTCTCTAATTCTTCATTCCTCCTAGCACCTATCATACACCAGACATGGAAGTCATTCATACAAGTACTGAGGTTACCCCTTTAAAAATAAAAGCCCTTACTTATCTCCTTTACTCCATTTTTCTCCACTGGGTGGTCTGTATGCTCTTAACCTCTGCATTTCTTCCTTCCAGTGAGGAGGTGTTTCACTGCTTTCATCATCATCTGACTCAGAACAAGACCTTGATCGAGGTGGTGTATGATACCGCTTTAAGAATAAAGATAAGATTTAAAGCCTAAGTAAACTCCTCCCTATAACACTGCTTCTAAGTAGAATTTGGTACAAGACATTACTGGATATAGATCTGTCCTGTTGTTCTCTATCCCTGATACTTCAATACAATCTAATTCAGTTCAAATAGTACCTCCTTCACAGAAGAGGTAAGTCTACTTAATATTTAAGTCCCCTAACAAGGGATGGTAAAAACAAAAAAGAAAACAAAAAACACACCACTATATGGCATCTTAAACTGAAAGGAAAAGAGTACAGAAAGAAAATAGCTGATTGTATAAAGTAGCTATAATGTAGGTAAAACAGCAGATATCCAATAATTTATAGGAGAAAAACACAAATCCAGAAAATGGAACCAAGAATAAAACCTAGAGTCCCAGGTGCTATGTACAAAATATAGTGATAAGCAAAATGAACTACAAAGCCTAATGCCAGAAAGCAAATTTGACTTCATGCATATCACTGATTGGTGTGATGAGATCCATAAATCAAATATAGTTCTAGAAGGAGAAGAGGTAGTAGAGTAACATTATATACTAAAAAGATATATTCATGTGAATCTAGAAATCAGAGGAAAATAGACACAACTGAGAACATTTGGTGAAGTTCAATGGGAAGAGAAATAGAAGCAATGAAGTGAAAGTAGATCACAGACAGCAGAAGGAAATAGTGATTGTAATACAGGAAACAGATCATAAGCCTGACATTGACACAAGACAAATTAGGAATGGAGGATTTCAGTTATTTGGACATGTGTGACATGTTCATTTCAAGAGCAGAGAAGCAAATCATCTCCTAGCTTGCTGTAATGATAATTTCATCATTCAAAAGTTAGAAGAAAGGATGATAACTGTCGCTATAATTGGACCAGATTCTGACCAACAAGGAGGAACTGCTGAAGTAGAAATGACAGGAACCTGTTGGGGAAGTGACCATTCTATCTTAAAATTTGTGATAGAGAAGAAAATCAAGCATAGTCTGACAGGCATCCTGAAATGTGGGATAGCAAATTTCAAAATGCTTAGAGATAGTATAACAACTAGGGTTATATAATCCAAAAATTATATAACAACAAAAACCCTCATCTTGATGTAGAGCTCTGAAGTTTGTAAAGCAACATATGTCTATGTTATCTAATTTTTAAAAGTACTCTGATCCCTACTGTGTAGATCAGAGAACTGAGTGTGAGAGGATAGGTGACTTGTCTATGGTTACTTAGTAAGTATCAGAAGCAGCAGTTAGATCCAGGTCCCTCTCAACTCCAAGTCTAGCCTCAAACTCTTATGTGCCCAAACATATGGATGAATGGAACAAAATTACATTTAGCTTGGATAAGTCAAGTATAACACTCATATTAGAAAAAGGCACAAGAGGAATGACTGAACAGAGCTTATCTGAAAGAGATTGCTTTTGGTAGCTTGAAAGCTCAACATGAATTAATATTGTGATAAAGTCACCAAAAATGCCAATGGGATCTTATTAGACTGCCTTAAAAGAAGCATAATATCCAGAAGTAATAACCCCACTCAATTCTGCCCTGGGTTAAAATTTAAAAAAATAGAAAGGATTAAATAAGACACTGTCCCTCTATCCAAGATCTCACAATGTGATGTAAGGTCTGACACAAATATAATCACAATACATAAGTACATAAGATGAACAAATCATGCCTTTGTGAAGTGTGGGGAAGTCTTACTGACTTGGAGGAAGGCCTACAGGAAAGCACTCTGAGGCTGTTTAGCTGAACCCAATACCTGAACAAGAACATCCTCTACAATCTCCTGAACAAGTAGTCATCCAAATTTTACTCTAAGATCTTAAGTGAGAAGGATCTCACATTACTTCTAAGGCCATCCAATCACTATAACTATTAAATTGTTTTTCATTATCTCAAGAGGGAAATCAACCCCTCTTTTTTGTCTTCCCATTCTTCATACTTCCATTCTCTGAGGACAATTAGCACTAATCTAATCCTTGGCAGCTCGGTGGCACAGTGGATAAAGTGCTGGGCCTGAAGTCTCATTTTCCTGAGTTCAAATTTGGCCTCAGACATTTACTAGCTGTGTGACCCTGGGGCAAGTCATTTAGCCCTGTTTGCCTCAATTTCCTCATCTGTAAAATGAACCAGAGAAGGAAATGGCAAACTACCCCAGTATATTTGCCAAAAAAAACCCCAAATGGGGTCACAAAGAGTTGGACATGACTGAAAACGACTGAACCATAAATCCTAGTTCTTCCACAGGGTAGACCTTATATACCTCCTAAGGCTATCACATGAAGAGGAATTAAGACTTGTCCAGCTTGGCCCCAGAGGACAAAGAAGAATAAGACAAGACAAAAAAAACCCAAACTTGAACTTCATTACTATAAACAAATGACTCAGATCATCAATACTCAATCTACATGTCTTCTTTTCCATCCACATAACAGTTTTATGAACATAATCCATACCCACACTGAGTCAATCTGTGATGAGCTATCAGAAAAGAACATTCCACAGGAAATCACATCTTTACTACCACACAATTAACCAAATGATTTAGAGAAGACAAATGGTCACTGTACTTGTTCATTATAACTACAAAAAAAAACTTCTTTGATTCAGTAGAACAAATGACACATGAAAGGACCAAAAAGTTTCTTGAGCACAACAAAATTATACAGGATTTTTAATATAATAATAGAAGGTAACTTTGTTCAATAACTCTTTGATCATTAATATCAGGCAATATCAACCAAGACATGGATCACTGCCAAAGATGTCCGTCATTGTCAGAGGTTATCTGGTCCAAGTCCAAAAGGGATTGCCTGTAGATGGTAACGTACTTCAGATACTCCAGTTTCTGAATAACACTGTGCTAACTTATCAAGCCTTGAACACTGCAAAAGCTCCAAGATGACATTCATAGTCATTCAAGAGAGTATGACCTAACTACTCAAAAAGGAAAAACCAAGTGGACGGATAACTATTAACCAGCCTATGACAGACAATTAAATGGATTAATTACAGAGCTCATCCATCAGTGTGTATATCTATATCTATCTCTATCTAGATCGTAGATCTAGTTATATCTTAGACAGATACTGCAAAGGCACAATGAATTGGTACCAATACTGAAAAGAAAGAAGACAGCACGCTGTATTGATTTTGAGAAACCACAGTCATTTTTAATATCTCCAGCTTCTCCCTGAATCCTTTTAATACTAAATTTTACCAGAGTTGTAGGGCTCTGAACCATGAAACAGTATAGGTTCCAAAAAACTGTGAATGAGTATTACCCACAAAGCAATGGGTGAAGGAGAAGCCCATGGTGAATGGTGAACAGGCTGCCATACAGGACAAACCAGGAATTACCTAAGAGAGCTAGTAAAAAATATTATCAAAGGAATTTAGAATTAAAAGAAAAAACTAATCATATGCTGAGTGATAAATAATTTGTGAATTCTACTGCTTTCTAGTGATGGCAAAAGAAATGAAGACTCTTAACATGTTGTGTGACTCCACAGTGGCAAACTTACAGAACATGAATAACAGACACATGAGATAAACAGGCATATATGTATTATGCTCTGCATCTAGAGGCAATATTCATAGATCCATTTTAATATCTGAATTCTCTTGGTCTAGTCTAGTGCTCTGAAAATAATGGACATTTAACAAATATTTCTTGAAGCTATAAAATTAAAATAGTTCTCATATCTAAAAAAATAACTTGCAAAATGAAAACTCAGAAGATACATACTATTGTGCCCCGCCCTTTAATTTTCCGTCCTGATTTTGATACAGATGGCTTCTGATCACTTAAAATGGGTGCAACATCAGGAAGTTTCCTAGGGGAAAGGAGAAAAAAGTAACGAAAATGAAGAAATGAAAACAAAGACTTTTCTTTCTTGAACATTCTATCTTAAGAACATGGTAGGACCTGTAACACATTATAACCAGCAAGTCTGGAATTGGTGAAATAATTGCATCTTATCCCTTTGAAAACAAGAATTATTTAAACTGTTTTTGATGGAAATCTTTTAAAAGTGCGTTACACACTGTCTTCTTAAAGTCATCTCTTCCAAATTCAGGCTTATTACAATGAACATCTGTTATTGGACTGTTAAAAATAATAAAATAGGTACCTTGCTATTTATTAGAAAGACCTTTGGATTTTGCTTAAAATCTGAAGGACCTCGGTTAAAATCCTGACTTTGCCATTTAACCTGGGCAAGATCCTTTCACTTTTCCGAGGGCTGCTGGTGGAAGCAGCAAGGTGCAATGGAAAGCACTGAATGTGGAGTAAAAAAAAAACTTGGGTTCAAATGCCAGTTCTGCTACTATCTTGTGACACTGGACAAGTCACTTAATTTCCCTGGGTCTCATTTCCTTATCTGTAACATATAAAATCAAACTAGATAGACTAAATTCCTCAATATCTCTACATCTATTATCCTTTATATCTCAGTTTCTTCATTGAAAAATAGTTGTTTTACTTACCTAAATGTTAATTATCTTCCTTTATGCTAAGCAGCCCTAAATGAAAACAGCTACTCAATAGCCATACATCTTTTCTACTTCTTCTGTCCCATTCCTTCTTATAAACTGCTGTTTTTCCCTTCTGTCAGACTGTATTTGCAGCATTTATAGTCTGTTCCCTTATTTTACAAACAATTTTAAGTTAATGGACCTAATAGGTGGTTCTACCCTCTCACAGGAGAATGAAATGCAGCATGGACTTTGCGACAGTGCACATTCTCATTCAGGTTTGCTCTATGAATGTTAGCTGATATACAAATTATTCTAGCCCCAATTCAGTTTAATTGAATAAGCATTTATTAAGTACAAACCATGTACTAGTACGACCTAGACAGAAGAATATCTTTATGAATAAGACACAAATAGTCTGAAACAGAGGGCCAGGCACAGAGTAGGGACTTAACAAATACTTGTTTCCTTCCTTAAGGACTTTATCATCTAACCGGCAAGGGAAGAAGGGCAAGAAACATGGACACAAATAACTGAGACACAAATGAAGGTCGGAAAACTACAAAGGAAAGGTCTAGCCAATGTGTCATGAGAAATCTGCTAAAGAAAACATTACTTTTACCTGTGACTGGGGACAGGCGTAGTGAGAGAAGGAAAGATAAGAATGGAAGAGATCCAGTAATCCAGACTGCATGATGAGAGATAACATGAGCTACCCTGAACTGAGGGGAAAGCAATCCTCACCTGAAGCCCTAGAACAGGCTTTATCCCAGGCAGTCATAGGAACCTTCTGGAGCTGGCTCTCTAACCCTAAATGTGCCCGTCCTGTCACCGCCCCCCCCACCCCCCACTCCAGCCCTACACATACACACAGAGAAATCCCACTCTGCTCTGTCCTAGATTAGAGAGAAATTGAGCCTTCCCTCACCTCAGTCTTCTAGATCTAGCTCACTCCAGATGGTGCTTTATTCCACCAGGCTCTAGCTAGCAAGGCTATCTTGCTGTCCACTCTCTGTCAAAAGTAAACCAACCCAGTCCAAACCTCACTTTCCATCCTTTGTCAGAGAAAATGAACAAAATCAGCTATTATCATTACTACAGAAAAAGGTTTGATAATCGACATGCCCCAAAGCTCTGCTTACAAACCCTATCCCTGCCTAACCCAAAGGTCCCTTACTGGTTCTAGTTTGATCCCCTCACATAAAGTAAGCAGCTTAAAGGCAGCAGAGGCCATCTCACTTTTTTTATTTGTATCTCCAGTACTGGGCATAAAGTAAACTACTTACTAAATCTTTTATGAAGGGATAAGGATGAAAAAATTGATCAGGACTACACTGTGGAAGGCTCTCATGCAGGATCAGGGTTTATGCTTTCTTTGGTAAAGCAATAGGAAATTATTATAGGTTTCTGAGAAGGGGAACATAATTAAAGTAGCGTAATAAAAAGATTACACAGGTGGCTGTGGGAAGGAGATAAGCAAATATAAAAAGGACAAACAAGAAACAGGAAGACCAATTAAGAAGCTGGTCTAACAGTCTAATAATTCTTTTCTAAGAGTCCAGGAGAGAAAAGATGATGTCCTGAACTAGGGTGGCTGCTGTGCAATCCAAGAGGAGGGGACAGATACAACAGACACTGCAGATGTAGAAATGAATGCTTTAAGAAATATAAATGCCTAAGTGAAGGTAAATATGCCCCTAAGAAAACTGAATTAGTCAGTGCAACATCAGTAACAGAATGATGTAAACACTTTGTTTTTACAACAGAGGGAAACTGTCACTGACTGGCAAGAGAAAAGGATCTGTGGCACCAATTATTTTCCAAGTCATGATTCTTATTCATTTTACACTATTAAAATTCCAAGTTATTTGCAACTATTAAATTTGATTCAAAACTCAAATATTATTAAAGCTTTTTAGTTATTAATCTTCTTTTTAAACACGTGGTTAGGGAACATTCCTACAGACATAAAATGATTGTGATGGAGTAAGATATATACACTACTTTCTCTGTTTGGAGTATTAAGAACTTACAGCCTCTTCTTAAAAGATCTTAACCTCTCACTCTCTAGGGAGAAGAGAAATAAATTAAACATGAGCTGAAGGGATCCCCACATCAGAAGAAGACAAGATTAAAAACCACTCTACTTACGGTTCAGGTTCCACTGTGACAATTGGCATATCTCGCCTTAATAAGAATCGATTTTCAGGTACTGGAGGGATCTCTTCTGGACGAACTACTGGCTTTTCCCTTTTGGTATTTAAATCCACTCTTTTTTCACTTGTATCACTTCTCTCAGAGTGACTTAAATAAAGCAAATAAAACCGTCTCCAATTAAAAAGCATAAAATTATATTTCATAAGAAATGTCGAAAAAAATCTTAAAAAAGTGTCAAATGTTAAAATGATGGCCAACTTAAGAAAGGTTAACTGTATAATATTAATTATATAAGTAATCACAAAATTTCAGAAAAGCTGTTTCACAAAAGATAGCCAAGTCATTTATCTTCCAAGGGCCAAATTTAATGTATATTTCCTTGCCTAAAAAAAAAAAAATCAAGCCAACCCAGGTGAAAAAAAAAACACCCATGTACATGGAAATAAAAAGTGTTCACTCTCACTCTCTCCCCAGACACACAAAATACATGTATTATCTCCCCAGAGGCTTGAAGACATTTTCCATCTTGATAGAAAATGTGCCTGTGATGATTTTGCACATAGTTTAATGCCAACAAAGATGCCACAAGTGACGCCAGTTTTCTGAACTACAGTCATCTGTATGATGCCCCTGCCCATCACTTTCTTCAATAAGTCTATGCTGTGCTCTGACCTACCCTCTCTGTTTAACCCTCTGCTCTTCGGGCTTACTACTCTCCTCCTTTCGTCTCTTTTTAGAGCGTTTTACTTTGAGTCTCCTCTTGTGTTTTCTTCTTCTGCTTCTCTCATTTTCAGCTTCACTGTCAGAAGATGATTCTGAAGAGGAGGATGAATTGGAGGAAGAATCCGAGTCTTCTGAAGGAGCTGACAGCCTCCGTTTTTTCTCTAAAGCTTTTAAGAGACATTAAGAAAATGTAGACAGTTATAATGCCTGACTGATGAAAAACCTGACTGCAAACTGTATAATTAGAGGGAAATATCTAAAACTAGACACAACAATAAGTAGATCTTATACAACTGAACTAAAAAAAAAAAAAGCTATTTATTCTCTTGCCCTGTTTTTCCAATCCCCAAATATAGATTTAGGAATAAAACAGTTTGTCTGTTAGCTGGTTTTTTGATATTTTTAGTCCCTGATTGTAAAAAGGGGAATAAAAGCATGAAAATGGAGGGCTTCTCATGCTTTATCCAACCTGCTGTCACCTCCCAAATGCAAGAGTTCATACACAGTGCATACAGTGCCCAAACCAAATGGAAGCTTCTGCAATAAATGTCAATCCATACCACATGTTAAAACATGACCCCCCATTTGCTTTAAGAGAAAAAAAACTATCACTCCAAAGTAAAATGACCACCTTAATGAGAAAACATGGCCCAGACAAGGGGCCTGACATTCACCTCATCAGATACTACCAATTTCCTACCTCAGTATTAACCAAACTTTGGGGCTTGAAATTATGATTCACAGTCCTCTATAATTGTGGCATGAGGGTTATGTATGTACGTATGTATATGCACATGCACATACTACATATATGTGGGGGGAAAGGAGTGAGGGAGTGAGAATTTAGAAAATACTGGCACAAAACAGAAGAGAGTGAACATATTTCCATCCTGAAAAATTACTGTCCAAATTTTAATACATAATTTTATATTTAATCTTTTAGAAGAAAATTTATGACAGAAGAGACAATTTCTCACAGAACCTTCACTAATATTGGAACACTAAGGCCCAAAGGAATCTGGAACCTGTTCTTGGAATGATTTAGGTGGAATGTGCATTTTTGCTTACATATTTGGGATGACATTCCTTCATATCAAAAGGACACTAAATTTATTTACCAAGTGAATGCAGGTGTTCCAAAAGATTTATTACACTTTTAAGATCTGACAGCTTAAAAGTACACGAAAACTTTTAGAACACCTTGGACGTAATCTTATCTTAAAGTAAACTTTGACTGAATATTTCTGACTGCAAAAAAATATGTTTCACTGAATCCTTCTGGCTGTTAAGAATTTAAAGCTTAGCAAAAACCAAAATAAATCTCAGAAAAACCCTACGTTTTCATTGCAATAGTTCACGGTTTTTTATTCTACCGTTACATACCCCCCCAAGGATCAATGGAAAACATGAATATTTCTTTCAGCAACTTATTTTATAGGACCAGAGAGGGGCGGAAAGCGGGTAGAAAATCTCTTACCATCTTTTGCTGATTTTGTAACAAGTACCCCACAGTCAATAACCCGTACATCTGCGTAAGGTCGGCTTGCTGCATCAGTTTTCAGATTTTCAATTTGTTCAATCACTTCGAAACCAGAAATAACCAATCCAAAGACAACATGTACGCTGGAAAAATACAACATTCAAAAAAAGCACTAGCTAGGTAATGATGATAACTTTAGAAGTCATGCAAAACACATGGATATTTAATTAAAATGAGAACCTAGTATTTCATTCAACTGGTGAATAGAATCTAAATTTAGAGTCTGTACTAATTTTCTCAATTAGTATTCTGGAGATATGTTCATAATCACAGTCACATGACATAATAACTGAAGTGCTTTGAATTCTGCAAAGCACAACATTCCCTAATATAACCAATGAGGAGGGCCAATGTAGCCAATATGTAGTAGTGGAAAAAGTCCTGAACAGGGAGTTAAGAGGCTCAAGTTCAAGTCCCAGCTCTGCAATTTTAATAGCTCTGCTATTAAGCTGAGTGACCTTGACAAGCCATTTAACTCTCTGGGCCACAGTTTTCCCATCTTTAAAAGTCAATGCACTGGTGCAGCTAGGTGGCACGGTAGATGGAGCATCGGTCCTGGAGTCAGGAGGACCTGAATTCAAATATGGCCCCAGACATCTACTAGTTGTGTGATCCTGGGCAAATCACTTAACCCCAACTGCCCCCCTCAGCGCACACGCACACACACGCATACGCACACACACACGCCACCCCCCACACCACCTCCGATCCTTCCAGTTCTAACATTCTATGATTCTGTAGAGACCAAAAAAGAGGACCATCAATTCCATGTACAAATCAGGATCAGCTCCACTGCTGTTTTAATAAGTTCAGGATTCAAAGCACCTCATTCACCTAGCCTTACCATTATAATGCCAATGAAAATGGACAACTCTTACCCATCTAGGTGTGGTGCAGGCTTTGTGGTTCTGTTTAAGTAAACATCAACATGGAGAAGATGGCAAAACCCAGGCATTCAGATGAAGAGTGTGGAATGATTTAAAGCGAATGGTGTAGAAAAAAAAAGAGGTGAAGGTAAAGAGAAAAGGAAAAAAAATCAGTTATTCATTTGACAAAAAAAACTCCTTAAAATTGTTACAGCTTCCATTTTACTGACAAATTGAAAACTTGATTTAACATTATACTGAATTATTGAATCAAATTACCAAAGAAACGTTTTTTAGGAAAAAAATACATGTATAAAATACATCTGATTTAGACTCATGTCCACAAACACGTGTGAAAAACTACTTAAGACAATGAGGATAATTAAAAAGAATAAAGCAGTTTAGCTTTTGCCCTATAAAGGGTTAAAAGTACTACCAAATTTCTCCAACAAATTTAAGTAATTCCTCCACTATGTAGACTATTTTTCCATACCAAGCCTGTGGTTTAAAAAAAAAAAAATCAGTGAATCCATCCACACTAAGCCAGCCTCAGGGAGATTTTGACAGCACTGTTCAAAGAACCGTACAGCTCTCTTCCTTGCTTGGTATTCATATTACTAGCAGCAAAGGTGAAATTCTCTCAGAATTCAGCATCTTGTGAAAATACTGCGGGGGAAGCTGTCAGGGAGTTAATAAGTCACATCTAGACAGCACATGGCCCATTACAACACACTATTCTAGACCATGCAGGGAAAAACGTTATAGTCCCTGGTTCTGCTGGAGCAAGTGTTTCAAGCTCATGCTATGCAAGTACGTCATCATGGTCATGACAATGTAAACATAAGCTACTTATTTACCCTGTTGTATACATTACACAAGTGAGGCTGAAACAAGATTCAGCCAAACAACAGGAGATAAACAGATTCAGAATTACTCCTCATGAGTCTTTCAATTTATAAGGAGAAACAGTTATTTGAGAGAAAGTAAGAGATTCCAAGCTGCACAAAAGTTGTAATCTTTTTAGCTTATGCCAAGTGAATTTTCTTACTCACTTTTTAGAGAAATTCTAAGGCTTGTAAACCAAAAAAAAAAAAAAAAAGGAAAAACCCATGACTTCAATAAGCTGCAACAAAAGCTATTATTCTAAATGGTGTCTTCTCCCCTAGACCCACGATTTTAAAAAATAATCGTCATGATCATGCTCACAGTCAAATAAATTCAGTCATCCAGAAGATGCTATTTGGTCAAATAAAATTAAAATGATAGTTAAGGAAAAATTCTCAAAACTTAAAAAAAAAAAAAAGACCAAGAAGAACCTGTTTTTGCATTCCAAAACCACAAGTCTTAATTTATGTTTGGAACTCTGGGAACTAGAAACTCAAGCCAATGTGGTTAAAAAATAAATTTAAAATACAGGCAAGCAGAGATGCAGAGACCTAGCAATTCACAATAAAATGCTAAGATCAGCAACTAGCATCAAGATACTACTTTGGACGATAAGCACTTTTGAGCATAAGAATGTTTCTATTACTACAAGTCACCAAAATGCATTCAAAGTGGGAAAAATAAACTTCTAGGGAAAACTAAGTTACATCATGAGATAGATGTTAGAACACTCAAGAGAATCTAAAAACACTAGGTGAATGTTAGGGAACACTATATAAGGGAAAGGACGATAGATATAGAAACTATTATCATGGGAACTCTCATGAAGATGTAGCTAAGATATAGCTCTCTCTTCCAACTCCCCTACCATAATTTTCCTAAATCACCTCGTATTGGATAAATAATTAGAGTATTCTAAAGTAAGCTAAACTTGATTTTTTTTTTTTAATGTACCACTCAACCCTAAAACATAATGGCAAATAGGTTCACAACAAAATTTTTGGAGGAAATGCTGCAATACAGCTTTCTGACTCACACTGGTACTCTAGCAAATTCTTCTGTCCTAAACTGAATATGGAATGGTTGTGACACAATCAAGTTTTAACTCTAATTCAATTTAGACAGAAGGTGAAAGCAAATGAGATGCCTGCACTAAGTGCACTACCCACCTCACAGGACAAACCTTAAAATGCTAGAGAAATGTAAGCAATCATCATGGTGAGGAAAACATTATTTTGAAAGCAAAGCAACTATTTCTTTCAAAGAATTTCCTTTAGCTATCCTTCCAAGCTTAAACAAAGAAGACAAATTTCAACTGCGTTTGCACTTTGCAACATGAAAATGCAAATCTGTACTTAAAGGGATTAACTTATTTAATAAGAATATTGAAATTTATTCAAATTTACATGCATAGTCTAACTAGTAACAGTCAAGAAAATGGATGTGAAACAGATTTTTAATGCCCAGTCAACATTTTCTGCATTTCCTCTGTAGGCTTCAGCACAAAATCTGGATGAATGGCTGAGGAGACAAGACAAATTGACTAAAATAACAAACAAACAAAAAAAAATCAGGGGATATGGTCAAAGCTAAAATGGGCAAGGAACTTTTATCCAACTGATTACATTCATGTTTCAAAATCGCAGCTTAGAAAATTTACAATTTAAGAAGTCAAAACTGATTAAGGAACTTATCTATTCTAAGTACACACACGTATACAGAGTAACAATTGTAAAAAGCATTTACCAAAGATCAAAACACCTCCATACATATTATTCCCCATTTCTCAAGTTCATCAGATATGGGCTACTGGTTTTATGTAAAAGATATCTCTGCACTAAGGCGTTTTAATAAACTTATTACAGTCATATCTTTTTCATTCATAGGAGCTTAATGGAAACAAGCCACTGAAATCCAACTTTTCTTTTTACTGGATTAACCAGCTAGTGATGGTCTGATATGTACTGTGGCCAAAGTTCATTTTCTGATCAAGAAAGAGGATTTTTTTATTACCATTATAAGGACTCAACATACTAACACAGGATTCAATGCACATAACAATATGATCAAAAAGATAAAGGCAAAGACAGAAAAAGAAAGGAGAGAGCCTTAGAGTAATGAGACATTACCTTTGGAGCGCACGGTGTAACACTGTTTCTGTAAATTTTACACAAAAATGGCAAGAAATAAATTGTAATACATTTTAAGACAAGACTGAATCTACGTTTTAATATCAATACAAATTTGAAATTAATTATTTTCAAGTTTATGCAAAGCAAGAAAGCTTTTAAAATGGAGGGCTCTAAATTTTCTTTCACACACAAGCTATCTATAAAAGCTAGATTAAGTTTTTCTGAAGCACTAATTGAAGAGGGAATCTGCTCAGAGCCTTAATACTGCAAAGATAACAGTATCAACAAACCCTATTTAGGAAACTGTAAACACTCCTTTTCCCAAATCCCAGAAATTGGCTGAGACAATTGGTATCTTTCTTAAAAATAAGGGTATAATGTTGTCAATACAAAGCTAAAAAAAAATAAATAAAATCCAAAAGCCAGAGAGCAGTTTACTACCATGCTAGCAGTCTAAAGCCAAAATTTCAATGGAAAATTTGGGTTAGATTGTTCAAAGAAAATATTCAGATTGAAAAGGAATTTTTACTAATACACTTCATCTGGTGGGTGAATAAGCAGTGTTCAACACTTATAAAGCTCAGCAGTTTTTAAGTCCCACATCATGTTGGCCCATGACCAGGAATCAACGAAAGAATGAATGTCACCACAAACAGGGAGGACTGTGCAGTTGTTTAATCCTGGAAACAAACCAACCAAAGCCCATCTGAAGCTCAAGGCCATCTACTCTCACTGGACTAAAAGAGTGAAGACAGATGAGAAACATTCCAGATTGGGGGGAACCTGCCACCTCAGTTTGATTTTCTGGTTCTATCTATTTCTGGCTCCTATCGGCATCAAAGTTAACTGGTTCGACAAAGGAGGAAATAATTTTCAAATCCCTTGGAAAGCATACCACACAAAGTACTTCTTTTAGTCAGTGGAGAAATAAGCTGTACTACTTATGCACCAACCAGCTGACCAATTTAATAGTACTGAAAAGCTAAACGGAGCTCTTTCTGCATGTTCGTGTGAACAAAAAAGCTGTCTTATTTTGAAAGAATTACTTCAAAAATTATAACAGTGGAAAAACTCTGGCAGGGGACTTGGCATACACTGATCTTGAACATTTAATAAACTGTTTCTAATTTACTTACAAAGGCATTTATACATAAATTAGCTCCTACCAACAAAGCACATCAGAACTCTCAAAATAAATGCACATGTTTTTATATGGAAACTGCAAAAGTCTGCTGAACAATGAAAAATCTATACTTGTCACGAATTCAAGATTTTGTGATTTCAGGTTTCTTAAAAAATATATAGTAACAATTAAGGAAATGATTTAAAAGCCAGTCTAAACTTACCTTTAAAATTGCTAGATTTTCCATTATTCTATTTCCCCTAAAGTCACTGATTTCAGAGATCCCAAAGTTTTAAGACAAAATTGCTTATGCAAAAGGTCACTTACAGACATTCTAGAATCATCTAATATTAAACTGAGTACAAAAAATGGTGTTTGGGGACTTTTTTTGCCCCAAATGTGGAAGAGCCTTCTCTAACTTGCTTCCAGTTTTAAAATAATGCACACCAAATTCCATGAGGACCAAAGTTCTTCCAACAAGTCACTGAAAAAGCACTGCTAACTCATATGGGCCACAGAAACACTAAGCAACGTTAAGGCTGTAGTCAATTGGAAACACAACCAAACAAGTAAATGGGTCATAACCTTTGTTTATGGAAATAAACGCCAACATTAAGAAGTGGCATTGAAAGGTGTTCCAAGTAATAAACATGAATGTTTTACGTGCTATTTTAAAACTTTAGTCTTCTCTTTTCACAAGTTCAGGAATTGCAGGAGAAAGGACTTTTATTCAATTTGTGTTCTGATATTAAAAGTATCCACTAGAGACTGGTGAAGATCTACAACGAAAGAGGTGCTTCTTTTGCTCATCTAAACCCACAGACTACCTAACAATAATTAGCAAGCAAAATTCAATTTTAAAATTATCTAGATCTTTTCTAGAACCTTTATTTTAGCGATTTTCAATCTTTTCACATTCATGCTGCTTATTGATTTTTTAAAAAGATAAATGTCAAATTTTTTCTTAAGATTCAAATAAAAATTTCTACTTGCACTAAAAAGTAACTTTTCATATATTATCTTCTTTTAATGTCCTATAACAAAAAAGTTTTTAAAAAGTCTTAAACACCTGAGTAAAAACTGCTTTCTACAGTTCCTGTAGTTAACGTTAAAAAAAAGGTTGCAACATACTAAGGTCTCAGGAGGAAAACTGCAATACAAGTAAGTACTACTCTAAGAACTTTTATGAGGCATTTGAGGAAGAAATGACTAGTAATCTTCATTTATATAGTGCCCAAGGCCCCTTTGCAATACTGCACATTACAAGTAGTACCCAAGGCCCCTTTGCAATACTGCACATTACAAGTATTATAAAGAACCTACGTAAATCATAAAAACTGAATTCTTACATTTAATAAATGCTAAAAAAACTGCCCTGCATATATATGAGAGAGAGAGAGAGACAAAGACAGAGAGACAGAGAGAGAGACAAGACTATCTCCTGGTTTTTGCCCTAGACTGCAGACTGCCATGAGATGAAAAACTTAGAAAACATACTGAATCAATTAACTTGCATAAAGTTATTCACATAAACATAAACCTTCTCTCTGAGCTACTGATGAACAGACCATTTTACAAAAAAATAATGAAACTCTGGGAGCCAAACTGAAGGGTCCTGAAAGATCATGAACACTAGTAACTAAAGACAGGATAACATAAGTAGTTTTCCTGCCAGAATCCCTTTCATTTTCCTCTACTCTCATAAAGTTCCCATACTTAATTAAAATAAATCCACTGGTTTGGTAAATGGACAATAAGTCTTTTTTTGCACGTGGAATATTTGGCCACTCGCCTATCAATATATTCCAGTGTAAATTTCCCATAAATGACCTGTTTTTCTTCAGCTCTTTTTAGTTCATGAATGTCTTCCTCTCTAAAATGAAGGGATCTGACTCAATCACTTCTAAGGTCAATTCTAGTACAAATATTCTAAGATTCTATGATTCCTATATTGTGGTTTCATTTATATCTTTCCCTAAAAAAAGACAAACTGAAGAGAATCAGCATTCCTTTCCAATTTAACAATCCCAAGTCACTGGCCTTGAAATCTAGCAACTTCTCAAGTTTTCACTTAGGATTCTGAGCACTGATGTTAATATTAATACATCAGAAACACCACTTACATTAAGCCTCTTTATAATGCTTTGTTAAGAACCCACATGTCCTCAGGTAATAGTATTTTATTAGTTCCTTGTTGTAGGTTTCTCGGCAAAAAAAAAAAAATTTTTCACAAACTAATAGGATTAAACAACTACAGCTATTTTAAGGAACCTAATTTCAGGGGGAGTAATCTTCCATGAATTTCTAACTAACATTTAATGTGTACTGGTAAAATAGGGAAGAAAATAACAAAAGTATACAAAACCTAAGAATCTACCTGGAAACCTTCAGCTTCCACTCACAAAACATCTTACATAGAGCCAGGCATCTGTTCTTAATGCGACAACACACTTTACACATTTTTGAGCTCTGTGAGGGGGACCCAACATAAAAGGGAAGAAGATACTGTCTTGCAGGAGCATCTTAAGGCTCTACTGGAAACCTTACAAAAGGGATGACAGAACCTCAGGGTTAGCCCTCCAAAGTCGCAGTCATCTAGTCCAGCCTACAAGCAACCAAGAATCACCTCCCTCTCCCTTTTAACACAGTTAACAAGAGCTCTTCAAATCTTTCTAAAGACTTCTTTCTACTAAGGGGAACCCACAGCTCCCAGCATCCCAATTTGCTTTTGGCTTTTAGGAAATTTTTCCTCATGCCCAAGTGGAATTTGCCCCTCTGAAACTTGTACCCTCAGCTCCTGATTTTCTCTCTAGGGCTAAGCAAAACAAGGTTAATTGCTCTTTCTCATGACAGATCTTCAAATCTTTGAACATAGCTATGAATGTCTCCTCAAAGGTCTCCAGTGCCTTCAACAAATCCTAATATGAGCATATTCTCAAATATCCTGGTGATCTTCTCCTGGACACTTTCCATTTTATCACCCCAAAATCCTAAGACATAGTACCCAAAGTGAACATACATTTATAAAGACCCCAAATGTGGTTTGAGCAAGGCAGAATTCCAGTGAGACTATCACACCTCCCTACTCCTGGGCACTATGGCTCTCAAAATGGGTCCCAAGATGGCATTTTCTGCCTGACATTATCACAGTACTGACCAATACTGAATCTGAGATATACTTGTCTTACCAGGCTTTACTCCTGACTCTCTCAGACTTTTTCTACAATACCCCAGAAACTTCTTCACTCTGCAAACTCAACTGTAGCCTTGGACTCCACATACTTTCAATACCCTCCACCCTTGTAGATTCTCCCTCTGACTGGCTGATCCCTTCCAGAATATCCATTTTTAAACTAAGGCCAGCCATGCCTTCATCCCTGACTTCTGGACTTTCTGTTATGCCTCTTTGATGGGTACCTTCATCTCTACTCCACCGTCCACTTTCAAGCTTCTTTTTATGTTTTCTTTCCCCAATAGAATGTAATGTCTTTGAGCACAGCAACTTTCTGTATCTGTCTTACTAGTGCTTAGAACACTGCTTGGTACATAGTAAACATTTAAATAAATGCCTGTTGCCTTGTTGACACTAAAACTCCTAAATTATTTTTCAGAAGAAGTCCTGGTTAGCCAAGATCCCCCATTCTGAACCTATTTGTCAGACTTTTCTTTTGTCCCAGTTCAATTTCATGTTACAAGATTTTGTTGGAAAGCAGTTCGCCTCTCTTTTCCCTCTCAATTTCTAAAATCTCTGGGGAAAAAGGTTATCACTAAGAAAGAATAAGGAAGAGTAGGATGAAGTGAAGGTGTTTAAGAAAATCCATGAAATAATAACATGCCACACAGGAGTACCAAGATGGATCTAAAAGTCCTCTGGAAATCTCCATTACTCTAAGTTTATTAGCTACATTTTCTAAAAATAGTACATCATTCTTTTTTTAAAAAAACAGACAACTCCCAACTTTTCAATGGATTTGGGGTTCAGCAAACTAACCACATATTAGAAATGTTCTATATACACACTCCTTTTTAAGGGAAAATGTTTTACTATAGGAATTGTGAACATTGCTTTTATTGTATCTTTACAATCAAAAAGAATGGTTTCAGTTTATATGAAAGTAGCAGGCAGACAAGAGCAGTCAAGGCTATGGTGGGGAAACCTGCTACGCAATTTGGCTCAATGACTTTTATGACTCCCTTTCATTCTAGGCACCTCGTCAGAACAAAAATAATAAACCCAAAACAGAATAGTTATTTTTTTAACTCAACCTTTTAAACTTTTGATTTAGATAATTTTAGTGCCAACCGGGGTTAACTATTCAATACACACACATACATACATACACACTTTAGTGCCCACAAACACATGCCTTGAGTTTCTCTACTAAGTATGTGAATATAGAGATCTATCTATAAATGCCTATATATATGACTTTGAAATGGTATTGGTTTGGTTATTAAGTAGGTATCAAATAAAAATCAGGCTGTCTTTGAACTTTAAAATTTCTTCTTAATTCTAATCTGTTGAGACATGAGGCTTATAAACTTATGGGTGTTGCATGTGAATCTATTCTCCTGAATTTGAAGATTTATACACATAAATAGCTGACTATTTTGCATTTGTGGTTCATACCCAACAACATTCCAAAGAAAATTAAGATAGATGAAAACATGGAAGAGTCTTCAGTTCAGACATTTACTTTTCTACCTAAACATTTACGTGAACGTAAACACTAGGTATATTATAATAAAAAGTATGACTTTTTTAAGGGCGTAATGTCTTATTAGATTATTGATTTTGTGAGAATAAATTTAAAATGTGAGTTTTTAAAAACAATCTAATCTAAATATGAAGATAAGTGACTGCCATTTTTAAATCAAAGTTTAAAAATTACTAATATGTGAAAAAGGAAATCTAAAAGAAACTTTAGAGCCCTCAGATGGTAGCTTCTTGACTGATGAATCATTAGTTTTCATGTTCAGAGTTCAGATAAGCTTAAAAATGGAAACCTCGACCTCAATGAAAAGCAAAGTTATTACATGAAAATGATTCCAAACAACTAGGATTAGTTTTTCATTTAAATTCTTTCTGATTAACTTACTTTGAACTTTAGAGTAAAAAAACAAAACCATCTGATGTATTCCCAAAATATATAACGCATAAACCATTGTTTTTAGTGTACCTTTCTAAATTAACCTCCCAAGTACTGGCATAAAGCTGAAGTGACTTCCATTTCATTAGTTTTCCATTTTTTACAACATTATTTAGGCAAAGACCTAAAAATGTCTCTTATCTGAACTTTTTTTAGATTATGTGGGAAATTTTTGTTTCAGGCAAAAATAAAATGTAAGATTTTTAATGAACAATTTAATCCTTTAAGACAGGGAAGCGCCATTCATTCTCATCCACTCAAAAAAGATGGCAAAGAAAACTTTTTAGACTAAGCCATTGGGAAAACATTTTTCCAGTCCACATATGCCCCAACAGTAAGGTTTACTGTCAAAAACACACACCAAACTTTATGTTATACAATTCCCTTTTACATTCACTCTAAATAACAGTGACTAAAATCAGTTTGGGTACTTTTTTCTGAGCAAAAATAAAATAGAAAATGTTGCAGATAACCAAAAAACTCAAATGAAGGCTACAGAATCCAGCAGGATCTTCAATTAAGAAAGAGATGAGTTAGTTCTTTTTTGTGTGTGAAAGCTTTCATTAGGTTTGGTTTTAGGTCTAATGATCTGAAATTTCCTGAAGACTGAAGAGTGGATAGTTATAAACTGGGGCAATAATTAAAAAAGAAAGAGCAGCTGTACTGGACCAATTCAAATAATTATGCAAATGTAACACACTGAGTTTGAATACTTTTGAAATGCTTTTTAAGCAATCAGTTATATTTATTCAAGAAACAGAAAATAATGGCACCTCTGAGACTAACTCAAAGAGCTTCAATGAAACCAAAACCAAAACCCACATTTCCAAACCAAAAATACACAACAATTACTCCAACTTACTGCATGCTTTGCCTCGTGGCACATGTGGTCCTCTTCCACAAGCAATTTCAAACACTGGGCAGTAAATAAACCGGTTACATTTATGTGTGTTTTAATTTGGTGGCTGTAAACTGAGCCCCGCAATCTACTTAGACATTAGAGTACCTAAAAGTCAAAGCCAATTTCTTTTGTAAAAATGACTTGAAATGCTTGGAAGAAATAACAAGCTTCAAGTTATATCTCTATAAGCTCCATTCTTCAAATCCGGGACAAACTGCTGAATGCTGAGACCATTCCAGCTAGACATTACAATTACTGTGACACTCAAAATGGGTAGGCAGGTAAAGGATTTCCAAGAAACTAAGCTGATAAAACCCTGACAAAACTGGTTTAGCAATACCATCTTTCTCATGAACAGCGCTTCTCTGTTTTAGAAAAGCTCAACTCTGAAATATGCCTACTCACATGAAAAACTGGGAACCATTGGTATGTTTCCCTCGATTTGCCATTGACAAAAGGAACGCTCTGTCATGTTTGAGAACAAAGTTTTCATCTGTTTGAAGAAAGAACAGGTTAGTCAGTCTCTAGTTACAAGTCAACTTTAAAATGTGATTTTTATAGTAATATATGGAAAGTTAAGGATGAAATTCTTCTTCTGGTCAGTATAGATAACTCGAATGAAGACTTAAAAAAAGAAAATTAAGTCTAATGAAATAGCAAAAGTTCAAGCAATAAAAGATAGGCCCCCAAAATTTACTTATTAAAGCCTTGAGGGAAAAAAACTATATTTTTTAACACTTTAAAGAAACAACCTTAGAAGTTGTTGTTATGTTTTAAAAAGAACCTGCTCACAAGGCAGATCCGCCCATCAGCTGTTATGGAAAGCCAACAAAGAAAAGCTGTGGAGCTATTCTATTACAAAGTTCTAGTTTCCTCAACAGTTCCAAACACCCTGGTTTAACATGCTTTAGTAGAAAAATAGGTTGAAATAGTTGCAGTTGAAAAATATACATATTGGCACATTTATTTATTGAATTCCTAAATATGAATTATACTACATAAACGAATTCAAACTAACATCATGAAAGATAAAATAAATTAAGTCACAGGGAAACATCTAAATTTTGAGTAAAGATAAGGGTTCTTTCTATTCAGTAGGACTACAAAAGTTGCCAACAAAAGCAGGGCAACAGAAGTGAAAAGATACATTTAAACTGAAAATAGGATCAACTTTCAAAGATACAAGCATTTGTCATGAAACAATCTAAAGCCATCTGAAGAGTCTACACAGCGTTACAACTTCAGACTCACAGCCAGACAGAGCCATATTAATTATCAGCTACCACAAACTTAAAGGGCACTGAGAAAGAACCTGGTGAGGAGCACTTAGAGAGATGTTCTAACAAAGGACAACTACTTCTGCACAACTATTCTTCATGTTTCCTTCAAACAGTCACAGAAGCATCCTTCTTCAAAACAAACATTTGGTCATAAAAATTCATTCAACAGAAACATAGAGTACTTTAAAAATAATTACCTTATGAACAGGCTTCTGAAAAGAGTAACAATCCAATTTTTCAAAAGAAATATACAAGGCTATTATAACACTGTAGCTCTCACGGTTTTGAGACCTGAAACTAGACCCCCACTACTAATCTTTGCAAATCTCTTTTCTGGGACATTTTTGGAAAGAGGCAAAATTTAAAGTTACTTTTTAAAAGTTTTATGCTAACACTATATAGCTATAATCACATCTTTCTAGTAACACAAAATAAAACATACAAACCTTTGGAAAAAATACCACATTTTAAAACAAATTTGTTGCTTGTATTGAAAAGAATCTCTAGATTGTTTTTTCTGACAAGTAACTGACAACCATGAAAAGAAAAGAAATCCAGACAAACGTAGGTATGAAATCATACACAGAATTCTCCACACCTTCAAGCAATCTAGAAATCCAGCCATAATTGCCCCAGGCTGTCCATAAATTTCTTAGGAAGGGTGCAAAGGAACAGAGTTTGAATTTGTGTTACTGAGCTTTGTTCTCTTACCTTTTCATTTTGCAAAAGACCACATTCTCTATAAACAAAAGAATATGTTGACAGTTTTAGGCAGGAAGATAGGAGTTTTCATGAATAAAGTTGCCTAACCTCCATGCTGAAAGTCATGTTTAACCAATAAAGTTAGCCTTAATTAATCTTGTCAATTAAAAGTTAAATATTACAGTAAGTTTACCCCAAAATTCATGCAGATAAAAGTATTTTCATGCAAAGTTAGTTTCATGCAAAAGATGAACTATTAAACTTTTCATTAAACGTCTAGGATTCAAACTTTCTTTAACCCAAAATTGAAACAAAAACCATAAAATATTAGGCCTTACCTTTAAAATAGCCACCATATATTGATTCTCCTCCTTTCCCATTACCTGTAAAATATGGATTATATTAAGCCATCCTGAAAATTATACATGCTAAATTTACTATATGCAGTTATTTTCAAGGAATTAGTTTTAGAGTTCCTATGTTGCTAGAAGGCAATTCTAAAAAATTCTATATTATGAAAACCACACTGCTCTAAAATCATTTAAAAACTCAAGACTTAACTCTCTGAGGCAAGACTCTTTTAACCCTAACATCCAAATAGATGCTAAATTCTATCACAAAAAAATATTATTTCATTATTATTATTTCAACAAAAGCCCAGTTTTTCAAGAAGTAGTCAATGCATCGAAATTGGAGTCAAAGGACCTGAATCTGAATCCAAACTCTACTACTCACTACCTGTGAGTACCGAGCAAGCCACTTACCCTCTTTGGGCCTTAGTGCATTTACCTGTAAAATGAGGGGCTTGGACTAAATACGGGTTCCCATTTAGTGGTTCACAAACCTGTTGGAGGTTCATGATAATGGTTCAAGGAGCCTGTGTTAGAAATTTTTTTTTTACAATACCTCAAGGAGTAAATAATTGCTTATGAATAATATGAGTAGTAGAATAAATTAAAAGGTTTGTGAAACAACAAAAGTTGAGAACCACAAGTTCGAGGTCCCTCCCAGCTCTAAGTCTATGATACTTTGAAGTAATTATATTATGAAAAATCAATTCATGAAAAAAAAAGAGGAAAATATTTTAATATTTTAAGATGTAAAAATCAGAAAAGGCATTCAACAAGCATTGAGTACTATATACATCTAGCTCTAGTCTAAGTTGTAACTTAGGCAAATAAATGATGAAATATTCTAGAATCTAAACAGATGGAGTGTTATAAGCATAATGTTCACCTTTACCTTCACTGAAGTCCCCACCCTGAATCATAAAGTTTTTAACCACACGATGGAATGTAGACCCCTTGTAACATAACTTCTTTCCAGTTGTTTTCCCAAGACCTTTTTCACCTGAAAAAAAAGGTTACTGCTACAAATATATACAGACAGAAACACACGTGTGTACATGTGTGTATGTAAAAATATGCAATTTTAAAGAATTAATAATTTACTGAGGAAGACTTTCTATGTTCCCAGAACTAGACTGAGCACAATGGGGAGATCCAAGTAAAAGTCTGGCCCCAACTCTCAATTAGCTAACATTTCTTTTTAGAGATAAAGAATATAATTAAATCTTAATTTGTATGGAAAGGACTATAAGAAATAGAGGCATTAAAAGAAATCATAGCTGTGTGTTGAAATAGAGAAGTAAGATTTGAGTTGGTTCTTATAGAGTACTAGGTTTGGGGTAAGAAGATGGTTTTGTCATTTCTAGTTTTGTCACTACCTAGCTTGAGTAACTAGAAGCAAATCATCTAATATGTCTAAGCCTCAGTTTCCTCATGTGTAAGGCATGATATTTTACATTTCCTCCCTCATATGGTTGTTGTGAGGAAAGTATTTTATAAATCTTTAAGGGCTAGAAAAATGAGTTATTATTGAGGATGAATGTAGGTTACAGCATGCACAAAGACAGGAAGGGGATACCTGTATAATATGTTCAGGGGATAGTGAGTGAGTATTTCTGGCTGAAACAGAGGAATCCAGTTAGAGAACAGTGGAAAAAAAGGGTGGATACGTAAAAGGGAGGGTAAATCATAAAGGGCACTGGAAGCTATGCAGGAGTTTATATTTAAGGTGGTAAGCAATAGTAGCTATCGCAGATTCCCAAACAGGACAATGATATGATAAAAAAAAAATTTATATTTGAGGAAGATTAATTTGGCGGCAGTATGCAGGATGGATTGGAAGAAGGAAATCAGACAGAGGAAAACCAACCTGAATTCCATTACAATAATAAAAGAAGGATGTGACTGGGACTTGCACTAGCAACATAACTGATTCAAGATTTTTACACAGATAAATTAATACTATTAACTTGTGATTTATATAAAAATAAGTTGATAGAGAAGTATTTGTTAGTATTTTTGTACACATATAATACAAATTTATATATAGGCATAAATAGATATCTCCTCATGATAATAAAGGGCAATAATAGTCTTTATTGACAATTACAGATTTGGAAAGTTGAATTTTGTCATAGATTAGAACTGAATTTCTTACATAAACTGTAAGTGAATTCTATTTTCAGAATCATACTTTTAAAAATCTCAGCAGGTTTTACCACATAAGAGAGTAGAAGTCTTACAACTCTTTTTGTTATTTCCAAAATAATGGTTCCCCAGTATTTTCAGAGGAATCAAATAAAGTGATTTACAAAATTCATTTCACTCTACTTTTTCTTGAAAATATCCACTTTGTCAATCAAGAGACAGTTGAAATCAAGGTCAGTTTTCTTCCCATAGGAAATACTTAATACTTCACTTACCTGAGCATAAGCAAAGGAAATTTTTGCATGTCTTTGGACATATGTCTGAGAAGAGCTGAAACATAATACGACCAACTAAAAGAAAACATATGGAAAATAAGCTGTTATCAAAAATGAATCATTATCAAATAAATTCAAAATACTTTTAACATATCCAATGAAACCCATTACCACAGAAGAAAAGATTCAAACAGGCAACTGAAATCCACAAACAACTCAAAAATCTTATTTTAACCATTTGTTTTAACTTTTCCACAAACATGGCTAAGCATTAAAAACAAAGTAAAACAAGAGAGAAAACTATAACTGGAGCTCAACCATTTCTCCTATGACAAACTATCAAAAATGAGAACTTTGTGAAGAAAGGGAGCTGGATCTAATCGTCTACCTCCTCAAGTTCTTATCTTTCTAGAATTGGGCCAAGAAGCAGATGCTACAATTCCTGGCCTGCCTGAAGGTATACCATCACATATCCTAGCCCAGCACACCCTCACACTGGAGGTATAATCAGATGTAAGATACACAAAAACGTAGCCCAGCAGGAAGAAGCAGAAAGGTCAGGAGAAGCTTGGGCAATCTAAATACTACAGAATACCACTTCCTGAGCCAACTCTCCCCACGGAGACCATGTGTATTTGTAGATGCATAAGCCCCACGTTTAAGGAGAATGTTTTGTAGCTACTGATCTTACTATGCCAGCAAAATAAAGGTCATTGCTAAGAGTTAACTGTGTCTAATAGATTATTGTTAACAAGTACATCAGCTGGTGCATATGATCTACAGTGTTAGTACAGAGGCCGCTAGTGATGCAATGGATAGAGCGCTGGGCCTGGAGTCAAATCTAGCTTCAAATACTAGCCATGTGACACCAGGCAAGTTACTTCTGTTTGTCTCAGTTTCCTCTTTTATAAAATAGGGATAATAACAATAATACCTGACTCACAGAGTTGTGAAGATCAAAGGAGACAATTGTAAAGCACTTTGTAAAATCTTGAAGTGCTATTTAAGTACTAGCTTTCACTAGTGTAGATTCACAAGGTTAGCCCTAGAACCTGAAGTAGCTGCCATCATCTAGAGGATTCAACCCACAAATGTTCACAGAGGGTGTTACATGGTGCTTCAGGAATTAAATGCATTAAATACATGAAATTTTCCTCCCTGGACTCCATATAGTACCAAGTAATCTGACCAGCATTTCTCAAGCACTATGTTAGGTACTGGGGATATAAAGACCACAATGAAACATTCCTTTGTCCTCAAGAGGCTTATATTCTAGCATAGGGACAAAAATTTCATGGACACCTGTCAATAGATACAAATATATGCATAGTAAATAAAAGTATTTGGGGGGGAGGGGTAGCTAGCAGTTGGAGGAAATCAGGAAAAGTCCCATTTAAAGGTGATGCTGGAGGAGAACCTTGAAAGACGTTGGAGATGATGAGAGGGGCAAGGCAAGAAAGATCCGTTCATGGTGTTTGGTATGTGCCAGGCACAGTGCTAAGCACTTTACAACTACCCTAGGAGGCAGATGCTGTTAAAGTCTCCATTTTATAGTTGAAGAGATTTACCCAAAGTCACATGGCTGGTAAGTATCTAAGGCTGAATTTGAATTCAGGTCTTCTGTATCTCAAATTTCAATTCCATCCAACTAACTTTGCTAAGTACAGTATTTACACATACTCCTATACTCAAAACTAAGGATACAAGGATAAAAATGAGTCTGTCCTCAAGGAACTTACAATCTATCTACTCTATCCCTGAATGTACAAAGAAGTCCATTCAAAGTATGGGGGTGTAGGCAAAGGTACAAAGGTAAGATAGAATACTGCGCATGAGGAAGAACAAGAAAGCAGCCAGACTGGCTGGAATATGGAGTGCATGAAGAGAAAAAGGAATGTGTAACATGCCTGAAAAGCTAGGTTCCAACCAAACTGTAAAAGGTTTGAAGTGCTAAAAAGAAGAGTTCACATTTTATAGAAAAGGAAATAGGGAGCCAGTGGAGCAGCATGGTCAGACCTGTGTTTTAGGAGCATCCCTTTGGCAAATGGGTTGAGGCTGGATTAGAGAAGAAGATGCTAGAGGCCACTGAGGAGGCTACTGAAATAGGGCAGGTGAGATGTGTGAGTCTAAGGTGATGGTCACAAGAATGAAGAGTAGAGAGTAGGAGATGGATGTGGGAGGTGTTCTCAAGACCAATGAATCAACAGAATCAAGATTTGGTATTCAAATGATAAGCAGAGTGAGGGAGAGAAGAGTTAAGAATAATGCAACAGTTGTGAACTTCTGTAGCAAATGGATGAACGCCACGAGCCCATAATAGAAGAAGGAGCGCTTGAGGTGCGAATAACAGTTGTTTTGGCCATGCTGAATTTGATACTTATAGAGCCTGAGTTCATATTCAGCCTCAGAAAAGTATTAGCTGTGTGACCCCTGGGCAAGTCACTTAACCTCAGTCTGCCTTAATCCAATGGAGAAGGAAATACCATTGCTAAGAAAACCCCAAGGACAACATTGGTCCACGGGGTCACAAAGAGTCAGATATAACTGAATCAACAACACGAAAAGTAATTATCTACGCCAGGTTTCAAACTCAGGTCTTCTTGACTCCAAGAGCAAGGAAAAATTCAATTTACGTATAGGACTTCACAGGGAAACGGCATCAAAACTGAACAACAGGATGTCCACCTGGAAATGTCCAACAGATAGTTTGTGAATATGGAACTAGAGTTCAGAAGAGAGCTCAGGGCCGGATAGAGAGATCTGAAATTTGTCTGTATAAAAATAATAACCCAAAAGAGTTAATGAGACCACCAAGAAAGTATAAATAGGTAAAAACAATTAATAATCATGTAGCACTTACTATGTTCCTGGCATTGTGCTAAGCACTTTACAACTATCTCATTTGATGCTTAGAAACCTGGGAGGTAGGTGCTATTATCCCCATTTTAACGATGCAGAAACTAAGCAAACTGAGGTTAAGTGACTGGCCCAGGATCACACAGCTACCAATTATCTGAGGCCAGATTTGAATTCAGATCTTCCTGACTCCGGGTTGGCATTCTATCTAATGGACCACCTAGCTGTCAATATATTGTTTTTGACAATTCACCCATTACCACCAAGTAAATGCTAGTTCAAAGTGAAGCACCTTCTGATCCCCTGTATTCACTGCCAAATACTTGTCTACAAGATAAAACTCAGTCATGAAACCTCAAGAGCTGGAAAGGACCGCAGAGGATATTTAGTTAACGCACACCTAATCAAGAATTCTCTCAACAACGTGTGTTAAGTGATGCACCAAGCCTTTGTTTTCAAGGTTTCTAATGAGGGGGTCCGCTGTGCTTCTGGGCAGCTCTAGCAGCTGGGAATCCTGCCTTACGTTAAATCTAAATCTGCCTTTCACAGTTTCCCACTACTTAAGAGTTTGTTTGCTTTTCCATATGAAAGTCCTTGAAATCTGAAGATAGTTATCATGGCCCCTTCTAAGTGTTCTCTTCTCTAGGCTAAACATCTTCAACCTCTTCAACTGATTATATGGTCATAACAAGGCATAATCTCAATGATTTCTACCACCCTGTTTGTGTCAGCCCTGTCAGATTCTGTTACCACATTGTGGGATCTTCCTGGCAAAGATACTGGAGTGATTTGCATTTCCTTCTCCAGCTCATTTTACAGATAAAGAAACTGAGGCAAACAAAGTTAAGTAACTTGCCCTGGGTCACAATGCTAGTAAATGTCTGAAGCCGGATTTGAATTTAGGTCTTCCTGACTCCAAGCCTGCAGTCTATCGACTGTACCCAGCTGCCTACCTCTGGCCATTTTCAGGACTTCCTTTGATGTATGTGAGGCAGTTTTTTGCAAAACCTCAAATAACTCACGTTTCTGCTCCTAAAAATTTCAAACTATCTTATCATTTTACTGTCCTTAAATTATTTATTAGAAATCAAAGGGAGCCCCCTAGTGGTACTGAAACTGAAAAAAATAGTTTATCAGTGATAAATCTTTCCAAAGGTCAATTTCTGCTTTTCACTTGCCACTACTACTTATGATTATTTCAAAGTCATACCCTGGTCACAGCTAACACTGATAACTTGGCCCCAATTTTTCTGCTGACCTCCAATCGCACATCTCCAACTGCCTTTCAGATATTTCAAATTGGGTATCCAGTAGGCTTTTGAAACTCTATGTCCATAGAGAACTCATTATGTTTTCCTGTAAACCTCTCCTCCCTCCCAATTACTGTAGAGGGCAACACCATCCTCCCAGTCCCTCAAATTCTTAACCTAGGAGTCAACCTGCTTCCTCACTATCTCTCATTCCTCACCCCACTCCCCCAAAATTCAAGAAGCTGCCAAGGTCAGCGATTTTACTTTTACAACACCACTCTAGTGCAGGCCCTTATCACCTTATGCCTAGATTACTGCAACAGATGCTGGTGGGTCTGCCTGCCTCAGAGTCTCTCCCCACTCCAATCCATCTGCCATTCAGAGATTATAAAGTGATTTTCCCAAAGTGCAGGTCCAATTATATGACTGCTCTCTCAATAAAATCCAGCGGCTCACTTTTGCCTCCAAGATCAAATACAAAATGCTTAGTTTCACATTCAATGATCTTTCTCTAGCCCCCTCCTACCTTTCCAGTCAACTTGTACTCTTTGAACCAGTGACAATGGCCTCTTGGCTGTTCCACAAACAAGACAGTCCATCTCTTGGCTCCAGGCATTTTCTCTGGCTGCCTTCTATGCCTGAACCCTCTGCCTTCCTCTGCTCTAACTACTGACCTCTCTGGCTTCTTTAAGTCCCAACTAAAATCTTACCTTCTACAAGAAGCCCTATAAATTCTAGTGCTTTCCCTCTTTCAATTACTTCCTAATTATCCTGTAAATTTATCTATTTACATCTTGTCTCCCTCCTTATGATTGTGAGCTCCTTGAGGACCAGGACTACCTTTAGCTTCTTTTTGTACATAGTACAGTGCCCAGCAGGTGCTTTAAGGGTTTACTGATTTCATTTGAAAGCACTTTAAAAACACTATCTTAACAACCTCATTTTCCTATATCAGAAATTGATAGCTATTATACTCACAGAGAGCCCTCTTAAATTTACCAAGATGAAAGACAAAACTATCTTTAATCTCTTGATCCCTACTGAAGGAGCAATGTGAATAAAGGTTTTCTCTCTAAAGAGCATGAGGTGCAATCCAGAGTGAAGACAGATGTTTCGACTTCAATACCATAGTGGAATATATACCACCACAATGAAGCAGATGGAGCAACTATGAAAGAAACTATTTAAACAATATACAAAACTTAAGAGATACTGCAAAAGTTAAGGTTTTTTAAAATTTAGTTAATTTATTTATAAGTTTTCAGTTTTCAACAATCACTTCCATAAGTCTTAAATTTTTTCCCCCTCCCTCTCCTCTCCTTCCTTCTCCCAAAAGCTAAGTTTTGAATTCTATCCAATATCAGTTCAAACTATTCTCCAATGGTAGCTTTAAATATTTAAATTGATAAAGGAGGATAAAAATAAAGTGTAAAAAAAAGAGAACTGGTTTGATTCAAAAAGCAATGTAAAATTATTCTACCATAATCATAAAATCATGGAAATAAGACCATAGATTCAGAGCTAGAAGGAACCTCAAAAGCCATCAAATCCAATGTCTTCAATTTAAAGAAAAGGAAACTCAAGGTCACAGAAATTTAGGGCTTCCTCTTCCATCCTTGGCCTCCAAAGTCACTGGACTATCAATATTTATACTTCTATGGAAGTAACAAAACCTTATTTAAAATATGAACTTTTTAGTTTCAAAATAAATCATCTGTTTCTTATAACAGTGCTGAAGTTTTAGATAAAGACCCCAAACCATAACTTCTCGAGCTGCTTACCAGCAAGATAAAATACAAAGAGCACTTCTGTCAGAAAAAATGCATTTGATGCCTTTTGACCCACTCCCAAGGAGGTCAATGATAGAAGGAAAGACAACATATATAGAAAAATATGTTATGGCAGCACCTTCAGTAGTTACCAACAACTGGAAATAAAGTGGGTGCCTGTCAGTGCAGCAGAGATGTCTCCTGGATCTAGACGTCTCCTTATATCTTCAAGGGCCATAGGGGAGTCTAGTAAAACAAAAGGCCTCTAGAAAGGCACCAAGGTTGCCCTGTGGATAGGACATCAGGATTGAAATGACAAAGGTCTGAGATCAAATCCAGTGTTAGACACCTACTAGCTGTGTGGGTGTGCCCCTGAACAAGTCACTTAACTTGTTTCAGAGCAAGCAAAGGAATTGTTTTATGCAAAGCAAATTCTAACCATGGAGAGGGGTTTAAGGAAAGGACTTGTGACTACCCTCTGCTCAGGAGAAAAAGAAGAGGGGAGCAGAAATAGACTGTATCAAAACCTGAGCACTAGTGCTCTTTATAAAGAAGGGGTCACAAACTGATCAGCACAACTAATCATAATTCCAGAGGATCAGACATAAATTTTTTTGGTCAGAGCCAAAGGGAGAATTTGTTTTACTCAATTATGCATATTTATGCAAGCGTTTTGCTTTTTTTTCCCTTCAACTGGGAGGAAAGGTGGTGTTTAGTCAATTAAAAAAATAAAATAATGTTTTAAAAAAGGTTGTAGGCTGAAGTTAGAAGGAAAGCAAGTAAATGGAGAAAAAAAATCTTTGTAGCAAGTTTCCCTAATAAAAGTCTCATTTCTAAGATATGTGTAGAGGGGATTCAAACTTATAAGACTAAATGTCATTCCCCAATTGATAAAGTCAAAGGATATGAACAAGCTGTTTTCAAAAGAAAAAATGAGACATGCAAGCCATCAATAATCATATAAAAAATGTTCCAAATCACTAATAATTAGAAAAATGAAAATTAAAACCACCCTAAGCTTCTATTCCCTCAGATGAGCAAAGATGACAAAAAAAACCCAGAAAATGACAAATTCTTGATTCATTTTGGAAAGCAATTTGGAATTATGTCCAAAAATGTTACTAATTGTGTATGTCCTTTGGCCCAACTACTAGGCCTATAAGGATAAAAAGGACCCATATACACAAAATATTTGCAACAGCTATTTTTATAGTCACTAAGGTGGGGGAGAGGATCAATTGGATATCACTGTGCCATAAGAAATGATGAAAAACACGGTTTCAGAGGAACCCGGGAGGGCCAGGTGAACTGGTCACCAAAGGAAGGGTGCAGAGCTGAGAACAATTTATATGATAACACCACCATAAAGACAAACAGCTTGGATTTCTGAGGTACACACTGCACTACCCCAGCACCAGAAGACTGAAGATGAAAGACGCTCCTAACAGAGGTGAAGCATTCGAGACACAGGATGAAGACATATATTCTTTAAAACTTCCATGTCATTTTATTTTCAAATGAAGATCCATCTTCTCTCCCTCACGCCTCCCTCTCCCTCTTCTACGTTGGTCATATCTCAATTCGCGTCATGTCCGTCACCTCTCTATCTGAAGGAGGCAGGTAAGATGTTTTATCATGCGTGTTCTGAAACGGTGGTTGATCTTTGTTGTTGATCAGAATGTCAAGTCTCTCAGTTTGTATTGAAATATTTTTACAAAGCCAATGTGGGAATTTGTTTCATTTGATGATATTTCTTAGAAGAATTTAAGCTTTTTTTTTCAGTGAGGAAAGGGAAAAAAATGCTTACTAATTCAAAGATTAAAGTTTTTAAATATACTTTTAAAATGGGGATATTGAGGAGTACCAAACATACCCAGCCCAAACTGTATGTATACATGTGAAAGCTCCTGGCAGAACATGGCAAAAACTTTAAACCAAGATCACAGCTAAAATGGATGAAGTCATTTTAATTTCTCTGGGCCTCAATTTACTCAACTGTAAAATAATGAGATTAGAGCTAAAAACTGCTTTTCAGAAGCACCTTAGTACCATACTAGTGGTATGAGCACGCATGAGAAGATGTTTCATAGATATTTGTGATTAACTAATTTTATTTATAAATAATAATAGTGTATAGAGTACCTCGACCCAGAGTAAAAACCTGAGTTAAAATTCAGCCTCTGACACTTATTAGTTGTGTGACCCTAGGCAAGTCACTTAACATGTTTGCCTCAGCTGAGTATTGACCTAACAAGGTTGATGAAAAGATCAAATGAGATAACATTTGGAAAGCACTTATTAGCACAAGTCGTCCCTTTCCTTCTCTTCTCTCCCTCCCCCCTGCCATGCTGTCTCAGGAGCTATAAGCAGTCTTTCATAGCTTAGAATCTCAAAAAGAAAAATTCAAAAATGCTTTTTTTATCTCATATATCAAACAAAACGATCTGATTTATTTTGGATTTTGCTTTCACAGATGCATTTTTCTCAATTCAAAAGCAATACTTCATATTAGATTGCTTCTTTACCTCTCTGAACTCTTCAGTATCTCAAATTTCAATTCGATTCAATTAACTTTGTTAAGTATAGTATTTACATGTACTCCTGTACTCAAAACCAAGGCTACAATAATGAAAATAAGTCTTTCCTCAAGGAGCTTAAAATCTAATAAGATTACAATATCCATGCAAATAAGTATGAGACAAAACAGAATGTGACAGTAACAAAAGTACAACGGAGACAAAACACTCTAGGTCTGTGGGGTATAGGTACACCCCTCTTCCACCACCACCACTGATCACATGCCTGGTTTTCATAAACTGCTGTGGTCAAAAATATTTCTCACCTGACAGTCAATCTTCTGGTGACAAACATTCCTGACTCTCAGCTAGGAGAGTTAGACCAGAAAGAGAGTCTGTTGCTGACATAGTACCTTCCAGAGCTTTCTAGAATCAGGGATGAGGCAGCAGAACTGTACCTATCATGTGCATGCCCTTTGGAGAAGCTGAAGTGCTCTTGTGTATATTAATTCATTCTGTTCTAGCGCTGTTCCCCTTTTGGATTATAAATTCCATTAAAGGGATGTATTATCAACTCTAGACATACAAAAATCCCCAGAGTCTATACTTAGCTCAGTTTCATGAACGAGAAGACTTTTAATAGACCTTTATGAAGAACTAATTGCTTAGATGTACTTCAATTTTTCTGGACACATGATTTACTAATTCTGTATTATCAGAACACCACACGGGCAAAAACATTCACTCCAATTTTATCCTCATAACTCAGGTTTGAATTAATGCTTCACTCATTCAAAATACACTTGTTAAATATCTACTACTACAGGACACAAACAAATAAGATTTGGTCTTGGCACTCAAGTATTCCAGTCTAATGAATGAGATAACTGAATACAAATAACAAAGCTAATAAAAAGCGGTGTGGTAGAATCAGAAGAGAACAGGGATTGACCATTCCAATTCTGTGGGAGTAGGAGTAGAAAAGGAAATTCCAAAGCCAAGAATACTCTCAGAAAGACAAAGCAAAATAAAACCCCTTCCTAATTTATTTAAAATTCAAAGCTAGAGAAAATGAGTTGCAAGGAACTATCAGTCCATGAGTGAAAATAACTCTGTTTTCCTAATACTTCCAGACCCTTTCTGCTTGACTATTCTGAAACTTCTTACTAACAGAAAGAAAAAGGTCATAGGTGATGTCTGCAAGGCAACTTCCTGTGGGGCCAATGGAAGAAGAAAGCTACTACTCAACAGTTATCCCCAAGGGCTCCTTTATGAATTAACATGAATAAATTTGGAAGGACTTTGGACCAAAGAAAGGGCAGCTTGCCAAAAATTTGATAAAGATTATGTGGCAGTTGTATTTTCCAAGTCCTAGTAGTGAAGTCTGTAATCACCTTTCATATCTCAAAACTTCTAAGGAAAATACTTTTACTTCGAAGACAGTACAACAAGTGGCAAGCTTTTCTCCCCAAATGAGCTTTTTAAACATCCATAAGATGACCAAGAGTAGCACCAGGGGAGCTCTGGGGGACTAGCTCAGTGGGATATTCCATATAATGTCAGATCACAGGATCACAGATGCAGAGAGAGGCTGGTAATCAACCTCTTTATTCAGTTGATGTGTTGGCTGATTTTATCAAATTTTTTTCGTGTCTTCACTCTTTTGTTACAAAGTGGAGTATAGGAGGAAGTTAGACTATATTCGGAAATAAGTGTGATATAAAAACAAAAGACATTCCAAAAAATCTTTCAAAAACATTCCTGGTGAACTCCAGGTACTCAAGAAAAGTTCCGGTCACTCAAGGACACTCGTCCTCAACACATCTACTCTGTGCAAGGCACTGGGCATACAATGGGAAAATACAGAACCATCTCTGCCCTCAGTGAGTTTACTATATCCTCCAAAATACAAAATCATTTCAGGAGGGAGGACAGAGCAGTGAAGGTAGGGAGGTAAGCACCCTGAGAAGAGATGGTACATTCCAGCAATGGGGGTCAAAACACTGTCAGGCATGTTTAAGGTGGGGAGCAATTCACTGTCTAGTGAGACTAGAACACAAAGTGTATAAAAGTGAATAACGTGAATAAGGATGGAAAGGTAGGAACCAGAATGTGAAGAGCTTTAATCAACAAGCAGGAGAGTTTCTACTGTATCTTAAGAGTCAACAAGGAACCACTGAGGCGGTGACACAGTCAGACCTGCTCCCTTACGCTGTTCTGGCAACCGCGAAGGATGAGAAGAACAAGAGAGCATAGTGGCAAAAAGGGGAATGAAGAGACTACTCCAGCAGTCCAGGCAAGGCCTGCGAGTTATGTGATCACAGAAAAGGGGGCACCACAAGAAATGTCAGCACAGAATCAACAGTACCTGACTAGTGATTAGAAATGGGAAAGGAGGGAGAAGGATCAAGTCTGGGTCCACATTCCTGGTTCTGCTATCGTCTTTCTTTTGTAAACTGAACCTATGATTCCATCACTGTTAGCTTTCCTAGGAGTAACTTCCTCTCCCACATACATCATGGATCTAGAGCTAAAAGGAGCCTTAGAAGCAATCCAGACCAATCTTATTTTAGAGATGGAGAAACTGAGGCCCAGAGAGGTAAAGTTACTAATGGGCAGAGATAAGATTTGATGACAAGGCCATCATTTTGTTGCTTTCACTTTCAAAAGAATGACTTACACTATATATAACTTACATTTACTTTGCATATGTCCTGTGTTTTCTTAGCATCTTCCTAGCAGAGCGTATCTAAGGTCCTCGATGGCAGTGACGTCCCCCTCATACTCACCGACCTAGCAGTGTTGGGCACATGGTTGCCTCCCACGCCCCAGTGTTAATAAATGTTTACTAACTGCTTGTACATTAATTCATTTACATTAAAAGATGCAAACTTCTGCTGATAAACAGAGACAGCACGTTTTTCATGTTGCAATGACCTCATTTTCACCAGAACCTCTTACTCTCTAATCTGGGCAAGAGTGATTACTATCAACAATCTCTTCCCTGTGAGGTTCTGTTGTGTAGATAAAATGAATACCAAACATGCAAAGTAGAACACATTATGTGAATAAACACTGGCCAAATTCTGTTTGAGAACAAAGCAGCCGCTCCAAATAAAGCTCCCTTCAACAAATATCTTTCTGAAAAGCGAAGTGGAAATTGTATCCAATGACACATTTTAAATATCTAATAATCACCTTGAAAGGGAAAACATTCATTACTATGCACAAATAAGTCCAAATAAGTCAGTTCACTTCTACTCTGGACGTACTGTATAACAAAAACAATAGTCCCCCAAGCACAGCTCCTCCTTCCTTTAGAGGGATACACCTACACTAGTATTTTTCATTACCAGGATGTTTTCCCACAACCAAAGAAAACCAGTTCCTTTGCATCTGTGGACAGTCCTTTCCACTATTACTGAAATAATTCATTAGCTGAAGGCAAAGCCCCAGTGATGAGCCTTTGAGAATACGGCCAGGCTGGTCCTAAGGAAGATCTATACAAAGCAATCAATCATCAAAGCCTTTCCACCCAGGAAGGACTTGCCAGAGCTTGTGACTGAGTAGCACAACCTTCAGAAACTCAGAGTTACCTCCATATTAAAGTAAGAAACTGTTATTACCAGGCATCACCCAAGTGACCCTACAGTGGAACTGGCTGGTACCACTAAGTACCACATCACTTCGAACACAAACGTTTGCTGACCTGAACTGCACAAAGACACAGGTCACAACACCGTCATGCAGGGCAGGCCCGCGTAGGGCTTCCGTGGCAATGGTTCTTGGTAGTCAGGATTTGGTCTACACCACGAATATGGTGGTAGTAACAACACTCAGAGCTAGCACTCACTTTACACAGCACTTTAACGTTGGCAAAACACCTTACAAATATCACCTCCTCTGATCCTCACAACAACCTTGCTATTATTAGGGAAGGTTGTGATCTCTGCTTCACTTCAGGGAACAACGCAGTGAATCTGACTTGCTTTCCCAGGGACCAGGGTTTGTAGTGCACTTAAAACCGAAATCTGAAGAAAATGTTCTACTTGATATAAAGGTCGGACTGACAACTTCCAGCCCATGCTAAAAAGAGATGAGATAAATCCTACATACGCAAGGAGGTGATTAAAACTACCATGACAAGCGTGGGAAACAAGTCCCTTCACAGAACCCTGTGGAAAGAGCTGGGAAAGGAACACGTCCTAATAATACTTACGCGTTAGGGTAAGCATTCGGTCTCCGGCAACCCCAGCCATCTGGGGGCACGCTTTATCTAACACAGGATGTACAACACTACCATGTACAGTACAGTTCCTGTGAGTATCATGCAGAAAGCGCTCATGGCTCCAGTTTTACATACGAATCCGGCAGGCTGATTTTCACAGCTTTGTAGGGGGAGCCCCAGAAATTCTGGCCGTAGATTCCCTTAGGAAACGCAGCCTGGACGGCAGACTCGGTGCAGCAAGGCGGCCACAGAAATGATTAGATCCCAGTAAAACCGAGGTGGCGGAACTGGGAAGGGGGTCAGTGTGCCCTGCAGCGTGAGGGGGCCGCTGCGGGAAGGAGGGGGGACAGTGCCCGCAGGCACCCAGACCCGCATCCTCGGCTGCCAGGCGGGCAGTGGCAGAGGCCGCCCCGGGGGTCGGCTCCCCAGCTCCACCTAACGAGACGGACACCGTCCTGGGGCTGCGGTCCGAGGGTCAGGCCCCGCCTCAGGCTGCCCACGAACAGCTTCCCATCACAGCAATTAATCCAGTCACTTAGTAAGCGCCTCCCACGGGTCAGGCACCAAACACAGCAGGGGGCCGGGCCCTCGGCGTCTCCCACCGCGCACACGGCAGGCACCGCATAAATGCCGGTTGAACCGCGCTGACCTACACGGGCCTCCGGCGCAAGGTCTGCTCCATCTGCAGACGCACGTCTCGGCTCCCTTTCCGCCTCCAAGCAGTCTAACCCATCATTTTCCCGGTTATCGGGGCGCCATGTGGGGGAAGGTTTAACGGGGCCCGACGCCGGCCAGACCGCTCCCCACGGCCCCGGGCCCCTCATTTCCAGCCCGTCCCCGTCCCCGCCCCCTCCCCCGGGCCGGGCCCGGAACAAAGAGGGGCTCGGGCAGCGCCGCGGCCCCGGAGGAAGGGGGTGTGCCCCGCGGCCCCCCGGCCCCGCTCACCCGGCTCGCGGTTGATCTCGATGTCGAAGTGGCACTGCGGCCGGTCCTGCGCCCCCATCGCGACGGACGCGGCGACGGCGACGGCTGGCCCTGGGACGAGGGAGGAGGAGGAGGCTGGTCAGGAGGCGGCGGGGCCCGGGCACCGGCCGGGGAGGGCGGGGAGGAGGGCGGGGCTCCCGGGGACGCGCGCGGGAGGCCGGAGGGGGTGTCTCCGAGCTCCGGCCATCGCGAAGGGCCAGGCCGAGGGCCCGCCCGCGGGGACGGCAGGGGGGCCGGGAGGGACAAGGAGCGGCGGGCCTCACCTGGCGGCTCCTCCAGCGGCCACCGCGACCGCCCCCCCCCGACACCGGGAACCGACCGGCGCTTCCCCCTCCTCCCGCTCAGGCCCGGCCTCGCTCCTCAGCAGCCCCCTCCCCTTAACGCCTTCCGCCCCCCTTCGCTCCCCTTGCCTTTTGGCGTCGCCAAACCACGCGAGATCACTGCCAAAGGCCGCGAGAACCCCGACGGCGAGGGAGGGGGGATAACGGAACCACGAGAAGAGTGCGGGGGGAGGGGAGGAAAGGAGAGGGGGCGGGGGCCCCGGCGCTGGAGCTAGCCTTAAAGATCTTGCTCCCTCTGAGGGGGGAAAAAGAAGGTCGGTGGGGAGAGCGGAGCATTCTGCGCACGCGCCCAGCCTCGCTTCCCTCTCGCTCCTCCTACCTCGGCCCTCGGAGCCCACGCCCCCTTTCTTCTGTCGCTTTGCTCGGGGCTGCCGGGGCTGCGGCGGAGTCTGCGCAGTAGAGCACTTCCGTTTGGGGCTGTAGGCTGGGTGGAAAGTGGTCGGAAGAGAGACCCTGGAAGCGAGTGGGGGAGGGGTAGAGCGGGGCTCGTGGTGCGATGGGGCGCCGCCCCCCTCTAGCCCGCAGTGACTGCTTCGTAAATACTTTCTCCCCCCCGGGACGGCAGAAAGTCGTGCTTTTTCATGTGGGCCCTGCTCCTCACGTGTGTGAGAAGTCTGCCGGGCAGGTCGGCGCGTACCCTGTAACCCCGATTTTCTGTTAGCGTGATTCTTTTCCGGGGCTCGGGCCCCGCCTCCCGGGTCAGCAGCCGGGACTTCGCGGCCCCCGCACGTGGCTGCCTAGGCTCCCCACCCTGGAGCTGCCAGCCCACGTGCCGAGGTGCCCGCCACGTGCCAGGCCCTTGGGCCTGCGGAGGCAGAGGAGAGCCCCGAGCCTCGAGCTCGCCGGCCACGGGCCACGTATGGGGCACGGAGGAAACGCTCCAGAAGGAAGGCCTCCTGCGGGAGCCGGGGCTGGGGTGGGGCCTACCCGGAGGGAGCGCCCGCTTGGGCAGCTGTGGAGTCAGAGCAGCCCCGGGGCCAAGGTGCTAGGAGCCTGGAAAGGAGGGAAGGCCTGGCGGCGCTCTGGGTTCGCTCCTAGAGGCGGTAGAGGCGGTGGCGCGATGGCACGATCCGACCCGCGCTTTAGGAGAATCCCCCGAGTGTCTGGAGGGAGGCAGGCAGCCCCCCCGGGTGAGAGGCGATGAGGGGGGCAAGTGTGGGACAGGAGGGGAGATGGAGGAGGGAGGCCTCGGACCCTGGGCTGTAAGCCTGAGAAGGGCGGGGCTGGAGGAAGGAGCGTGGGTTCCGTTTTGGGGAGGCTGTTAAAGTTGAATTTCCTTGGGTCACGCCAGGGGTCCCCCCAGGAAGGAGCGCGTCTCCCTCAGACCAGCACTCCTCCCTCTCCTCCCTCCTGGGGGGAGGGGCTGTGCACCTTGTTGTCGGTCTTTCCTTCTGCTGCCTTGGCTGCCTGGCTTCCCAGCTCCATGGCAGAGCTGCCCAGTGTGAGGGATGGAGGTCCTCAGGACAGGACCAAGGAGGCCCAGTGCGCGCTCTCTGTGACTGCATCCACACCCGGATCTGGAGCTGGACGTGACCGTGGAGGCAGCCACTGTATGTCACCAGTGACCAGCCTTGAGGGCACAAGTGACCTTCGGGATCATCCAGCCATAGAAGTGGTCACCGCACCTGGCTCTGGGGGTATCAGGGGAGAGAACCTTCGGTCTCCAGGCCACGTCTGGCCTTTTGATGGATTCCAAGTTTTGTAGAACAAATGAAGGGGATTTGTTCTGTAAGGTTTGGATTCAGTCAGAGGGCCGCCCTTGAGGACCGCGGGGCCGCCCTTGAGGACCACGGGGCCACATGTGGCCTTGAGGCCAATGGTTCCCCATCCCTGGATTATCTAGTCCAGTACCTTCATTTTACAACCGACTGAGTTGTCCACGAAGGGAGAGTGGCCACTCAAGGCCATACATGTATTAATTATCTGAACTCAGGCCTTAACTCAAATACAAAGCTCCTCTGTCTCATGACTGCCTTTTTGTACTATAGTCCTCCAAAAGTGGAAGAGAACTATTCCTTTTGTCTCAATATCTAATAAGCTTCATTTTAAAAGAAAAATGAAGAATACAGGAATCTCAGAATTTACAGACTTTATAGCTAGACCTACAAACCAGCAAATATAAACAATGAAGAAAGGATCTATAAAAAAATCTTGCTAAGCATTTCTGATAGTACTTTATATAGAAAGATGAAATAAACATACTTGTTAAAATTAATAATTTGTCAATACAGTTATTGCGTAGCTAAGGAACCACACTTGTAGTTTTGTGCATTTAAAAATGACTCCTTTTCTAAACTCCCCATAACTACAGGCTTATGATATTCCAAAAATAATGCAGTAGGAAAACAAGCCAAGAATAAAATAATCTTGTCTAAACGAATGACTTAGCAAATAATTCTTGTAGAGTTTACTGTTACTTTTGTCTCCAGTTCATCTTTGTCTTTGTCCAGATGTTGAGATTTTGGGGTACCTGGGACCCCAAAATACTGACACATTGGGTCCTGCCCAGCCTACTTTCAGACAAAGAAAAACAAAATTTATTAAAGTTTTGCCATATTGGCTAGACTCTTAAGGAGCCTAAGCATTTGTGGCTTATATTGACAAGCGGGCCAAACTGAATCTCAGCTATGTTGAATCTGAGCATTTTCATGGAGGCAAGATGGATCTAATATACAGAAAGATTGTGGAAGGGATTGTTGGGCAAGTAGTTTGGGGTAACTAGAGGAGGGGTTTAGGAAGAGTCTTGGGAACAGGAACAGACAGTGGAGGGCTAGGCTAGGTTAAGTGTAACAAGGCATGAAAAGGAAAGTTCAAGGAGATTCCCAGAGCCTATGCCCCATCACAGACACTCTACCTCTTCATCCTGGGAGTATGGTGAAAAGCCTTTCCATCTTACTTTTTGTCAATTCTAATCCCACATGTTATATATCCCTTGAAGGGCACAATAGCCTACTATTTCACATCTACATTCTTTCTGTATTTAGTGTGAGAAGTAGAAAGGAGAGCCTAATTGGTATAGGACTGACATCAGAATCAGGAAGACCTGGGTTCGGGTCTAATACAAACTGGTTATGTGACTATAGGCCAGTCCCTTAACCCCTCACTGCCCTATGCACCTTCTAACTGGTCAGCAAACTATGGCCTGAGACCAGAAGTCTGGCTTCTTGTTTTTGTATAGCCACCAGTAAGAACGAGCTTTACATTTTCTTTTTTTTCTTTTTTTAAATTTATTTAACTTTTAACATTCATTTTCACAAAATTTTGGGTTCCAAATTTTCTCCCCATTTGTCCCTTCCCCCCGCCCCAAAACACCAAGCATTCTAATTGCCCCATCACCAATCTGCCCTCTCTTCTATCATCCCTCCCTTCCCTTGTCCCCATCTTCTCTTTTGTCCTGTAGGGCCAGATAACTTTCTATACCCCTTTACCTGTATTTCTTATTTCCCAGTAGCAAGAACAGTACTCAACAGTTGTGCCTAATACTTTGAGTTCCAACTTCTCTTCATCCCTCCCTCCCCACCCATTCCCTTTGGAAGGCAAGCAACTCAATATAGGCCATATTTGTGTAGTTTTGCAAATGACTTCCATAATAGTTGTGTTGTGTAAGACTAACTATATTTCCCTCCATCCTATCTTGCCCCCCATTACTTCTATTCTCTCTTTTGATCCTGTCCCTCCCCAAGAGTGTTGACTTCAAATTGTTTCCTCCTTCCATTGCCCTCTCTTCCATCCTCCCCCCCACCCTGCTTATCCCCTTCTCCCCCACTATCCTGTATTGTAAGATAGATTTTCATACCAAAATGAGTGTGCATTTTATTCCTTCCTTTAGTGGAATGTGATGAGAGTGAACTTCATGTTTTTTTCTCACCTCTTTTCTTTTTCCCTCCACTAAAAAGTCTTTTGCTTGCCTCTTTTATGAGAGATAATTTGCCCCATTCCATTTCTCCCTTTCTCCCAATGTATTTCTCTCTCACTGCTTAATTTCATTTTTTTAAGATATGATACCATCCTATTCTATTCACTCTGTGCTCTGTGTGTGTGTGTGTGTGTGTGTGTGTGTGTGTGTGTAATCCCACCCACTACCCAGATACTGAAAAGTTTCAAGAGTTACAAATATTGTCTTTCCATGTAGGAATGTAAACAGTTCAACTTTAGTAAGTCCCTTATGACTTCTCTTTGCTGTTTACCTTTTCATGCTTCTCTTCATTCTTGTGTTTGAAAGTCAAATTTTCTTTTCAGCTCTGGTCTTTTCATCAAGAATGCTTGAAAGTCCTCTATTTCATTGAAAGACCAATTTTTCCCCTGAAGTATCATACTCAGTTTTGCAGGGTAGGTGATTCTTGGTTTTAGTCCTAGTTCCTTTGACTTCTGGAATATCCTATTTCACGCCCTTCAATCCCTTAATGTGGAAGCTGCTAGATCTTGTGTTATCCTGATTGTATTTCCACAATACTTGAATTGTTTCTTTCTAGCTGCTTGCAATATTTTCTCCTTGACCTGGGAACTCTGGAATTTGGCCACAATGTTCCTAGGAGTTTCTCTTTTTGGATCTCTTTCAGGCGGTGATCGGTGGATTCCTTGAATACTTATTTTGCCCTCTGGTTCTAGAATCTCAGGGCAGTTTTCCTTGATAATTTCATGAAAGATGATGTCTAGGCTCTTTTTTTGATCATGGCTTTCAGGTAGTCCCATAATTTTTAAATTGTCTCTCCTGGATCTATTTTCCAGGTGAGTTGTTTTTCCAATGAGATATTTCACATTATCTTCCATTTTTTCATTCTTTTGGTTTTGTTTTGTGATTTCTTGGTTTCTCATAAAGTCATTAGCCTCCATCTGTTCCATTCTCATTTTGAAAGAACTATTTTCCTCAGTGAGCTTTTGAACCTCCTTTTCCATTTGGCTAATTCTGCTTTTGAAAGCATTCTTCTCCTCACTGGCTTTTTGAACCTCTTTTGCCAATGGAGTTAGCCTATTTTTCAAGGTGTTATTTTCTTCAGCACTTTTTTGGGTCTCCTTTAGCAAGGTGTTGACCTGCTTTTCATGCTTTTCTTGCATCTCTTTCATTTCTCTTCCCAGTTTTTCCTCCACCTCTCTAACTTGATTTTCAAAATCCTTTTTGAGCTCTTCCATGGCCTGAGCCCATTGAGTGGGCTGGGATACAGAAAGCATTGTTCTTCCTCATCAGAAAGGAAGGGAGGAAATACCTGTTCACCAAGAAAGTAACCTCTATAGTCTTATTTTTTTTCCCTTTTCTGGGCATTTTCCCAGCCAGTGACTTGACTTCTGAGTGTCCTCTCCACCCCCACCACGCCTCCAGATCCACCCAGCCAGTGCTTGGGGTCTGAGATTGAAATGCTGCTTCCCAGCCTTAGGGCTTTGGCAGGGGCAGGGCTCAGTGTGAGATTAAGTTCAGGTGCTCAGGTGGGTGCAGGGCCACCTCACCTGGCTTAGTTCCCTGGGAGGGGGGCGGTTTATGCAGAGACCTTCAACAATGGATCCTGGCTCCTGCCTGCTTTGGGAGCCCCTGTCTGCTGCTGTCTCCCGAGGGGGCCTGAGTTATGGAGACACCCTGCTCCCCTCTCGGCCACCCAAAAAGACTCTCTCACTGACCTTTGGGGCCTGTGGGTGGAGGGACCCTCGCAGCTGCTGGAGATTCTGTCCCTGAAGCCTGCTCAGATCTGGTCTTCTCAGTGCCCCGAGGCCAAGACAGGGCTGGGCTCTGCTCCCGGTCTGGTGCTCGATGGACCTTTCGTGTGGGTTTTTCAGGTCTCTCTGGAACAGAAATATCCTCTGCCCTGTTGTTCTGTGGCTTCTGCTGCTCCAGAATTTGTTGGGAGTTCTTCTTTACAGGTATTTTATGGGCTGTGGGTTCGGAGCTAGCATATGTGTATCTTTCTACTCCACCATCTTGGTTCTGCTTACATTTTCAAATAAAGTTTTATTGTATTTTAAAAATATAAACACCATTCTTAGCTCCAGGTGGTAGTAGGCTGGATTTGGCCTTTGGACGTAGTTTGCCCACTGGTAGACTTAAATTGTAGATGAGTTACATATTTGCACCAGTGGAGGAATTAGACGTAAGTGAGGCAGAGCTACCCAGAGTCATCAGCCTCACTCTCCTCCAGAGTCATCAAAGTCCAGTGGCAAAAAAAAAAAAAAAGTTGAGGCAACTAGCCATGGCCCGGGATGCAGTGGGTGACCTTGGCCTTTCTCAATTAGTTTTTTCCCTGGTCTTAGTTTGTCCAAGGCAGCGCCAATTCAGCAACTAATGGCTAGGTAAGAATCGAGACAAAAGATGACTCAGTTTACTATCATAAAACTATCAGTTTGGGACAGGAAGACCTTTAGAGTTTTTGGCCAGAATGTGAAACAATTGCTGTTTACACTCATTCTAGGCCACCAAAATTAAAACAGTGAGCCACAGAGGCTTGGGTCGGGAGCTGTTATTTTGCTGCTTCATGGAAGCTAGAGTATGGCCTTGTCAAGCAGTTTCATTTGAAACGAAATGGGCTTTTTTTAAAGCCTGTTTTTTCAGAGCTGTAATTCAAGAAATACTGAATAAAAACTGTGCAGGATAAATAAATTGTCCCACCTTTTGGAAAAAAAAAATTATAAAAGTAAATAAATAGAAATTTTAAAAAATAATCATGTATCACATGGTATGCAAAGTGTCGCACATAATCTGTAGGTTGCCTCCCCATAAACAGAATTGAGTATATTTAACTAAAGCAAAATTAAAATTGACAAAATATAGAATTAGAAGTCTGGAGCATCAAGCCTGGGCAGGGTCAGAAATCTCAAATCCCCTACAACCTTTTAATACATTGAAAATTAAATTAACAATGGTTACTTTAAACTTCCTTAATGAAGTCCCATTCCATTGCTCCTGAAATTCTGAAATTTAAACTCTCCTCTACCTAATCTTCTAATCAGGTATCTCACAAGCACACCTGAATACTTTTTGTGGGGGAGGAGGGGCAGAACTATTTTACACTGCCCTATTCTCAAAGTCTCATGGGGAAAGGGGAAATTATTTCACTACTGTCCTGCACCTAACTAGCAAAACAGAAGGAAGTTCCTCAGTCAAATGCTTCAGCAGGCTGATCGCTGGAGGTTCCAATAACAGATGATACTAATAATGGTAGAAAATGTAGCTTTGAGATTTGCAAAGCACTTTTCATTTGTTAATTCATTTGATTGTCTCAAGAACCCTGGGAGGTAGATATTATTATCTCCAGTTTACAGATGAAGAACATGAGGCCAATAATGGTTAAATGACTTGCCCAGGGTCACGTAGCTAGGTTCCAAATTCAGGTGCTGCCTCTGGCATAGTCTAAGAATCCAAACTGGGGCTAGGAGGTGGGATCCAGTGAAGCTGAAATAATTGAGCACCCTTGGGGCTCTTTCTGCAAACATATGTTACCTAGAGCTTGCACCCTCTCCCTCGAGTTTCTCTAGTGTCCTTCCTCAGCATCTTTCAGCATTCAGAGTCTTTCAAATGTTCCCCTCAGTGCACCCCGCTGGAAAGACCTTGAGCAAGTGTCTTTATAGTAAACTTCACTTTCCTGACTTTCTCTAACTTGTAGAGATGAGCAAGAAAATTCAGAGGAAAAGGAAAATGTGGCCATGTAGAAGTTCAGTCTTCTTTTTGCTGGTAGTGTTTCTGATGGGCTGCTTGGGTACATGTGCTTGGACCCCAATTCTAAAACCACATTTCTCTTTAAAAGTCACATTTCTCCCTAGCCTCAAAACACTATCCCCGGCAGTTTCTCCCCAGCCCAAGGACACAGTCTGCCCTAGTAACAACTGTTATCTCCTTTCCTGATACAGCAGCCAGCTGTACCTATAGAACTTATTAGTCTGAACCAGCTGTGTACTGACTGAATAAGCTGTGCACTGGGTCATAACAATGTTTACTACTCACTAACCCATCATATGTATCCCAGACTTAGACATACCTCTACTCCCCTACATTTATCTTGTCTAACAAGACATTGATGAGAACAGCCTAGTATTCCTTTGTCAGTCCTGACCATTGGTTGACTGAGTGACATTTCAGGCCTAAAACCACACCTCCAGGTAGCCTCCCCCTTGGGCTAATTCCTGATGAACTCTGGGTAAAACACCTGCACAGTAGATACTAAAAGTGCATGTTCCTTTAAGAACTTGATGACCATTCCTTAACCACTCCCTAATCTCACCCCAAAACACCTAGTTAGCATATTTGGCACATATTTCCTATAGAATATCCTATATAAACTTGACCTGTACCCCTCTAAGGTTGCATGTTCCCTAAGAACTCTTGTCCTCTGAAAAGTGTAATCAATCTTTACCATGACCTCAACCATGCTTGAGTCTGCAAATTCCTTCCAGGCAGCCTGCCCCTGGTACCTTGGTCTTTGTGAGAGTCTCACTACCACCCCTCCCTTCCAACCCCTTCTTCACTTCCATCTGAAGTATTCTTCCTTTCATCCGTTCAAATACTTGAAGCTAACCATCAATGCTTCCCCCCATAAGTCTCCTCTTCTCCATGTTAAACATGTGAAGGCTCAAAAGCAGCCTTCAAAGTAGTGAGTCGCAAACAATGAAGCATCTTTTAGCCTTGTTTGCTACCTCCAATACTCAGTAAACATTCTGAAGTATCTGCGGTTTTCCCTAAAGAAAGAAGATATTTCAGAAATATTGTTTGGGTCTGAACAAAGCAGGGCCACTATATCCACCTCTTCACTAACATCCATGATGCCTTGTGAAGCTACACATGTGCTATGATGTAACGTATAGATGCACAGTCCTTTTCCCTAAAGCCACCAAGTCCTGGTCCTTTTAGAAGCTCCAAAAGGATGCTTAAGTACTTCAACTGCTCCATGAAGACCTAAGTCAGTGGGTACTCCCTCCAGGATCACAATCCAGTGACTTCTTCACCTCATCAGTGACTCTTGTTCCTGTCCTTACCTGTGTCTTCACTAGAGAAATTCGTCCAATATTTTGAGGGCCTTCCTTTTGGTCTCTTGACAAGGGTTTTAACACACCACTATCTCATCAGTCCTCACCTGCCTACCATTTGTTATTGTTGTTTCATTGGTGTCAATCCTGTCTGACTGGTTGTGACCCCATCTGAGGTTTTCTGGACAAAGATACTGGAGGAGAAGGAGAGGGAGGAAGGGAGGGGGAGAAAGAGAGAGAGAGGAGAGAGGGGGAGGGAGAGAGAGAGGGAGAAAGAGGAGAGAGAGAGAGGAGAAAGGGAGGGAGAGAGAGAGAGAGGAGAGAGAGAGGGAGAGAGAGGAGAGAGGGGAGAGAAGAGAGAGAAAAGAGAGGGAGAGAGGGAAGGGGAGAGGGAGGAGGAAAGGTAGAGAGGTGGAGGAGAGAGGGAGAGACAAGGGGGAGGGGGAAGGGGGGATGGGGAGAAGAAGAAAAAGAAGCTTGTGGTTACATTGGAACAAAAATCTGATGTAGTTGAATGATACAAATATAGTCATAGTGACTCTAAAAAGGGATAAGATGTAGGAATGCTTGAATCTATGGTATAGAATATTATAAAACATGAAAGTAAAATAAAAGAAGGCAAAGTTATGTCAGCTTTTTGTGGTTTGCAAACAACTACAAGGAACAGAAGTGTTACAGTGATAGAAAAGGAGCATCTTTTAGCCACATTGATCAAAGATTGCAAATTTCCTATCTGTTCAGTTGTGTCTGACACTTCATGATCCCATATGGGGTTTTCTTGGGAAAGATACTGGAGTGGTTTGCCATTTCCTTCTTCAGCTCATTTTACAGATGAGGAAACTGAGGTAAACAGGGTTTAAGTGACTTGCCCAGGGTCACACAGCTAGTAAGTGTCTGAGGACAGAGTTGAATTCAGGAAGATGAGACTTCCTGACTCCAGGCCTGGAACTCTAACCACCGTACCACCTGGCTGCCCTAAACTCCAAGGGTCCTTATAACAAATGATAAATAGTGAACATTTATATTACACTTTAAGATTTGCAAAACACAGCAACCCTGGGAACTGTGAGAATTAAAATTGACCAACCTACAATAAAAGAGATTGGGGCAGAGCTCTGAATCAATGGCACTCTATTAAAGGGTCCATGGCCGTATGATTTATGTAGAATACCAAACTGATCAATACTGATTGGAATAGAGTAGGGATCCAAATGAATTCTTTCTCACAGAGCTAGGTGCTATTATTAGCCCCATTTTACAGTTGAGGAAAATGAGGTAAACAGATGAATGGCTTGCCCAGGGATCACATGCCTAGAATGTGTCTGAAGCTAAATTTTAAACTCAGCTCTTTCTGATTTCAGGTGCTGTGCTCTGAGATACTTAGCTACCTTATCCCAATTCCTACTAGTACTTGCCAGTTGGCTCCTCAGAGTTCTAGGGGTTTTGAGGAATTGTAGTGTATTCTATCAGTATAAGCCCCCCTTTCTGGTGTATTCTCCTCCATACCAATAACCACTTAACATTAGTATCTCACTTATGTCCTTGATTGACTCAGCAATAAGTACCTCATTATTACTTTAACAAGTTAACATCAAGTGGCTTTTTACCAAGGGATAGTTACTGAAAAGAAGTAGAAAGTACATATGTACAAAATCATCTCCCCTATCACCTGGGCATACTCTCCACTGAACTACCTAGATCCCTGGAGACAACAGGCTGACATCTAAAGTGGTGGCTACAAAGCATTCACCCAGCCAAGTTCACTTATGAATGTGGCATACCTGCTACACAAGTTGTTTCCTTGCTACAAGAAAAGGCATCTCTGCTACTGGGTTGATTTGCTGGTATGCTGAGTCAAGGTCTTTCCTTGGCACTGGCACCTTACTGGGCTCAACTACTGGTATGGACCTCTGGAAGCTCATTCTTGCAACCTTTCAAAGCTTGCAAGGTCACCAGTACACCATCTAATAACAGAAGGAATAGACTCTGCATAGATGGAAGCACTAGCAAGGCCCTCTGATCACAGGCCATGGCTTAGGATGGGAGATAAAGGTCTGAGGTGTCTCTCTCCACCTGGAGGCTTATAGCATTTTATCCTCCTCATTGGAATGCAACCAGAAAGAGAGACAGACTCATTTGGCCATTTGGTGTCTCTTATATGAATGGTGCCCAGTTCAGCAATTGATCAATGTGCTTTTCTTCCCCACGTAGTTAGTGGACAGGATATAGTTACATAAAGAGCCTATACTTGCTTCTAAGTATGTCCCCAAATATTCACATGGATCCCCTGCACAATGACTGTGGATCTGGGCTCTCATTGGCCAGTTGTGGTGATTAAAAAGGTTTGAGAGATATAATTTCTGGGTAATTTAATCATTTTATTAATAATGTTTTATATGACATATTAATTATATTATATATTTATATAATATGCATAAATATATACTAATATATTTTAATAAAAGGATGGTCATTTGGCCATCTCTCTCTTAGACCAAAGACAGTGGGCTCAAGGCTTGTGTTGAGAAGAGGGGTGTTCTCAAAGGTGGCAATCAACTCTGATTGGTTAACAATTAATGAGAAAATGAATATTACAATGAGGAGCTAGACCTGAACTTCTGAGTATGTCCTTTACTTCTAAGTTACTGCCAGCCTTGGGACTCTATCCCCACCCAAATCTGAGTAGGGCACTGTAGTTTTGCCATGTGAGTGAAGTCCCAATAGAAGAGAAGGTTAACTCAATCTTCAGAGACTGAGCTCTTGAAATGAGGATAAAAGAAAAAGGCAGACATCTGGATCTCCCCAAATCATTGGTTTTTAGTAAGCGCTTTTCCCACAGTCCCCAGTTAAAGATTCCTGTACTGTCTTCATCATGCGAAGGCCATTCTTTGCAGTGTGTACAAAGCTAAACGTTCACCTTACTATCTCCTCCATTCCTTCCACTACACTAAGGTACCTTAGCATCAGCAAGACCTTAGAGGCTCCACGTTCTGGAATCTCTTGAATCTTGGTTTCCTTTCCTATAAAGAAGGGATAATAATAACTCTCTTAACTGTCTCACAGGGTGGTGAGGATGAAATAAAATGATGTATAAAATTGCTTTGAAAAGTACAAGTTTAGGAGAAAACAGCAGATCCTCATCCTGAAATTTCTCAGAAACCCAACTTCCAAATTGACTGTCTTGCTAGAAACCTTGATGGGGATTTATATGTTGGGCAAATTCCATGAGCGCTTCTAAGTAAGGAGGGGAATGAGGAATAGGTATTTATTAAGAGCTTACTGTGTGTCAGGCACCATGCTAAACCCTTCACAAATACCTCATTTGATCATCACAACAACCCTGGGAGGTAGGTACTGCTATTATCCCCATTTTACAGTTGAAGAAACTGAGGCAGGCTTTGCCGAGGGACTCACAGATAGTGTCTGAGGCCGGATTTGAACTGAGGTCTTCCTGACTGCAGGCCCAACAATCTAACCAAAGTACCACCTAGCTGTTGTGAGATAATACTTGCCATCTTTCACCTTTGTGATTTTTGCCTTTAAATAGACCGAACCACTTCCTTTCACCCCTGAAAAAATAAACATTTGAGAAAGCCAGCAAACAAACAAACAATCCTTAAAAGGATAAGATCCTATGAAACAGATTTAAGTGTAGCTTTGGGCCCCCCAAGCTTCTCTGGCATCCCTCCCCATTCCCATGTTGGACGTGCTTATTCTGGGTGAGCATCTATGTATTTGGATAGAAGGTCTGAGTCTCCATCCAATGACTTTTGCCAGACTGAGCCAGAAGAGCATGAAATGAGAGTAGAAAATATTTAATTAAAGGAGGTTAAGGTAGATGGCAAGAAATCATACCCCCACAGATAGAGAGGAGGAGGTACATTGTCCCCCACATCACCATGGAGCTAGTGAGGAAGGGGAGCCTTGCTGAACAGTTTACTCTCCTAAGGATGTGTCCCAGCTATAAAGCTCTGTACCGTTGTAAAGATCCATTTTAGCCAACCCAGCAGGGCTCCAAGAAGAAAATGGGTTGGGAGCTTTAGAAATCATCGGTCTCCTCATCTGTATCTGTTTGAGCAACACCCCATGTCCTCCCCTAGCTAAATTCCAACTCTAGATAGTAGGGGTACAGATTACTGATTAGTGCTGTCATAGATGAATGGGGGGAGAGGGAGGCGTGGGGAGGAGCAGTCTAAGTATTTACAGAAAGAGTGCCTCTTTGCTGCCAGGCTTCTCCATTGAGCTACTGCTTGCTATTTACTAGAACTTTCTTTAATTTCTGGGGCTTCTTCTTCCTCTTTTGTTAGGATTAGAATCGAGTTTTTTTGGTTGAACTGCCCTTATCCAAACAAAGTCTTGAACTGGTCTATTTATCATCAGCTTTTTTATGAGTAAGGTCCATTTCCATATAGCATAGCAAAAGGTCCTTCAGGTCCACATCTTTGTTTTTTGGGGTTTTTTTTTTTTTTTGTAGAAGCAGCCCTTGGTTAAGTGATCTGCCCAGGGTCACACAGCTAGTAAGTTTCTGGGGTCAGATTTGAATTTGGGCCCTCCTGATTCTAGGACCAGTGCTCTATCATGGTACCGCCTAGCTACCCCTAAATCTTTCTTTTTCACAACCTCACTAAGCATCTTTTCCTACCCCCCTCCCCCAGTAATAATTTCCCCAGCCCCAGTTTCATTATACTTCTTGAAATTAGTGCCAGAGCCAGCAGAACATCATGGAACTTAATTTAGCAGTTTGGAAAGGGAGACCTTTGCCCCCATTGCTGCAGTTATACCTATACATTTTCCTTGTTATATAAAGATGATCAGCATGACAATTTATGGAAATCAAAGGGATGCCCATCAATTGGGGAACTTCTAAACATGCTGTGGCATATGATTGCCATGGAATATTGTTATGCTGTAAGAAATGGCCATTTCAAAAAAGCCTAGAAAGACTTGCATGAAATGATGCATTGTGAAGTAAGCAGAACCAGGAGAACGTCCTACATGGTACCATTAATATTGTTCGATGAAGAACTGAGTGACTTAGCCATTCTCAGGAATACGATAATTCCAGACTATCCCGAAGGACTCATGATGAAGCATACTGTGTGCCTTCAAGGAAAGAACTGATATTATTGACTACAGACTGAAGCATGCTATTTTTCACTTTCTTTCATTTCTTTCTTTTATTTAAGTCTTCTTGAACAAATTGACTAATATAGAAATGTTTTACATAATTGCACATGTATAAATAACCTGTATCTGAATGTTTGCTGTCTTGGGAAGTGGGGAGGGGAGGAGAGGAGAGGAAGGAGGGATAGAATTTGGAACTCAAAATTTTAAATAAAAATGTTAAAAAATTGAGGGAAAATATGACAATTTAGTGCTGAGTCCAGATTCAGACTGAGATGGTAGGCAGGAGACCAAGGCACTTATCCTGGCTCAATCACTAATTAGATACGTAATACAATTCAGTTAACCACTTAGAACCCCATCACCTCTCTGAACTCATTTCCCCATCTTTAAAACAAGATGAGTGGGACTAAACAGTCTCTAAGGATCCTTTTTGCTCTGACATTCTATATTTCAAGATCCCTTTCAGTTCTGAGATTCTGTGCTCTATGGTCCAATGGTCCTTCTAATTCTAAAGCCTATGTTCCTATGTGCCATGGACCTTTTGAGTTTTCTTGTATATCAGTACATGGACTTGGGACCGCTAAGTGGTACAGTAGATAGAACACTGGCACTGAAGTCAGGAGAACCTGAGTTCAAATATGGCCTCAGACACTTACTAGCTGTATGACCCTAGGCAAGTCACTTAACCCCCACTGCCTCCAGAGAAAAAAATGATCTCTGCCTTAGTCTGTTAATTCTAGCTCCAGGGTCTTCTTGAATTCCATCTTGAAATAGGTCCCAGCTTCCTGGACAACTTCTGTAGCTAATAATGCCAACAGCACAGGTCTGAACCTACAGCTTATGACTATACCAATAAGCAAGCAAGGCCACTAAAGAGTCATAAACCGCAGGTTTCCACAAATGGAAATGAGCAATTTTTTTAAAAAATCCATGTGATTGAGAAGTTCCTTGGAGATGTTCCCTGAGCTGCATATGGGTTACCCAAGTGCCACGTCAAAGGAGGGTTCCACAGTGGAATCACTGGAGCTTCAAAAATGCACATTTTCCTTGGACAGCAGCCAGAGAATCTGCCAACAGGGCAGCCCAGGGAGAACAAAACAGTCATTTCTTTGTCCCATGAGATCTGTCATTATAAGGATTTGTTTTCTTGTGAGGGTTTGGATAAGTTGGAGATGATCTTCAGAGGGAAGGCACTGTCATATAGAGAGGCATGGGGGAAGGCTTCTTGTAGAAGGTGGAACTTTAGTTGAGGCTTGAAGGAAGCCAGAGAAGCTAGGGAAGGAAGTGGAGAGGAGGCAGGTGGGAGTTGCAGGCATGGGGGAAAGTGTGTGGAAAAACATAATGGAAAAAGTTGGGAGATGGAACATTTTATCCAAGGAACAACGAGGAAGCCAGACTAGATCACCGAGTACGGGGGCAGAAGGAAGGAGGCAAGGTGTAAGGTTTAATCAGATTGGAACATTGGGAAGGGGCCAGATTATGGAGGGCTTTATAAGCCAAACAGAGAATTTCCTGGAAACAAAAGCAAATGAGATTGATTGAATAGATAGAGGGCATGGTCAGATCTAGACTCTAGGAAGATCACTTTGACAGCTGAGTGGAGGATGGGCTATAGTGGGGAGAAGACTGGAGAAGGGAGGCAGACCAGCAGGTTATTATAACAGTCCAGGCCTGAGATGATAAGGGCCTTCATGAGGCTTTAGAGTGATTATCAATAGTAACTGTTGCTGTTTCCCCAGCCTGAAGTCTTTCTTTCTCCTGACCTCATTAAAGGGGCCATGGCCTGGCTACTTCTTAAACAGGCCTATTCAATGAATGGCCGTTACCTCACCCTAAGTGAGAGCCTGCAAAGACCTTGGCCTAAAGGGCCCAGTGTCTCCCAGTAAGTGCATCCTGGGTCATCTGCAGTCATCCTGATGAATATCTGGTCACTGGATTCAGATGGCTCTGGAGGAGAAGTGAGGCTGGTGACCTGCACAGCCCTCCCTCACTCAAAACAAAGTCAAGTGCAAGTCATGTCATCATTTCTCTGATGGCAACGAAGGATAAACACAAAACAACAGCAAGGTAGAAGGAGAGAAGGGGACATAGATGAGATATATTGAGGAGGCAGAAACAGGACTTGGCAATTGATTGAATATGGGAGGATTAGAGAGAGTGAGGAGTCAAAGGCTGATACCTAGGTGGTGAGCAGGGGTGACTGGCCACAGTGTTTGGGAAGTTAGGAAGAGGGGAGAGCTGAGTTCAGATTTGGACATGTTGAGCTTAAGATGTCTATAGGACATCTAGTTCACGTTGGAGATGTAAGATTGGAGGTCAGTGAAGAGATTAGAGCTGGATAAGTCGATCTGAGAATTGCAGCATAGAGATAATTGAATCCATGGGAGCTGAGATCATCAAGTGAAATAATACAGAAGGAGAAGGAAGTACCAGGACAGAACCAGATGTGACTCCAGAGAAGACTGAGAAGGAGCCATCAGATGGGGAGGAGAAAAACCAGGAGAGAATGGTTCCAAAAACCTAGACAGAAGAGTGTATCAAGGACAAGAGGGTGGTCAACGGTGTCAAAGTTCAAGAAGGTGCAGAATGAGAAAAAGGCCATTGGATTTGGCTATTAAGAGATCATTGGTAACTTTGGAAAGGACAGCTGTAGTTGAATAATGAGGTTGGAAGCCAGACTGCAGGGTGGAGAAGAGAATGAGAGGAAAGGAAGTAGAGACCTACCTCGTAGCCATCCTACTCAAAGAGTTTAGCTACTAAAAGGAGAAGAGGGAGAGAATGACAGCTAGTGGGGGGATGGATCGAGTGAGGCCTTGTTTGGAGGTAGCAGGGAAGGAGCTGACAGACAGATGAGGAAAATGAGACTAGAAGAGGTCGTGGGTTACACAGCTAAGAACTGGTGAGGCAGGATTCAAACACAGCTCTGGGCCTCTCAGTCCAAGACCCTCTCCACTGTTCCACCTAACTGCCATGAATAATGCTGTATGTATACCTGATACCTTACTCTGGCTAGTCTGTGTTAGATTGACTTCAGCTGTACCTTATTTTATATGAGGTATTGTTTCTAAAAGATTGCATCTAAATTACAATCATTGTTAGTAATGGTAATGAAAAGAATTCTTATTTTTGCATTGTTATCAAGTCCTTTCAGTTGTGTCAGATTCTTCATGACCCCACTTGGGGTATTCTTGGCAGAGATACTAGAATGTTTTGCCATTTCCTTCTTCAGCTCATTTTCCTAATGAGGAACCTGAGGCAAATAAGGTTAAGTGACTTGCCCAAGGTCACACAGCTAGTTAAGGTCAGATTTGAATAGCACTTTGAAGTTGTTTTCCTCCCAACTCAGGGGTGGGGAACCTGCACTCATATATGACCATATGTGGCCTTCTAAATCCTTAAATTGGCCTTTTAACTGAATGCAAATTTTACAGGGCAAATTGGTCCAGCTGGTTTGAGCTGGTTCCAGCATACTCCTGCTTTTAGTGGGGTGTAGTTTTCAATTGCTACCTAGCATCCAATCTCCACTTAAACTCCCAGGTAGTTGTCTGAGCTCAAGATATCGGAGTAGGCACAGATGTGCATGAAAGGGGGTGTGAAAGGTACCTGCCTAGATCTTTGGGCATATTTCAGAAAGCATTCCCAACTCCCAGTGCCTGCCTGATTTCTTCTCAGAATAGACTTAGGTTAAAAATATGAAGAAAATGACCATTCATAAATTTATTAAAATTGTCAGTTTCCCTAACTGGAGTCAGAATTTAAGACATAATCTTAAAATTCCTGGTTGCTTCATAACGCCAATGAAACTCTGAAGGTCTTCCCTTCCCCTTTCCGGGCTTTGGCTGACTTTCAAAGTTGGGGGGAGGAGGTTGGGGAGAAAAGGAGGAAGTTGTCTCACCAATCACAAGCTCTTACTGTCTTGGTAAGCAAGTTGTCAGAGGATCCAAGACCAGAAGTCTCTGGCTGGATGCCAACAATTCCTTCTGCTATCTCTGGCATCCAGGTGGCTTCACTCTTGACCTCTCTGGCTGTTCAGCCCCACTCCATCAATACCCAAGAGATAATGGAGGTTCCCAAGTCTCAAATCCTATTTTACAAGCAGAATGATACCTTCAAGCCCTCCAGCTTCTGAAGGCAGACTCAGTATCCTTATTCTCTCTCTCTCCCTTTCTAGCATATGTACTGTGATTTCCATAAAGCAGGTTACTCTCTTAGTTCTAAGTGTACCAAATAAACGACAACCCTCAGACAACTTTGTTTACATGAACAGTTCCAGGCAATTCACTCCAAGTCTCCTCCATTTGCCATCTTTGTTTGGTGCCTTATAAGTCCCAGGAAACTGCAGAGGAGGACCTAAGATGTTTCAAAGTAAATTACATGAGAATGAATAATCTCATAGATGAAGCTACTAAAGTGGTTGAAGTCAATAGGACAGAAAAAGTCCCAAGACCTGAAAGGCCAGCTTTTGGTGAAGGGAGCTATTTAAACAGATTGCAGCCTTCAAGAGATACCATGTCTCCATGACCCAGGAAACAGTTTATCATTTGAAATGAGAATAGGAATGATCATGAGATTTCAAACTAGAAGGAATCTTAGAAATTATCTCTTCCTCCTCCCTTGGGGGGTGTGCGTGTGCGTGTGCGTGTGTGCGTGTGTGTGTGTTTTAACAGAACAAGAAACTACCACTAGGAGAGGGAAAGTTACTTACAAAAGGGAGGGGCAGAACCTGGATTCAGACTTAGGCCTTTTGATTCTAGGCTCTCTATGACTCTTTCCACCATTGCTACGATCAGAAGTTGGATTGACCTAGCAGTCACTCTGTGCCTCCAAGTTCTCTTTGTGCGGGATTTGTCACTTCTACAAGCTCCACTCCAAGCAGTTTTGAGTGAACATGACGGGGATCCAAAAAAAGATTG